>NC_134864.1:56056666-56404166 GCF_049852395.1 Peromyscus maniculatus bairdii | reverse complement strand
AATCAACAATTTGGCTCCGGCCTACACGAAATCTAAATCAATAAATCTCCTCTGCGAGGAGACAGCAACTGACTTTGTTTAAAAGACACCAAATTGGAAGGGAGGGCACACATGCTGCTTGTTTGTAGTGACAAGAACTCAAGGTTCCAAAAGGTAACAGCTGGCCGCAGCGGCCGAGTCGGAACTTCCGGAATTTAGCAAAGGTGATGGATGTAAACTCCGTGCCTGTGCGTTAGCATCCTTTCACAGGCCTGGGGCTGCAGCACTCGCCCTGAGAACTAGGAGCAAATGAGCTCCGTGGAGGCCCGCAGTTAATGTGTCTGCTAGAGCATCGGTGCCGTTTCTGACAGCTGGAGTGGGTAAGTGGGACCCCGCCTCGGCAGGTGCAGGAGCTGCCTCTCTCCCCTTTGATCCCTCCACCCCCCCCCCCGAACTAGAACAGTGTGCTTATTTACAGAAACACTTTTCTGCCGGAAACACTCAGGAGAGCTCGGCCAGATGGCAAGAGCTTATGAAGACGACTGTGGGAGAGCGTGTTTGCTCTGTGGTGATGGATTTCTGAGGAGTGCTTCAGTTCTTTGAAATAAGGGCAGGCCCGGCCTGTAGAAGGGGGTTACCCTCCTACATACCAGAAGGTAGCACCAGGAACAAGGGTTAGAAAGATCTAGCATTCCCTCTTTGGCTATGTGCTTCTCTTCACCAACTTCTCTTGCCTTTTTTTATTATTATTATTATTTATAATCTCAGCAGGCTATCTGGTCCCTTCATGTCTCTCTGCTGTCCTAATCCATCCTCTGTAGGCCTTAGAAACCTTCATCCGCTACTTTAACAATACCTGACGCTCATGTGCCCGAGCCCCAGGACCCTCCCGCTGTACTTTTTACGGTTGGTAAACGTGGGTCATCCCTCTCCTCTGCTTGTAGCTTGCTAAGAGTCTCTGGGGAAAGCCATGCCAGCTGGCTCCATGACCGATCTGTGCTGTCCAACATTCGTGGACCTTCGGGCCTGTTCAGCATTCTTGATTCATGACGGTCACGTCCTCTTCAGTTCCCATGAAGGCAGCTCTAAACCATTCTCTGCTGTTGAAGCCTCGAAGCTCAGGTGAACGGTTGCCATAAACTTCCCTCGTCACGTGCTCAAGCTTTTATTGTATCTCCACTCCCCTCTCCTCCCCTTTCCTTCCGGCTCTGAGTGTGCGCGGATCCCACTTCGGCTGTTCCTCAGAAGCCATCCACCTTGTTTTTTGAGGCGGGGTCTCTCTCGCTCGGTCCTGTGGCTCACTGGTTCAGCTAGACTGGCTTGCTGGCCGCCGAACCCCAGCGCTCTGCTTCCCCAGGACTGGCATGACAGCATGCATGCGCGACCATGCCCGCCTTCTCGGGTGCATGCTGGCCATCAAACTTGCCTCAGGCTTGCCCAGAAAGCACTTAGGCTGAGATGCCCCCCAGCCTCTCCACATCTCAGCACCATTTTCTCCTTTCCTCCGGGATCTTCTTTCATGATGTATCTCCTTTCTTGCCTCTCCTCAAATTCTTTCCCAACGGCTGCTCCTTCCTCCATCATTGAACACGCTCAAGCACTTTGGGGCAGTCAATTGTGCCCTGATTGTTTTCAGATGGATTCGGGAGGTGGGGAAACCAAGCCAGAAATCCAATTAGCAGACTTTTCCAGAGTCTCCCTGGGAGACAACAGGAGCCTGTCTAGGTCGGTGAGAGAGAGGGGAGCACACAGGTGGGAGGGAGAGGGAGTTTCGCGCCAGGCCGACACCGTGTAGCTGGCGTTCATTTCTGCCCCTCGTTTTCTTCACTGTTCCTCCGGCCCTCTGACGTTCCCCTCGTGAAACGAAGCCACAGTACATGAATAAGTAGGACTCCCCAAGGCTTGTGATCCCCAAGGTACCATCAGGAAGGCGGTTTCTTTGTGGGGTAGGGAACGGTAGTATCTCCTGACTAGGAGAAAGAATGCAGCGGACTTCTGTTCCTCAAAGAGGGGTCCCTTGACCCACTTACCATGGCTGCTGTCACCGTCGCCAAAAGCTTCGGGACTTAGGGCAGTGCACATGACGTGCCTTAGAGCTCTGGAGGTCAGGGGGCTGCAGGCTTAGAGCCCTCAGCAAAAGGGGTCCACAGGGCCACATTCCTTCCTGGGAGGTGATGGAGGGAACTGGTTTTGTTGCCTTTTCTGGTTTGGAAGGTGTCTTCGCTCCTCACCTTCCCGCCCTGTAGCAGGAATCTTAAATGGTCTTATTAATGAAATCAAACCCGAGGCCAGGTATTGGGGTGAACGCTGGAAGATGAGAGAAGCAGAACAAGCCCCAGCTTCCTCACCTCAACAGTTCCTCAGCTGATCCTGTTTCCTCAGACTGGAAGCCTCTGAGTCCTCATCCAAATGGATCTCAGCCGAACTGCTTCTCAAAAGCCTGAAGCTTAACCAGCCAAATGCTTCTAGTTTCTGGTCTTCATGCCTTATATACCTTTCTGCATTTTGCCATCACTCCCTAGCATTAAAGGCTCGCTTTTTTGAGATTAAAGGCTTGAGTCACCATGCTTGGCTGTATCTTTGAACTCACAGAGATCCAGGTAGATCTCTGCTTCTGGAATGCTAAGATTAAAGGCGTGTGCTACCACTGCCTATCCTCTATGTTTAATATTGTGGCTGTTCTTTTTTCTGACCTCAGATAAGTTTATTAGCGTGCACGATATTTCGGGGAACACAATACCAGCACACCACCCCCTCGGTCTTCGAGCCCCAAAGTGACTAGTTAAAAGTGTCACTTTCCCTTGCCATCGCCTGCTCTCTTCCTCTTCCACATCTAGAGGTTCCTGTCATGGTGGTGCTGGGCCCCGCTGAGACAATACGGGATGAACACTGTCCTTCAGAGTTAGCTAGTCAACCATCCTCCTCCCAGCGGCAAACTGAGTGTGCCCTGAGGGTCGACATCCTCACAGGTTCTGAGGAACAAGAGCACGTAAGAAGCCATTCTGGCCTGCTACATCCTCAAGACCCAGCAGTACCTGGAAAACAACTAACCTGCGGACTCTGAGTGTCTGCCTCTGCATCCTGGTTCCGGGTGGACCCCAGCTCACTGAGATGGGGTTAGAAGGCCACAGAGAGTGTCACCAAGAGCCTCACGTCAGGTTTCCCAGGATTCTGTCAACATGGCGTTTCCCTCATCTTCAGAGCTTCATTTTTCTTTCTAATCCTGTTCTGCTCGCCCCCAAAAGTTAATTTTGATTTGTGCCAGTGGTGTTAATTCCCAAAAAGTCAGCCGAGTAGAACATGACAACATTTCATACATTTTCTTTTCTTTTTTTGTTTTTTGTTTTTTTTTTTTTTTGTTGCTGGCAGGAAGTAGACATTCGAAAAAGCAATTAAATTATGGAATTATCCTCGATGCAAAGGTACAAGCCTGCAAAGAGTATTTTCTTCCCCCAAGAGGATTCTCATGAGAACGGCCTTCATTAATGTGTAGATAACGCCGCTGGGCCGGCAAGTGAAGCGAAACATAGGCAGGAAGCTGTCTTTTAAGGCGTCTCCGAATGGCTCCGCGTTTGAGAAATGTGACCAGAGCTGATTAGAAACTCCTTTTAGCGTCTCAGGAACGGCAAACCCATAAATAACTGGTTCTCATTGGTGCAGAGAGGAGGTGGCTGGCTGTGTGGTGGCTGCCCTTATTGTAGAGGAGAGGAGAGTGTTCATCTATCTCTGAGTGTGTAAGTTCCTCAAGGCTGGAAGCAGCCATCTGCGCCTGGGACCTCGGAGGCGCCCCACACATCTGCGGCTTGAATCTAGTAAGCTTTTTAATTCTGCGTGGTACTCTCTGCTGAATGGTGAGCATGCAAAGGTGGATTGCAGACCTGGAGTGTTCCAGTGACCGTTTTACCAGATCCCTCACTTCCTTTATTCGTCCAGCCGCTCGGCTCCATGCTGTGCTCCACGTGCTGAGTCCTCCCTGTGTTTAAGATGCTGTGGATATAAAGATTTGCCCCGAGTCATTTACACCCCATCAGATAGAGTCGGGCAAGTAATTCTGGGGGCGTCAGTGAGAGCCAGAGGAGGTATAGAGGTAAGACTTGTGGCTTCTCATCTCCGCGGCTCTCACTTTACATTCTGAGTACATTGATCCTTAAAACCTTCCAGTGTTTTCCTCCTTTGCCAATTAGACGGCTAGTTGACAGTGTTGTTTTTATTCCCGGCTCCATTTGCTAATACAGCCTTTAGGCACCTGGTACTTACTTGCTCTAGAAAATGAAACCTTCTCAAACTAGTACAAATAAAAAGAGGTTAGGGAAGTTAAGGAAACAGCGGGCGTGGGATGGGGAGGATGGGGGGTGAAGGGGTGGGGATGGGTGAGGGGCAGCTTTCTTAAAGACCGGCCCCAGCCGTCTCCACTCTGTCTGCTCCCGTCCTGTGTAATCATTAAGAGCCTGATGGGTGATTTTGGCTTTTCAAGCCAGCGGCTTCCTGACCATTGACATTCGTTGTGAATATACTCTGATTGCTCTTCCTGCGCAGACTCACTTAGCGTGAGGTGCAATTACAGATGATCGGGACCATGATTCGACTTAGAATTTTTTCAGCCTCGCACTTGTGCAAAAGCAATAACCCTTGCAGCCGTTCTGTCTTGCACTTTTGGCACAGTATTAATAAATTAAGATATTCGGCACCGTATTGCAAAACATGCTTCGTGTTGAATGGCATTGCCCAACTGGAGGCTGCTGCCAGCGTTCTGAACACGTGCAAAGCAGACCAGCCTAAGCTGTGACCTCCTGTAGGTAAGCATACCAAGATGCATTTACAAGTTTTTAATTTGTATGTGCTTAAGTTCACGTGTGTGAACATGTGTGTGTGAGAGAGAGAGAGCATGCATGCACAAGTGTGCATGTACCCGTGGAGGTGAGAGGTCAATGGCAGCTATCTTCGTCAATCAATCAATCAGTCAATCATTCCTCCACCTTATTTTTGAGACAGTTTCCGACTGAACCTGGAGCTCACTAATTGACTGCACCAGCTGGGCAGCAAGCTCCGGGGACCCTCCTGTCCCCTACCTTCTCATGGCCAGGCTTCCAAGCATGTACTGCTGCAACCCGGCTTTTTTACTTGCAGGTGCTGGCGACCCAAACTTGCACCTGCACTTTACCAGCCATGCCCTTCCCTGCCCACACATGCATTTCGAGCTTACAGCGTTTTTAACTTACAGAGAACTTAGGGGTGCACTAGTACTATTGTGAGTCACCACGCGTCTGTCGTCTCCTCTGTGGGCTTGCAGATCCCTCTCCCGGCTCTGCCACTGACGCAGCTGTTCCTGCGCTGTCCAGACACCAGTGTCAGGACTAGACTTTTAGCAAGTGATTCAATGAGAGTCAGAGGGAAATGCATCTTGGCCATGTTTAAAATGGATGGAGTCAAGAAAGGGAACTCAGGAGGGAAGGTGTTAGGCCCACTGTCCCCTGAGTCTGTGGAGGAAAGACCCTCTCTAAGCAGCTGGTACAGAGGGCAGTCTTTCCCAAATAAGCCTTGACCAGCGTGTTAGCTACATGTTCTTGCAGTTTCAAAGCCATACCTTCATGGCCTGTTGTGCATATTCCCGCTCTTTTCTGTGTCGGGTTTATTGAGCAGCTAATATATGTCAGACTCTCTAGCAGACACTGCATGCTTCGCTTTTTCTCATTTTCACCGACTCCAGCAGATAATAGCCTCTTTTATGGCTGTGGAACCAAGTTTCAAAGATCTGAGTAGTTCACCAAGGTCACGGAGTTGGCACTTCGCAGCGCCAAGATTAGAACATCGCTCTGTTAACTCCAGTGCTCCGTCCATGACATCTCTCCACCTAGAAAGCATCCTCCTGTCCCTGGGCAGACATACTTGCTCTTCTCTGTAGTGCCCCCGTACTTTGTTCATAGAGAGAGCACAGCATGTACCATCCTCTCATTAGAGAGTTTCTGCCCGTGCTACTACCCTGTGCCTCCCTGGGACAGAACTAGAGTGGCTCTTTCTTGTGTCCTCAAAACCTGTCACTCAGTGAGGACTCAACCTCTGTCTGTCTCCTAAGCTGACTTTGGAAAGACAGATGGGCAAGTTTTACACTTTTTTCATTATCCCCCATCTCTAAAAATGCCATTGCTCCTGATTATATAGCGGTAAAATTGTTAGGAATTTAGAAATTGCACATGTTTTCTTCCAGTCTCTGAAGAACATGTGTATGTTCTCTCTGCCTGTATCACGCTTGGGCACAGCAGTCAGTTCAGACGCACTGTGTTACTGAGCGTGGTAGGTGCCATGGTAGGTGCAAAGTGGCGGTGTGGTCCCAGCATGCTCTAAGAAGCTAGGCTGTAGGATGCCTGTCCCTCAACAGTTATTAAATTGTTATTAAATACCACATGCACAGTATCAGTCACTCCGCAGTAGACATGGTAACCACACCGAGATGTCAAGGGAGGACTCCACCCTCATGTGGCTTACCATCTAGTCAACACAGTATGGACACAGATCCTTAGGACATAAAAGAGGTGCTCAAATCTACAAAGAGATCTACTGAGGAAGGGCCGTGGAGTTGAGTCAGGAAGGCTTCCGGTGAGAAGGGTTAGGAAGGGCTTCATGCAGGCTTGGAATTTCAGCTGGAGCGCAAGAATGGGGCAAGGTGCATCTTGGGTAGAAGGAAGAATCCAGACGGAGGTGTGAGGCTAGGAGTCAAAACCGGCTCTGAAGCGCTTGTCTGTGCTGGGTAGAGGAAAAGAGGCACTTGGAAAAGCCGGCTGATGCCGTGTTGCCGTTGGCCTTGAATACCAGGATGTACAAAGTGTACTTTGTTCTTGGTTCTTCAGTGAGGGAGTGTGATGGTCACGGTTCGGTAGCCATCCCTCTGTGCCCACATGTTCTGCACCCATGAGTTCGGTTCTCCACAGATCAGGAACATTTTGGAAAGAAGCTGAATGCGTATGGAATTTTGTCTTGTCATTATTCCCTAAACAATGCAGTATAACTGTTTTCATTGTTTAAGGGGTATTTTAAAATACATATTTAAAGTGCGTAGAGAATTTGTGTAGGTTAGATGCAAATATGGCCCTTTTTTTTTTTTATAAAGAACTTAAGCTCCTATGGGCCTTGATATATCTTGGGGTCCTGGAACACATCTCTCTCAGTACCACAGGACAACTATACTTTTGGAAGGACAGCAGCAGCAGAGTGAATTTTTAAGGAAGACACTAGAGGTGGGAAGACCGGTCGTTTTGTGTCCGTTGATGATGTTGGGTCTTGGCTAATCGCACAGCAGTGTAAGTAGATTAGGAATTCTTCCCTGAATTGCTTTCGAAACTCCAGCATGCTTTAAGATCGATTGGTAAGCCAAGAACAATGTCTGAGGAGCCGTGGCAGGCGGGCTTGAGAATGCGCAGTGTGAACAGGAAATCTTCTACCAGCTCTTCAACCAAAGACAGCTCAGCCACAAACCGAACATCCCACAGTTTAGAGAGCATGGGAGGCAGCAGGATGGGCCTGGCGCAGAGTACGCCAGAGATAGGACCCCCACCCCCACCCGAGAAAAGAGGGAATCCAGATGAAAACCACTCAGAAGGTAACATCACAACAACCCCTTTCTGAATAGCAAATTGAATTCGCCAGACCAGGCGTACATTAGTAGAAGCAAAACAGATGAGTGTGATATTGGAAGGCTAAAGCCGTCGCTAAATGAAGCGCTAACTAGCCAATCTAGTCTTGTCACCCAACAGCCTGAACAGCTGCCTGGTGGGCACGGATGGACCACTCTGTTGTTTGGCAGGGGAGCCCAGTAGGACTGCCGTCAAGGGCAGCAGCTTCCAGCTTTGTTGTAAAGCTGCCGCAGAAAGACCTGGGGCTGTGGCGGGGAAGGAGCGGCTGTGTGTGAGCAGCAGCGTGCCAGGAGCAGCCTCTGCAGCACAGCTATTGCCTGCATGAATTTCATGAGTTCTCCGTCTGCAAAGTGCCATTAGTCACGCATTGGTGGAGCCCGTTTCCTGCAGCTCTCGGGAGCTGCATTTCCACAGGCAGAAGCCGCCTCCGAGCACAACCTTGGCCATCCATGCATGCCCTGCATTTTCCGCCACTTGGAAATGAGGTCTTTCTTTAGACTTAAACGCTCAAGCCCTTCTTCGATTCTGCTGAACGGAGAATAGCAACTGGTCGGCTCCTGCGTGTTTATGTGCACGCAGGAGCACATGTGATTTCTCTCCACCCTCCCTTGAAGGTGTTTCTCTACAGAAATAAAGTGGTGGGTTTATGAACTGTGCTGATCTCTTCACATTAGCAAAGCTCGCGGATCGGAGCAGAAGTTAGCCCAAAACTGGGCATTACTGAAGAGTAGCCAGGAACAGGCAAGCTCTCTACCCTTTATCTGCTCGTTTCTATAAAGCTTGGAATACCTCTTCTCTCATTAAGGAGCATCCTCCAGGAGTTGGATCTGCTTCTCTCAGATTTGATATCGCAACTCTCCTAGTGATGATTTTCTAGGGAGCTAAGAAATGCAAAATGGGAAGGAGGGCTGGGAGATGGTTTCCATTGGTTCAGGTGCTTGCAGCTCACACGTGAGGACCTGAGCTTGACCCCCAGCACCCACATTAAAATTGGGCACTGTGACACGCGTCTGTAATCCCTGGGCTGAGGAGATAAGAGACAAGTGGATTCCTGGAACTCACTGGGTTTTAGCTCCAGGACCTATAACAGAGTCAGTCTCAAAACCTAAGGCAGAGAGCCCTTGCAGAAGACACCAGATGTTGACCTCTGGCCTCCACATGCACACATGTGCACTCACATACATATGTGCATACACTCACCCCCCCCACGTCACCCCACCCCCCACATAGAACAGAGGACACAGAATGCTGTCTGTTTGTACATAGCTGGCCATGCTCATTGGATTCTGTTTCTGTTTTTAAAAGGATTGGGGGAGTAATGCAAGCGTCTGGTGAGAGAGTGTCCATGCAAGCCACAGCTTACATCGTTTTTGCCTTAACATAATGAAATGTTTTGTTTTGCAGAGGAGTCTAGAAGCAATTATTTTTATGTTCGTTTTATTAATTCTGGTCTTTGCCAGTCATACAACTGTGTGTGTAGGTGGCTTGAAAACTTTGGTCTAATGTTACAATAATGTACTTAGTGTAATTAATAACTAAGCATTTTATTATTCAAAAAGGCGTGCTTGAGGTGGCAATAATGATGGTCATTATTAAGACATTTTACACATGGACGAACTGTAGTGGCTTGAACTGCTCAAATTGTGTTTACTTAACAGATATTAGGAGTGTAATATGGTAACTCCACTGCACTAGTAGGTATTAAGGCACATATTACCTATTATTACTGCTGATGACTTCCCTGGGCTAGATGGTTTTGTTAATTCGTATCTTGGTTTAAATATCGGACCTTATGCCTGCCAGGCTAGTGCTCTACCAACTGAGCTCCATCTTCGGCCCCATCCTGGCTTCTCTTATGTTCAGTGAGAAAGAATACCTCTCCTTCACACATGATAAATCCATGAGAGAAGAGCACTCCCCAGACAGCTGAGGGATGCTCATGAGGCCGACACGGTTTCCGTAGCCTTGGAGACCCTGCCCGCTCTGGTGCCTGTCAGGTCTGACCTCACTGTGCTCTGACAGCCTCACCCTGGCTTCCCTCCAACCTCACTGAACTACCCTCCAGCCATGTTCCTCTTTCTACCCAGAATGCTCTCGCTCCCCCTCCCCTCCACCTTCCCTCACTCGTCTTCCACACCTGAGTGACTATACCGTCAGCTGCCCCTGCCAACGATGCTATAGCACGTATATGCCAGGTGTAAGTCCAGTCTACTCTCTATGGTCATATGATCACTGTCTACATCTCTACGGCCTTTTGGTTTCAAGAAGTTTGGTGCCTTCTCATACAATAAGTTAGTAGTTCTCAACCTTCCTAACGCTGCCACCCTTAATATAATACAGTCCCTCATGTTGTGGTGGCCCCCAACCATAAAATTAGGTGGCTGCTACTTCATAACTGTAATTTCACTACTGTTATGAATCATAATGTCAATACCTGATATGCCAGATATCTGATATGCGAACCCCAAAGGCGTCGTGACCCACAGGTTTAGACCCGCTGCAGTAAGTATTTTAAAAAAGAGTATTCACTATGTCCCTTTGGTGACACATGTCTGCCACTGGGAAGGCCAAGGCAGGAGAGTTGAGGCCATGTAATGGGGCCCTGTCTAAAATAAATAAATAGTATTCGCTGAATGGGGTTTTTTAAGAAGGGGTAGCAAAGCAGTGAAGAGCTTAGATTTTTTAAAGAGTTGGTTTTTTCTAATGAAGTCTAGAGGAATTAAGAACCATAAAATGTGAGAATAGTGAAACCCCAAAGGAGTACTGAGTGACATATACAAGCATCTATCCTAGTAGAAACTCAGCAAAGCTCAAATATTTAGTATTTTTAAATGTCAGGATGTGAAACCAATCTTCTGATCAATAATGTCAACATTTCTACAAGTCCTGTGCCCATAGCCTATGCTATTTTCTCATTACAGCCTAAATACTATTACACCCAGCTCTGTGTGGAACAGGCTGCCTGTTTTCTAACATAATCAAGAAGTTGTCTGTACTGCTCAGTTAAATGTCTAGTCAATAGTGTCATATTACACATACCATACTTCTATAATCCATACCCCATGAATCCAATTATAACAAAATCCATTTAACTCTGAAACTCACTGGTCCTGATTTAACTCAGAGTGGATCATGTATAGATTGTACAATTCTTTAATGAGCACTTCCCGCCGCCCCGTGCAGAGTTCCAGCATTTGTTAGCACAGAAATCCTTCTCATAAAAAAAGAGGTGAGATGGGTCCTGCTAAAAGACGTGGAACAAGTCTGTAATAACCACAAGTTCTTTGAGATAAAGGTCAATTAATTCTTGCAGGCAACCAGAAAGAACCCATGCTAAATTTGATGGAGGACGGCATCTACGTCACTGAGGAGTGAACGCTGGCGAGCATCAGAATCCTTGGCTCATACATGTGTTTACTTTGACTCTGTTCAATGTCCCCCGCCCCCAGGAGGGTGTTTGAGAGCATTTTCTGAAATATAGCTAGAATTACCATTTCACAAGTGCGTATTCTCCTGTCTTTATAAACAGTGATGGTGGTTCACAGCACACTTCTATGACCCTCGTATGACTGCTTCTCCTGTGCCCAGAGAGAAGCGGAGGCATGAAGCTATTTCTGTATGTTTTCTAAAGATACCCCCAAGCCAGTGGAAAGGAAGCTTGAGACAGAAAAAGATTCTGTGTCCTCACTGAGAACACATCTTGTATGCATCCCAGCCTCCGAGAGGGTTGACTGCCAAACCAGAATTGGCTTCGCACACTTGTTCTTACAGCCTCACAAGGAGAGCTCTGTAGAGGTGTGTCCACAAAGTAGGCATCAAGGTGGTACCCCCTCCCCCCCAATGAATGCTTGCTGCTCTGAAAGGCCTGGAGTGTGCTCGTTGGCGAGAAGATAGACGGTTAGCTTTCCAGGGCCTTTCGAAGTTGCAGTTCCTCTCTGTCTAGCGGGAGATCTGTAGGTGAGCAATGCTCAGGGAGTTTACCTTTCTGCTTTTCTTTTCCTTTTCTTGTAGATCTATGCAGTTAGATCCGTTGTTCCGAACAAAAGCAATAACGAAATCGTCCTAGTGCTACAACAGTTTGATTTCAACGTGGACAAAGCCGTGCAAGCCTTTGTGGATGGTAGGTATATATGCCCGCCGAAAACTGAAAATGCTAGAGCTAATTAGTTCAGATACCCTGTGGGTTTTCCTTTAAATGAACTGAGTGTTACTTAGTTTCTAATACGTCTCAAAAACAAAAAACAAAAAAAAAACACAATACACCTTTAATCCCCACCCTCTGGAGGCAGAGACAGACAGATCTCTGTGAGTTCAAGGATAGCCTGGTCTACATGGTGAGCCCCAGGCCAGATAAGGATACATAATGAGACCGTGAGTTCTAGGCCAGTCAGGGCTTCGTAGTGAAGCCTTGTCTCAAGGAACAAAACAAATAAAGGAACTAAAAAGTACGATAGACTTCGAAAGAACATAGACATTGTAAGAGCAGAATACAGAAAGGTCTTTTCCTGTCATTTGAAGTAGGAGAGGCTGTAAAGACCTAAGGCCACTAATTCTAAAGCCACTGGTTTCTCTGCCAGTTATTTCCGTTTATTAAGAATGTCCTTTATTTGATGGTGTCCTTGTGAGGAGAGGACACTGCTGGCCTGAAAGGCATTTTCTCTTCAGCCAGCAGAAGTCCACTGAGTGTCATGGCTGTGATCTCAAAAGCCCATGCTTGGCTAGTCCAAGTGGACTGAATTCCTCAATGTAATGGTTTCTGTTCACAACAGTTATATCACTCAGTCAGTCACACTGTCAGTTCATCTACCTCTTAACTGATTTTGGTTTCTTAGGAAAAATTCTTTCTGGTTTGTTTTTGGTTTTGTGTGTGTGTGTGTGTGTGTTTTTAATCAAGTGCCATGAAGTGATATTGTAGAATCTCAGATCTGAAAAAAAATGTTTATCCTATACATTAACAAATTTGGGTATCTTCTCTCATAAAGTGTAAAGACATTTTCTTTCTTAATGTTTTATTTTGAATAAAGAACTCTTTCTTGTCATGCTCATTATATGCCTTGTTTCCTGGCATATTTTTCTATTCTGTAAATAATGGGCCAGCTAAACTCAACCTGACAAAGACGGTTGGGAAAGACCTGCCAACACTTACCTCAGCTATACCTTCTTCACACTGTGTCAAGGACAGAATGATTTCCTTAATTTGTGAGGAGTGGGGTGACCCTCTCGAGTTTCTGCAAGTATAATAGCATTTCAGGGCAAGATCCAGGAGCCAAGCACTTACCCACATTCTGTATCGGTGCTTGAGGCTTTGGGTCCTAATTAAATGAACAGATGATGATCATTCTTAGAAACCTGCAAGCAAATCTGCTATGTGAAATTTTCTCACTGTTTGCCCGGCTTCCTTCACTATGTACACTATGAAGATACCAGTCAATGTACAATCTTTAGTGGTTAGGCTAAAATGGTAGAAGTGACTTCCCCCACACACACACACACACCCTATTTTAATTTTGTAAATATGCACATCCTAACTAACAGAGAAATTCAAATTTCTTCTGTCAGGTTTCCCTTGCCACATCACGTGCATGGGAAAAGGTTCAGGGAAATGTTTGGGGCTGCTTGCCCCATCCCTTTCCACCCCCACTTCCCATCCCGGAGGGTTTCTGTTACAGTGTGACCCTGATAAGACCACAGAGGCCATCGGTGATGGACTTTGTTAACACTGGGGGAATTTGAAGGCAAGGCTCTGCTTCTGGAGTTCTCTTTGTCCACGTCAAGACCCCATAAAGCTCACTGATTGCTGACGATCCTCATCTGTTTAGTTGTAAACCAATGAGAAAAGTTGCTTAAAACCCAGTAAGAATCAAAGAGAAAAAGAAAAAAAATCTGTTGAGTGTCTTTTGTGGGCCACATTGAAATCACTAATCCAAGAGACTTACAGAAAACACCTCCAAGCACCTTTGACACAGTTAAGATTTAATAACAACACTTTCAAAATCCTTTGTAAATAAGAGTACTTCTTGATAATTACTCTGTGTAAGCTTGCCTTCCAAATTAAAAATAAGATTGATGTTAAAATACAAAAATGAGACTAATGAGTGTCGGACTGCAAAAGCCGCAGCTTGCCTTCCAGAACAACTTTTAATGTTTTTTAAAGTTTAACTTTACTTAGAAAGTAGAAGTCTAACTGTAAGAATGACTCTGATAAATAACCAACGAGTAATGCCCCATACCAGGAAACTGTTGACAAATATTAACTCCTTGGGCACATTAGAGAAACACCAACCCAGTTAATAAAAGGTGTAACTACATGCCAGGCGGTGGTGGCACACACCTTTAATCCCAGCGCTCGGAAGGCAGAGGTAGGTGGATCTCTGTGAGTTCAAGGCCCAGCCTGGTCTACAGAGCGAGTTCGAGGACAATCAGGGCTACACGGAGAAACTAAATTCTATCTCTAAAAACCAAAAGGAAAAGAAAAATTCTAGTTTGCTTTTGAGTACAGCCTTGTTATTTCCAATGCATGCAACTTAAACAAGACAAGGAGGGATGTAGCTAGAGTTTTCCTGCCTTGCCCATAGTCAGGACAAATCTCTGTCACCCGCCAGTCCCACAGCCGCTCAGACCCAACCAAGTAAACACAGAGACATACATTGCTTACAAACTGTATGGCCATGGCAGGCTTCTTGCTAACTGTTCTTATAGCTTAAATTAATCCATTTCTATAAATCTATACCTTGCCACGTGGCTCGTGGCTTACTGGCATCTTCACATGCTGTTTGTCCCGGCGGCAGCTGGCAGTGTCTCCTTCTGCCTTCCTGTTCTTTCTTTTCTCCTCTCTGTTAGTCCCGACTATACTTCCTGCCTAGCCACTGGCCAATCAGTGTTTTATTTATTGACCAATCAGAGCAACAGATTTGACATACAGACCATCCCACAGCAGAGGGAGCTGAATTGGAAACTCCGGATAGACAGGAGTGGTCAGTCTGTCTCAACACCATAGCCTTCTTCAGCTTGTCTGTCAGTGCCCTCCATAGCAGCGGCCTACTAATCTGAAGCTCACCATAGAGACCAGTTCGAAGCTAGTCTCTGGTTAGCCAGTGTCTTGTAGACAGCTGTCGGTGTCATGGGATCCGAGAATATGCTTCAAATTGTTGAACTTCTTGGGACCCGCTCCCTTGAAGTACCTGCTTGTATTCAGTCACCTGACCCTTCACTATCAGGAACTGTTGAACTCCCTCCCAGAAAGTTGGAATACATTTGTTAAAGTGTGTGGAAACTGACTACAGCTGATAGTGAGGACATGTTTCTTAACTCCATCAGGTCAAGTTATGCATGTGACTGGGCGACCATTAGTCATTTAGTGAATTTGGTTGGTTTTGAACCGGAAGCCTTGTAAAGAACACATTCTATCCTTTCCTGGTGGATGGAGAGAAACTTATCACAGGCTCTGTCCTCCTCAGCCCCCTGCAAGTCTTGAACATAACTGAGTGAGAATAAAAATGGAGAAAGGAAGGCCGTACAGAAAGGGCCGGCTGTCGTGGTTAATAACACAGAGAATCCCATGTTTGCTTCGGAAGATGATAAAACTTTATTCCTATATCAAACAGAACAATTTTAATTCTACCTGTGGCAACGAAGCTATCAGAAAATTCTCAAGATATATTTCATATTCCCTAAGACAATATCATGATAAAAAAAAAAAAAGAGTAAGCTTCGTGAAGTAGGGCTTCTTAATACTTTTATAAAAACCAAGGCTGTGCAGTGAATTAAATGAAAATCTTGGAAATGAGAAACGAAACTGGCATTTTTATTAAGGTAGGCTGTATCGAAACAAATGAAGGAGTCCACCCCGCCTCCCCCTACCCCCTTGCTACCTGGGCACAGATGAATTTTCTGTCGCCTTTATTGTGTGGATATTTGTTGAAGACTCTTTCTCTTTATCTAGGCAGCGCAATTCAAGTTCTTAAAGAATGGAACATGACAGGGAAAAAGAAGGTAAGATTAAGGGTGCCGGCGAATTAGTAACAGCTTCAATCCAGGCTTCAGCGGTGTTACTATTTCAACAAAGCTGCCAATCTTGTGCATCATTCAAACCTGTTTACGTGCACACCCGGAAAGCTTCCGCATCCGCGCCTGCCTGCCTGCCGTACCAGCCACTCTCGCTCCTAATGGCCTTATTTTCTGTCCATTGTTTTTACCCACCAGGTGTGCTTAAGGAGGGCCAGAGCCGTGCCTCTTTGTAAGTAGTAAGGGGAGCCCCGCGTCAGAATTCAAAGTAGAGAAGACGTTAACTTGCCCGAGCATATCCCATAGCACAAAGGAAAAAAATTAAGGAGTGCTTTAAAGATACTTTAAACACTCTAAATGTATTGTCACATTTTTTTCCAACTGAAAAATCTCTATCCAAAGGGAGCTTTTCCCCTGAAACCAGTCTTTAATGAAAAGAGGAAATGCCTTAAAACCATAGAGAGCGACGGTCCTTCTGGAGTGCTCCTGACCTGCTCCTTGACAGCACTGGGGAGATTTTCCTCTGTCCTGTTCAAATGACAACTCTGCCCCGTCAAGTCACAGGCTGTGTGGCTCCTGGACACAGGCATGGTGTGTTTGCACACACACTTTGCACACACACACACACACACACACACACACACAATGGAAAGTCTGCTCCTCTGCACAGCCACCCAGCCCTGCGTTTCCACACGGGCACCACACAGCCCTGTGCTCTGCTTCTCATAGACATAAGACGCCAACCCACCCTGCCCCCGAAGGGAAGATCACAGGCGTGGGAAACAGGTTTTGAACAAAAGAAAAAGCCATGTGGCTGCTTTCGTACGGTCCCAAGATCACAGAAAGTTCTGGACTCCGCCTGTGCTGCTCCTCTCCTTGGAGTTTCGTGTAGAAGAGGGAGAATTAGGAGATGTTCCCCTGCTTTGTTGGCTGCCATTTGTGACACTGGCTGCTTATCTTTAATCATAGCTTCCCCAGGCTTCCCTGGGAGATCGGGATGATTTGCAAGTGACTGAAAGGCGGCATTTATCTTTACATGGAAAAATTTCAGATGTGTGCTTTGAAATTTCTCTGATTTGGGAGGCGGGCGCAAACCACAGCTGCAGACCCAAATCCTTGCTCAGTTCCTCTTAGGGGTTCAGTGGGGAGATGGTCTCCAGACCCAGCCCAATGGACATTGGGCTTAAACTCCAGAAGTCAACGGTGGGGGTTGTTGGGGAGGAAGTGGGGGGAGATTAGTCTCCACTGTCCCTTTTTTTGGCCTGTGCTCAGCAATACACATCTCCCACTCAGAAGAGCCGGGACATGATTGAGACTTCAAAGGAAAAGCAAGTGGGGCAGCTAAAGAGGGAGGAGCAGGTTCTTTAGGTCTCTAAGCACACTGGAGGGAAGCGCCACACTGGTGCTCTGTCGGCATGCCTAGATTCCACAGGTGGGACACACTTTCCGATGGAGGTGTGCGCGACACTGATCGTTAAGTGCATTGAATACCCAATGACTAAAATACCAAAGTCGAGGGCTCCTGGGACGGCTTAGCAGGTACCCGCACTTGCTGCCAAGCCTGGCCTCCTGAGTTGGTACCCTGGGATCCCCAAGGTGCAAGGAGAGAACTCCCCCCCTCCACCGAAGTCTACCCATACTTTGTAACACAATAAATGTTGAGAAAGAGAGCATGCGCAAATTCCAGAAAAATGGTTCTGCAAACTAGGAACATTTTCTTCATTTCCTGAATGCTGTTATATACTCAGTGACCAAGCCTATGAGGAGAAATACAGTAAAACTCTGAGAGTCTATAACACTTTGTATAAAATGCAACATGGAGCTATTTGCAAGTGTATGTGATGATCCTTGCTCTGTTAAGCTAGCCACTGGAGAGGTCCTGGGTCCAGGTGGAGTGGGCAAATCCGGTGTTACCCTGTAGTAGCCCCTGCCCCAGCTTAAATAACCCCAGGATGATTCTGGAGCCTCTGGCTGCCTTGGATTTGCTGGATGGCGACAGCAGTTCCTGTACTTTCCTGATTGGTCGATACCTTGGCAGAGATCCACGTTAGCTCTGCTCTGTGCTCCCTTTTGCTGGGTAACAGACTTCTCCTGGGGAGGTGCAGCACATGTCTGTTCACCCCAGATAGGGATCCCATGAGGGATCAAAGTAGGGACACCACCATAGTATAACCTGGTGAACCCACGAGTTTTACTGGAGTTCATTACAGGAATATGGGTGAGGGGTTACTTAGAGGAGCAGAAATGATTCAAAGCCAAAGCCCACCCCAGCATGGGTGACGGCTCACAAAGCTGGGAACCTGCAGGTACCTCGGTTGGCCTGAGCATCTTCCTGGCAGTTCAGCTGGTTTCTGCTTCTCCCGGCCATCTTGCCTTGTCTGTAAGTCTCTTTGTGGTTTGCCTGGTTTGAGAGAGATTCCCAAAGGAATCCTTTGTTTACTTTTAGGAAGGACTCAAATACCAAAGTTGGGGGCTCCTGGGATGGCTTAGCAGGTGCCCGCACTTGCTGCCAAGCCTGGCCTCCTGAGTTGGTACCCTGGGATCCCCATGGTGCAAGGAGAGAACCTCCTCCTGCAAGTTGCCTAGTGAATCTGGTCAGTTTCAGGGACTTCTGGAAGCTACTTTTAGCTCCCTTCCCTCTTAAGGAGCTTCCTTCAAGGTGGAATGTTTCAGGAAACTGCTAGATAACAGGTTTTTGCTGTTGGTGGCCTACCTTATTCCTGTCACTCAGGCTCCCTCCCCAGATAATGGAACCTGAGTCTTCAGCTGGCCTCCTAGTCCAGAACGGCTTCAAGAAGCAAGAGCTATTCCCTAATGCCACCAGTTCCTTCAGAGCTATTAGAGTTTTCTGTATTGTCATCCTAAGAGTCTTTCTTAAGTTGTTAAAATTACTTCCTTGCTATTTAATTATTGCTCCTGTATTTTTTTTTCCTTTCAAATTAAGGAAACTTTTTGTTTACTACAATTGCAAGGTAAAAATTCAAAACAACTTACTTGAGAAGCACAATATTTAGACTAATCTGAGTGTTTAATAAAAAAAAAAATGTGTGTTCACCCATTCTATGAAACGCCGGGCGTCCGGATGATTGTCTTATTTTACTCCGCACTCAGGAGCCTCTGCTGAACACAGCTCTTTTTCCCCTTTGTTTCTGATGTAGAACAATAAGAGGAAAAGAAGCAAATCCAAGCAGCATCAAGGCAACAAAGAAGCTAAGGACAAGGTGGAGCGGCCGGAGGTGGGGCCACTGCCGCCACCGCAGGTACCACTGATGCAGAACGGGCACGTGAACGGCTGTGAGAAGGACTGCTCATCCCCTGACTCTGCCAGAGAAAAACTGGCCCTCACACCACGTGAGAAAAAGATCTCAATACTGGAGGAACCACCGAGGGCTCTTCGCGGGGTCACAGGTCCGTTGTTCCTAAGTTTATTTGCTTAACATGATGGACACACACAGGCACACACATGCACTCACACACATGCAGAGGTCACGCCTTGAAAGCAATGGCTGCTGCTGCGCTGCACAGGATGACAAAGTCTGAGCTGCTAGCATGTAGATGCCAGTGAGTCCTGAAGCCAGGTAGTACAACTAGACCTTCAAGAGATGCTCAGTCTGTCCTTGCACTGACTGGGAGGATCCCCACCCCCCCCACACACACCCCATCCCCACCCCGCTAAAAAGCTCCATGGTTCTGTTATTGTCTAGGGTTCTTGATCGGTTCATTGTCTATGCCAGCTAAAGAATTCAAAGGCAGGAAATATATTGAGCGTTAACATGTAACAGCAGGGAAATTTTGAAGCACAGTGGAGTGGATCAGCCAGAATTGGCCAATAAAGAAAAGGGTTTTTGTTTGTTTGTTTTGTTTGTTTTTTTGGTTTTTTGGTTTTTTTTTTTTTTTTTTTTTTGGAGCTGAGGACCGAGCCCAGGGCCTTGTGCTTGCTAGGCAAGCGCTCAACCACTGAGCTAAATCCCCAACCCCCAAGAAAAGTTTTTATTAGGGGTGAGGAGACATAGATAGAAAGCACACAGAGCCAAAGACCTTCCACACAGCAGAGGGGGACTTGGAAACTGAAGCCCAGCTCCTCTTAAGGGTTGGTTTTGTTTGTTTGGTTTGGTTTGTTTTTACATCTGTGAAGGGTCTTCTTCCCCTAATTTAGGGTTGTTCAGTTTGAAGGAGGCAGAAGAGCTGATGGACCACTGATGTTGTGAAAACATGTCCTGACCCAAGCTTGAACTTGTCCAGCCATCCCTCAGCAGGGTCCCTAAGGCGGGAGGAAACCCCCTTGTTTTAAGCTGCCAGACTTCTGTCTTGGGTCAGGAGGGTGAGGAAGGAGCCACTCACTATATCTTGTTTACCTAGTCACGCCCCCCTCCCTCTCCTACCTCTCAGGGACTCTGCCCCAGTCCCTCACAACTAGTCCATGTTAGGAACCTCGGGGACTAGGCAAGGCTAGTTTGAAGAGACACTCCCCCCGCCCCGCCCCCAGGATAAGGGAAAGACAATTTATGACAAGAGAGAACGTGATTAAACTCTTTCCTTGGACCAGATTCTTTTATCTCCTTTTATATGGTGGACTGGAAAATTCAGGGTGTTAGAATGTGGATTAATCATCTATGCAGCAGCTGTGAAGTAACCTCAGAAGTCTACTTGTGTGTGCGTTATGTGTACACATGTGTGTGCAGGTGTGTATGCCAGTCTGAAGGCCAGAGGAGGTCGTAAGGAGCCTCGTGCTCTGTAACTCTCCACCTATTCCTTTGAGAGAGAGCCTCTCGCTGCCCCTTAGGTAGTCTGGCGGCCAGCAAGCGACAGAGACCCTCCTGTCTGCCCACCATGCACAGGGGTTTTACAGGCACCCAGCCATGCTTAGCTTTTTCCATAGGGCCTGGGAACCTAAACCCAGGTCTTCAGGTTTACACAGGAAGTATTCCTACCCACTGGGCTAGGTCACCAGCCCCAGAAGGCTGCTTTTTTTTTAAACGTTCTTTTTAATCTATTCTTTATGTCTTTCACATCATGCATCTGGATCCCATTCATTTCCCGTCCCTTGTATCTGCCCTCTGCCCTTGTACCACCACCACCACCCACCCCCCAGTAAAATATAAAAAAGAAAAAAAAAATGGGAAAAAAAATCTCGTCGTGGAAACTCTGTGTGGCACAGTGAGTCACACAGTAAACCCTTTTGTGCATGTCTTTACTCACAAGTATCCATTGGCCTGGGCAGCCAGTCCTGTTGGCGGAGGTGTGGGTGAGCAAGCCCCAACGTTGTGAGTATGGGAGAGCTGTCCCTCTTACTCAATTATTCACCTGTCATGTGGCGGTATGGGCGGATTGGAGGGTGGGGGGACCCACCCCTGCCCATCAATGCCGGAGGCAGGTGGAAGAGCTGACCCTGAGGTCTCCCACCAGCTGCACTCACATGGGCAGCACAACAGAGCCAAGCCATTGGCAGAGGTGTGGGCGAGCCAGCCCTGATATTGTGAGCACGGGAGAAGGCTACTTCTTAATACACTGTCTATCTTTGAATACATCATTTTCTTCTCTACTGTCCTGTTTCTTTTTTGGTAATATAAGAAAACTGTTTGGGTTTGTTTCTTACTGCGGCAATACAGAAAGCCAGAGATAGGAAATTATAAACAATAGAAGCTTATTTGGCTCATGGTTCTAGAGGCTGGGAAGCCAAACACTGGGGTAAAAAAAGAGATGAGAGAGTTGAAGAGGCTAGACTACTAATCCACCGCTATAACAACTGTAAGCTAGTCATAAGCATGGAGTCCTCATGACCCAATCATACCATAAAGGCCTACCTCTCAACACTCAGTATTAGGGATTAACTTTACAGCACTTTTAGGGACCCATTCAAACCTAACATCTCAATAATAAAATGGCCCACTACCCCATGGTTATAGCAAATCCTAAAAATAAAATTAATATGTGATGGAACCTGCGGAAAAAGAATTTCAATAAAGATCTGAGACCTTTTTGACTAGGTAAACCAGGAGGCCGTATAAAGTGGCCAAATGTTCACACTTACAATGAGTCACTTTGTACTTAAGATGGAAAAGGCCATATCCAGCTGGATATTGTGGACAGTGTGTCTTTATATTTACTATATGAAGGAAGTGTCCCTAAGTAAATAGATGTGCCTGTAAAATCTTTGAGAACACAAGTACGACACATGCAGTCTGATGGGGTGCTGGGTGCCAGAGCCAATACCAGGAGGGCTGGTGTGGGCCACTCATGGAGGCCTCTTAGTTGAGTCCTGAGTGCCCGGTAGATTCTGAGGAGGACATCTGTGCTGTGTAGGCTCTGTAGGACTCACTCTCTGATAGTCTTGTAGCCAAGGCTATTGGCACACAGTGAATTTCAGGTTCGGAGAGCAGAGATGCCACCTCCATCTGAGCAGTTGA
Source organism: Peromyscus maniculatus bairdii (assembly GCF_049852395.1). Lineage (NCBI taxonomy): Eukaryota > Metazoa > Chordata > Mammalia > Rodentia > Cricetidae > Peromyscus > Peromyscus maniculatus. Next base: position 56,382,148 of record NC_134864.1, on the reverse strand, counting down.
GATGGTCATAGATTGGTGGGCATGGAGAGGTCTAGGGACAAGGCGATGGAGAAGGCTAAAAGGTTAAGAAGCAGTGAGGAGGCTTTTGCTCAGCACCCTCGTCCATGGTACCTCTGCTGCTGGTATGGCATTGCTGTCCTGTGACAAGCCAAAGATGAGTAAGATATTATCCCTGTGACGAGTCTTCCTCTGTCCCACCTGCCAGCTCCCAAATAACCACATGGAGACTTATTATTAATTATGAAAGCTTGGCCGATAGCTTAGGCTTGTTTCTAACTAGCATTTATAACTTAAATTAACCCATGTCTTTTAATCTACGTTCTTTTATATGGCTTGGTTACCTGTACTTTGTAATGCCCGTGCTGCTGGCTCTGCATCTCCTGGCATCCCTGCCCTTCTTCTTACCAGCATCCTCTGTGCCTGGAAATACTACCTAGCTATTGGCTATTGGCCTTTTCTTAAACCAACCAGAGTGATACCTATCCACAGTGTACAAAAAGACTATTCCACAACATATCCCTGCCTAGGATTTCAGTCTAGCAGAAGAGGCCAAACTACAAACAAAACCCCATGGTGGTATGTAGCAAATGAGGAATACGGTGAGGAGACAACAGGTCATGACACTCCGTATCACACTAGTAAGTCTTGAAATTGCTCATCCAGCCTTAATTTTCTTCCCATTTCCTACACATCCCATTCATAGTGCTGTGGCCAGTCACCCTTATCAACTACACGACACAGTCTTAAAACCAAACAGTGGCCACAATGAAAATAACCTAGTGCGTTTTGAATCCAAAGTCTCCAGGAATTTTTAATTCATTTTTTTAAAAAATGTTTTTGATTTATAGTCAGGACAGGAAAAAGAAATTAAATAATCGAATGGCAGATTCCCAGCTTTGCTTGTTATTGCTTTCACACGAATTACTTTCAAAAATCTAATTACTCAGGCTGCTGTTTTGATATCAATCACAAACGAAAAGCCTAGCACATAGATTTGCTTATTTACTTATCATTTATGCCTCTGTCCTACCCAGTTTCAGTAAGTCTGTCAAGTCATTGGAGTAAGTGCCAGGCAGAAGCCCTTTACCTCACTGTGGATGGGCAGCTGCCTTGACATTTAAGTGCCAGCTGAGGCTGTTCTATGTGCAAGGGGGCTTGATAAGCACCAGCATGGGGCTCACTGTGAAGAATTCTTGATTGCACAAAATGCCATCCCTGTATCCCTTTGGTCCTTTTGAGGTTAACCTGAAGGTATTATTTGTTACTGTCATTGGTTCCTTATAGATCTTTATATTTTATGTAAGCGTTTTTACTGAAGAATGAATAGTAGTAATGGAAGGTCATTAGGTATGTTTGTAAAAGGAAGAGCGTCCCTCTGGGTTGACCATTAACTTCATTAGCATCCCACCTGTTATGATCATAAATTTCAAAATAAGTTTGTAACTGGCTAGGTTTTTACCTTTCAAAGATAATAAAGGCCCATCATGATGTCGATGCCAAAACTGTTAAATGACTCTAAGATGCTTGTTTAATCTGTCAGATATCCTGAGCCCACTAACAGACAGATCACAGGTGAAGGTTAGAATGTGTATACTCTGTGCCCCATTTTGAGTAGAAGAAGAAAGGATGAGATGGAGCCTTAGACCCTGTTCTTGGGGGGAAACCCAGGCTCCTGGGTGGAGAGGCCAAGGAGCTACTCTGTACCCTTCTGTATTTGGCAAAACTTGACGCAATTAGGTCTGTCTAAATTGCAGTGAAGAGTTAATGCTAAAGCCATGAGCTCTAGCTAATTCCTAAAAATAAAATTTGAAAAATGTATAATTGAAAAATTAGAAAAAGTAATGGTAACAAAGCCATATAATGATATTCTGTGCTTGAGTGGATTCACAGCATGAGCCTGAAAGAAATCTCCAGGCTACTAGTGGTGGCACATTTATCAGGCTCTCCAGTAATGAAACCAGCTCGACAAAGCCTGCCTTGAATGCCCCGCCGGGCAGCAGACTATGGACATGTGCAAGGCGTGTTTTTATCTTTTTATAACACCTTGACATTCAGGATCTCTCTTTTTTTTAAAAGTCTTAAACAGAATCATTATTCTGGTAGGGGAAAAGTTAGCTTTAAGATATATGCAGGTGGCTCAGGGGTGTGAGTGTGACTTCCTACATGAAAAATAACCACCCAGAGCACCATCATTCTAGGCTGTAAATAGAGCGCTGTCTGTTGGGACAGTGCTGTGTGTCAGCACGTAGCGTGGAATTTGAGGAGTAGGCTTTAAGCCTGAGAGTAGTACTTTCTGTATTTCAGGATTTTTACTAACAGCTCAAATTAGATCTTTTACATAATCCAATCAAAACCATCCTGTTTCCAGATACTGAGTCAAGCAAAGAGTGGACAGAGGTTTATTTTATCGAAAGCAGTGCTAAAGACAGTAATTTTTACTTCCTGAGGCCTCCAATCTAAATGTCTAAAGCACCTTAGGGTCCAGTTTCCCCAAATCTTCCTCCGGCTGTGTTTTAGGAACCTCAGATTCTCAAGCCTTATCTGCGTTTGGGCTAGGACAGGAAATCACATTCCCCTCCGTCTTTCTCCAGCTGGAGGAATGCCCTCGGCTGGAAAGCAGGGCTGTGGCCACCAGCAGCTTCGCTTTACAGTTTCTCATCCTTAAAGCATTCTGGGAGGCCACATCTTCCTTTCCTGTTAGTCACAGACCGAGGGCTCCCTGCTCTGCTCACTGGCCTCCACAACGCAGAGGGCAGGCTGTCCCTGCCCCTGAATCCGCTGTCCCTTTACAATAAGCACTCGAGGGGCTCACAAGCTTGGAACTGCCTCCTCATTCTCCATGCAGAATAAACCAATGGAGAAGGAAAGGGCCTTGCTTTGTTACAATGTGCTTTGTTACAATGTGGATGTGTGTCCCTCCTTTGTATTCGCTGCAACCACAAACATCTCAGAACAGGTCTGTGTTCTGAGGTCCCCACAGGGTTTCCAAGCCAACTTTTTTTTCCCCTGTGTTACTATTGGCAGGAGCTCCAACATGATCTCTCCTGCTCCTCTAAGCCCAGTGTTGGGCCAGAGGATTAGAAAAGATCAACAGGAAAGCTGCAAGCATAGAGCTTTGAGAGTGAAGCTCTGTCTGCGTAGTCTAGGGTTTCAATAGTACCTCTTCTCAAATGACCCAATGTATCATGAGCAAGAACGGGGTGCCTAGCAGTGGAAATGCCTGGGTTCAAACCTCGGCCTTGTTCAATGACTGGATCTATGACCCTGGAAAAGTTAACTGCTCTGTGTTTCATTTTGCTCCCCTGCAAAACAACAACAAAATCTAACTGTTTAAGGTTTGGGTGAACAGTGAATGAAATACATGCAGTGCTCAACACAGCATCTGGCGGAGAGGAAACCATTCTGCCACTGGTTTTCTCAGTGAGCAAATCTGTCTCAGCATCCAAGGCATGCCGGGTGTTTTTTTTGTTTTGTTTTTTGTTTTGTTTTTATCTGAAGATGAACCAGATGGCCATGCCTTTGCTCCTGGGGAGTTTACGTACTTTGTTGGGTAGGGAAAAATAGATGGATGATAAGCCAACATAAAACTAAGTTACCAAGATCATTGAGGTTCTGAAAAGCTTGACGGGCCACTTATCGGAAGGCATGGTGGATGTGCGGTGGCTTCCGATGAGGTCATACTGTGACATAAACATCGGAAGGGGAGATGTTTAAGCTGAGATTGGGCTACTTCAGTATCACGTGCCAGGTCGTAGTGGTCTCAACAGCCAGACTTGTTTGTTTGTTTCCACTTGGCAACCACCTCAGAGAAGCCCTTGTGATTATCATCATAGATTTTTTGCTATCTTTGAAAAATTAAAGACATAATTCTTTAAATGGAGCAGAGATTATGCTCTCTTATACAAACATACATTTTGTTGTTATTTTAAAGCACATAATTATCTTTCATGTTCGTCGTTAATTATTATTTTAAGACCTAAGTTCTTGGCTTGCTTCCACGGAGAGGGATACAGTGCTCAGCCTTGGCCTCTTCTTCGAGCAGCCCTGGGGCTGAAATGTACAGGTAATTTTAGGAGAGGCATTCAATTATATGCTCATTGACTCAGATCTTCTGCTTTCTGCCCCTGGGCAGTCTGGAGCAGAAATGGACCTAGCTAGGCACTGGCTGTAGTGATTGAAGGCCACCGGACACCCAATGCCCTCTGTTTCCTAAGCAAATGATGCCCAGAGACCTCTCCCCCCTTCCTCACTGACAAAACACATTTTATCTTGTCCAGCAAAAACACACTCTATTGCAGCTCACCTCTAAATAGCCTACCTTCAGAACCTTCAGATGGTGACTTGAGTTACAGAAGGACTTGAGTAGAATGAACACAGAGGGAGGGAGGGGTTTCATAAAAAAAAAAAGTTTTGAGGTTTTTTTTTTAGCAAAGCTTTAAATGACTCTGTCAGGTGCAAAGAGGGTTGAACTTGCCTTGCAAGGAGCTAAGACAGTGGCGTGCATCTGACTTAACATATCTGTCTTCCGCCATTGACAACTCGATCCATTGTTATTATCTATCATCTTTTAATACATGTCTCCGGTCAGAACATCGCCAGCTCTAATGGCCTCCAAGCCACTCGGGTTTCATGGGGTTTGGGTGGAATAATAATGCCTATCCACATTTGCGAAGGAAACTTGGAAAGGGCAGAACTGCCATTCCGTCTGAGTAACCCCTGTGTTCTGAGCTCCACTGCAAAGTTGCTCTATCTGTTAACCACCCTGTCCTGCAGAGATGGGAAAAGAGATGACGATGGTAAATCACTGGCCAGTGGCTGGAACAGGGAGAACTTTCCTGAGGTTTCCTCACTCGACTGTTATTCTGTAATATCTTAGAGGAGTTATTTTTTTACCCACTGTCTCCATTTCATGAGCCCCACCTCACTCATCAGCCTGTTTTTGATGGCTTACAGCCCATCTCCTCGCTATCCCTGTCTGCAGCAGCCTCCCAGCTCCTGAATCCGGCAGACTTTGGATCCTGACTTTATCTTCTCCTTTCAGCAGATGCAACATTGTTGACTCCTCTGTCTTTGCCCACTGTGTCTCGTCCATCTTGGCTTCCATGATGCGGCCCTTTTAACCTTCCCTGTGTCTTTACTGATTTCTCTCAGTTTCCTTGAGGGTCAGTCTGCCTGGTTGTTGGATTGATAAGCCTCAAGGCTTGGCTGGCCCCGAGTCCTTCATCATATAAAGATTGGCTCTCTCCTTAGGTCATTTGGACCATGCCCTGGCTTTAGTTATGCCATATGGCTCACACAAATCTTCCCAGTCCATACTCTCCTCTGAACTTTAGGTCTATATTTGATATTCAGAGCCCTTCAATGACATGCTCCAAACCAGCTCTTGATCTCCATTTTAAGCTTGGCTCTCTGTTTTTGAGTTCATAATCCATTCAAGCCAGGAGTCTAGGCAGCACTCAGGACAACTCCCTCTCTCACCTGCTACCTCCCTCCGCGATCCTCTCCTCCCCTCCCCGTCCTCCCCCCCCCACCGCAATTGTCAATCTGCTAGCAAAACCTGCTGATTTTCATTCCCAGGTATTCGCAACATTAATCTATTTCTCACTATCTCTGCGTCTCTTTTCCCACCCAAATCACCATCCAGTCTCTCTCTCACTACGACAGAAGTACACTCAGGAAGCCCCTGCATCCCCTCTCCACCAGATCCTTCTGCAAACTGTACACAAGTGAAACACAAGTCTCACTTCTTTGAGTACAGAGGAAGTCTTTCTCGTTCTCAGATCTAAAGGTTGAGCGTGTTCTGGATGGCCCCTGTGTCCTGCTGTAGTCGTATTTTAAGTTATTATCTTTTGCTTTTTAGAGGCAATTGTAGAGTTTGTGTTGCCGTATTTAAAATTACTTTCTCCTAATTGAGGAAATTTGGAAAATTCCATTAAATCAGTCCTGTCTCCCCCAAACAACCACTGTTAAATTTCATTTCAAAATTACTTTAGGGGCACAGATACACGGGCTTTTCACAAAAATAATTACACAGCACGTGAGTTTTAGTATTCTGTTTTACTTAGTGTGGAAGTATGAGCATTACATCATATCATTAAGTACCTGTTAAGACTCTTTCTCCCAGGGTATCTCATCTTTTATTTATGAATAGAACAAACATGTAACACAGACAGATAGGAGATTCTGTTATAGTACAACCACATCCCAACATTCTGCTTCTTACCTATTTTTCTTTAATTTTTTTATTTATTCTTTGGTAATTTCATACATGAGTACAATGTATTTAAAGACTTAAAATAGTTAGGTGTATGCATGTATGTCTGTGTCTGGATATATGCTCATGAGTGCAGGAGCCCTCAGAGGCTAGCAGAGGGTGTTGGATCCCCTGGAGCTGGAATTCCTCTCTAAGAGCTGGGAGTACTCCAAGAGGTTGAGCCATCTCTCCAGCTCCAAAAACAGTGCATTCAGAGCACACCTCCAAACTGTAGTCCTCCAGTTTCTCCCGTAAGACCCCCTACGTCTCCCTCCTAAGTTTATGTCTTCCTTTTCACAACCCCCTGTGTCCAGTCAGTGATGAACATATGTGCATGAATGTGAAGTGGCCACTGGATCTTCGGCAACTGACTGTGGTAGGCCATAGCATTGCAGGAGACTGACTCTCCTTCCCTTGGGCCATCCGTTGCCGGTAGTGTCTTGGCTGGGGCGGGGTCTGCACCGTAGCTGCTCTGAGTCCGAGAGTCCTAAGCAGTTCTCTCCAACCCTTGGCTCCTGCTGTCTTCCCACCACATCTTCCACAGTACTCCCTGAGCCTTGCTGGAAATGTAATATCCAGCTGTCCATTTAGGGATGAGCTCTCTCTGTAGCCACTGACTCTCTTTCTTAGAGTCGTTGTGAGTCCCAGTATTAATAGCCGTCTGCTACATAAGGAAGCTTCTCATCTGAGGGAGAGGACCATTTTATTAGCATGTATTAACTATAGAAAACCATGTGTTTTGTCACATTTTAATGGCTGTATTATTTGTATGAATTCGCCACATCTTTTAATTCTTTCTAAATTGTTTTCCGTGTGGATTCATTCTTTCAGTTTGTATCTGCTCTTAACAACACTGTAGTGCATAGCTTCTGTGGAAAACTGATTATTCCTGAGCCCTGCAATTATTGCATTTAAAAGTGTGTGTGTGTGTGTGTGTGTGTGTGTGTGTGTGTGTATGTGTGTGTGTGTGTATTTGTGTGTGCACACACACGCACACATGTGGGTGTGAGCTTAAGTTCTTAATATGCCTCTGTTCAGAAAGGTTGCATTAATCTTACTGTTTTTTAAAAACAGATTATTTCTTAAGGTAATTTCCATTTGTATTTTTCTTCTTATAAATATTTAAGAACAGTAAGATCAGATACCAAAAAACTATCAGCTACATTACCAGTCATCATAAAACGCAATTATATTTACTTAAGTATTTTTAAGAGAGTGGTAACATGCTTTAAGTGACACAGACATTAGGAATTTTAAACCTAATTTTCTAACAACGAAGTTATGCTTTGCATATTGACTTTTCTAGATAAAAACTACCTTAAAACCCTTAAGCATGATCAGATAATATGCTTTGTTGGAATATCCTCTTTGGGGCAGACTCTGAATCCATTTTAATAGGTTAAAATAATGACTTTAGGGTTGCTATATTTTCTACATTCCTTGAGGTTAGATTTAAATTGCCAGTCTACTTCCTATTGTCTTCTTATAAGTGCATCAAATTTACACACAAAAAAAAACCCCTAAAAACTAGAGAAAAGAGGTTTTAGAAAATTTAGAATTTGAATATATCTTATCATGCAAGCCCATGTGTCTGTATTGACAGAAGTGGGTAAGTGGGATTATGCTCTTGTATGGGACCTAACTTATTCATGAAGGAGCACATGTTTATTATAAAGAACATTGCGATAAACTGTTAATACAATCTTGTAATCCTTACAACAACATCTAATTTTTTAAGTTTTTAGACTAAGATAAATGCAACGTGGTAGATACAATCTAATAATACCATTAATTACATTAAATGTAAGTGGACTAAAAATTCAATTAAAAAGCAGAGATTGGCAGAATAGATGAGAAAACCCAGCTATATGTGATTATTGTAAAAGGTAACATTAAAAGTAAGGTCTAGGAAAACTACATTGTGCAAACAGCCAAGTGCAGAAGATTGGTGTGGCCACATTAGCACTGGAGGAAGAGATTCCAATACGAGAAATGCTGACACCGTAAGTCAGTATATCTAGAGTTCACAACTCTAAACCTAATTACAGAGCTTCAAAATCTATGCAGCAGCATTGACGGAATTAAAGAAAGACAAATCCATAATAGTTGTAGAATTTAATACTATTTTCTTACTAATTGATGAGACAAGTACATTAAACATCAGTAAGAACATAGGTTTTCTCAATACTATCAACTAATTTAATTGATAGGTCCATATACCCAGTATTTCAGGAACATCTGCATTTTCATCAAAATACACCAGTTTATTAGTAGGTCATAAAAAAGTCTCTAGATATAAGTTTAATATTGTTGTGAGGTATCTGTTGGGAGGTATCCACCAGAGAAGACTCCTCAGACATGAGTTCAAGCCAATAGGAAGTCTTTACGAGCCTTCCAGTGACCCCGGTGGGTTTCAGGAGCTGACTGCAGTCCTGAGCCTTTCTCAGGGTGGGCATTTAAGCACACAAAACAAATCCTGGATTGACACACCTCAGTTAGCAAGGACAGCTAGCCAGAAGCAGAACTACAGAAGCCAGAAAAGCAGGGTTAGTACATTTAGGGACTTTCCCAGAACTATCGACTTTGATGGAGTAGGTCTTTGTTCTCACTCTGGCTGGTGGTGCTCCCTGTATACATGATAGATTCCAAGGCATGGATGGTACTTCCATCATGGCATCAGTTGTGCTAAGATGTGGGGGTCTGTGTGTGTGTGTGTGTGTGTACATATATATGATATGTATATATCATATATATAATATATATATATATTAGTGTTTATATGATATGATATGATATATGTATATATCATATATATATAATATATATATTAGTGTTTCCATATTCTATTATAGTAACCAACATTTGGGAGTTAAAAAAAAATTAAGATCTTACATACCAAAGCAAAAGAAGTCTAAAATACCTAGGAATAAATTTGACTTTTGATATTTAAGACCCCAAAACTAAAACAATATTAAGATAATTTTCAAAGGCTCAAATAAATGATGAGATATATCATGTTTAAGAATCAAAGGATTTGCCAGGCAGTGGTGGTGCACACCTTTAATCCCAGCACTCGGGAGGCAGAGGCTGGGGAATCTCTGTGAGTTCAAGGCCAGCCTGGTCTACAGAGTGAGTTCTAGGACAGGCTACACAGAGAAACCCTGTCTCGAAAAACTAAAAAAAAAAAAAAATCAAAGGATTCTAGTTTGATAATAGGCCAGCTTTCTCTCAAATTGGCTTCTAGATTGAGCACAAATTCAATTAAAATTCTGCCAGACATTTTATTGAAATTTTTTATTGAAAAAGCTAATTCTTAGATTTACATTGAAATGCAAAGAACCCTATGATAGACAAAATAATCTTTAGGATAAAAAGAACAAACCTGGAGAACATACATTATGTGATATTAGTACTTCTTATATAGATATAAGTGAGGACAGATAACTACCTCAGTGGATACAACGGAGTCCAGAAACCAACTCACGCAAATAGTCAATTGATTCCAAGAGTGTTGCTGAAGCAATTTAGAGGAAGAAGGTCACCTCAGACTCACTAAGCTCTTCCATTCTTATATTAGCTTCTGACATTTTACATATTAGTGTCAAGAGCAAAGCGATGTGACTTACTTGTGTTGTATATGAAAGCCAGAGCTAACACATCAGGGCACTCCATGTGAAGTGTCTGTTGAGTCTACTTGAATCAGAAAGCTAAGTCATACACCAGCTCTATTAAGATGTGCTAAGTATTTTTCAGTTTCAAAGGGGTTCTGGTAATTGTGAAGTTCAAAACCACAGAAGGTTCTGGGAGCCATTGTTAAGATAAATACCTGGGAAAGAATGGAGTAAAAATATGTACGATTTTTATTGAAATCTTAGCAAATTGGCTCTTTGCAGTGATAACATTTCTTTCCAAAATGTCACAAACGTTGCTGAAGTCCTTGATGAATATTAAAGTCACGGAGACTCCTCTCTGACCAGGTACCCTATCACTGGAATGACCCTAGCTGTGCGAAGCCCTGAAGTAATGCTGGCTCATTGTTGTGTACGTTTCATTCACTCATTCAGTGTTTGTCGAGTAGCAGTAGATATCAAGCAGACGATGATAAGCAAGACATGTGTCACTCTGTCCCCACTTTCACGTGTGGAAAGTGCAGACTAAAATAAATGCCCTCTCATAGCAGAATAGAGATCAGTAGTGACTGAACACTGTAAACTGTCTGTCTCGTGCTTCCTACAGTTTATACTAGCGTCAGCCAATAGAAATGCAGTGCAAGCACATATGGAATTTTATATTTTCTAATAGCCACATTAAAAGGTATAGGGTGATTTCACTTGGGTCATATATTATCTAAATTAATATATCTAAAATGTGATCATTTCAACGTGTAATTAATGTTTATTTATTTACTTTTTTGCAATGCTAAAGATCCAACCTAGGGCCTTGCATATTCTGGGCAAGTACTATATCACTGAGCAATATCCTCCAGTCTCAATATTTTTATATTTATTAAAGGATCTTTTAAAGATATTGTGCAGGGGGCTGGAGAGATGGCTCAGCAGTTAGGAGCATTGGCTGCTCTTCCGGAGGACCCAGGTCCAATTCCCAGCAGCTCACAACTCTCTATAACTCCAGCTCCAGGGGATCTGACACCCTCACACCAGTTCACATAAGAAAAAGATACTGTGCCAAGATGTGCTTCCTATAGGACTTATCTCAATTTGGATAAGCCACATTTTAGCTATTCAGTAGCCACATGTGGGGAATGCCTACCTAATTGACAGTGTACATGTGTGAATCACCTCCGGTTTGTTGAATTTTAAAGCTGGACTCCAGAGAGAGACCTGATGGTGTGTCTGATGCTTAAGGAAGATCACTGAGTCCGGGAAATAACTTCCATTATTGTATTCCTAGAAATCCAGGACTTGTGGTCAAAATGAACATGACTCTGCTGTGGCTGTATAACTCCCTGAGAGAATCCTAGAGTTTCGCCGTATTTATAGACAAATCTACCTAGCCAGTGTGCAGATAGATCCAAGTGGTCTCTGGGAACTGTAAATGCTCCCGGTGTTCAATGATTCCCCCAATAATGATTCTCCAGAAGGCAAAAATATTGCTATTCAGATTTCTCAATAAATATCTGTAAGATGAGTGGTGAACTGAATCAATAGCCCACGTATTATTCTCTGACGCACAAACAAAATATTTTTAGCTCCAGGTTAATGAGCTCATGTTTATTTACACGCTTGTCTCCTGTTTAAAATTCATTTGCATCTTAACAGAATAATTTTTGTTCTTCTACCTAAGGTCATTATTTCCATTAGGCTATCCATCCCCATATTTCCGAGACTGCAGCTGATTTACCCTGCTATGCTGAATTTAGAATTCTGAATTTATAATCACTCACCAAGACCGAATTTCAGCTGTGATTTAGGAAGGGCGCGAGTTGGAACCAGCGTGGGTTTGGTCATTGTTTCGACACAAATGTTTATAAATTCGTCATCGGATGGGTCTACCCATCTCCGCTTCTTCAGAACCACCTGGGGTGCAGGATGACGGTCCTCAGGCGCTTGCTGTGTGGACAGTCAGTACCAGAGCAGAGTCACTTCCCACTGAAGTTTGACAACCGCTGTCATTCATACAGTGAAGTTCTGCGTTAGTGTAACTAAGGATTAAATTACACGTCACCGTTTCCATCGGTTCTGTCACTGCCACAAATGCTATCCAAGCGTTTGCTGGTTCTTCACTACCTATGCTGGCCCTTTCATTGTATACTGTAATTTCCCTTTCAGTAAAGTTTTCATTGTGCAGGAGAGCTCCTTGACATGGAGGTTACGAATGATGGATTCTGCTAGAGTCAAATTATATTTATCATAAGTGAGCTAATGTCTGAAATCAAATTGTCTGGGACCCAGATAGCGTTCTCTCACACGTTCCCCTAGTCTCTGTAATGTTTGTGACAGTGTCGGGAAAGGTGTGCCTCATTCCTTTCTCTTTTTTTCCCTCTGAAATCATTTTAAGTGTACTTTAACTCAATCACAGTTCTGCAGAAAGCTATTGAACCAGACACAAGGACTGGAGCTTAGAGAGTGAATCAGACTCAGTGTCTGCCCTCTAGGAGGTCACAGCCTCGGCAAGGCAATGGCGAGAGACAGGTACAGAAGCCTTCTGTTAAATGTAATGTATGAAGGCAGCAAGGAGCAGGGAAAAGCAGGGGGTGGGTAACTGCCTGAGAAAGGGAGGCAGGGGCTGGCTTCAAAGAGAGGATGGCACTCTGCATGCGTATGAGCCACAGCCAGCCACGTGGATGAAAACATTCCTGCAAGGTTGTCCAAGGTACAGGGAATCTCAGAATTTGGGGTCTTCTAAGCCAGAATGCGCTCTTTGCACTCACCACAGCTTTCTCCACGAACCTGGCCTTCAGCAGCACACTGGCCACGGTTTCTGTGTTTCATACCAGACATCCCTGTGGTAAAATCTAAAGAGTGATGCATTTCCTTTCCAGGCCCTTCAATGCCATTTAATTCACACCAGCAATAACTGCATAGGAACCTACCTTTAAGAGTTGCCAAAAGCAGTGTGCTGCTAATTTATGGCCACATCTATTAAGGCTCTAGAGAGAATCTAACTCCTGGATTTTAAACATGGTTGAGATATTACCATGATGTTTCCCGATTTAATCCCTCCATAAATTAGATGAAATGATCATATCACCTGTTGTCGCTTCATTCTTGCCCCATCTCCAATCACTCTTTTGCCTTCGTTAATTCAGAATGAAATACCACAAAGCATTAATGGAGATGGGGGGGGGTGCCTTTTTATGACTTCAATATCACACTGAATGATGCCTCAGCTTTTACCGGAATCGGGGAAAAGAGGGAGATGGGGAATCGTACTCATCTCTTGCAAGCCTGTTAATAATAACCTTGCTGGATAGTTCCAAGTGAGGGAAGTAAAGCTTGGAGATATTAAGTAGCTTATCTACATCTCTCTGCAAGCAGCTACCGGGGGCCCCCACACAAACCCAGGCCTTCTGACCCTTAACTCCAAGGCCCTTTCTGGTGTGACCTCAACTCTTCCGGGAATTCTATAAAACAGCTCCTTCAGTGTTTTGCAGTGAAAAACATTATTGCCAGCCTGTAAACAAGACCAGAAACCTCTCCATTTCCCCATCACTTTGCCGCCAGTGTTTTTACCTTATCCCTTCACAGTCATTATTTGGTGTTCTCTTACAGAAGGCAGCAGACTACTGCAGCAGAAAATGTCCTTAGATGGGAACCCCAAACCTATTCATGGACCATCAGAGAGGTCAGATGGTCTACAGTGGTCAGCTGGGCAGCCTTGTAACGCAAGCAAAGCCAAGGCAAAAACATCTCCTGTTAAGTCCAATGCCCCTGCAGCTCATCTTGAAATAAAGCCAGATGAGCTGGCAAAGAAAAGAGGTAAAGTGGTTTCTTTTGCACAGATGATTCAACATATTCTGCACACACATTAAAGGGCCAGGATGGCAGAACTTTCCAGAAAAAATACTGCTTAGCAAAGGGGGGTCATACATGCAATTGAATTTCTTCTTCATTTCCCCCCCTATGATCCACTTGGATGGAAAACGGGAAGGCAGATGTGGTCCTTCTCTTGTCATTCAGAGGTCTAGGATTACGGAGGTGGAGTTCATCCCCTTCTCTGCCCCCATTGTGGATGGATGAGTGGCCGTTTATCTCAGTCACTTAGGAAGCAGTATTAGCGCAGGACAGATTAGTGCCTCCCAGGCAAATGAAATTCAGGCCTGTGTAGATGAGGATGAATCTAGAGCCTGATAGATCCTCCTTGAGGGATGGCCTTCCCTGTGGGAACTCAGTTCTGTATTAGAACTTTCAGGCAATCTAACACGTAGAGGACTTTCTGTTTGACACACTAGATTTCCATTGTTCGAACCTTGGTGTCTTCGACTCGTAACTAGCCTTACAAATGAAACGGCTAAATCACTTCCCTTCAGATTCCAAGACTAAATAGTGCCCTTCTGACCCAGCCTCAGTCATATTTGATTTCCTTGGCTTTGGCTTGGCACGCTGGTGCCATTTTCTTGAGGGAGAGTTCTTTCTTTGAAGAAGCATGCTCCTGGTGAGATAAGAACAGTCTGTTGGCCATGCAGGCTCTCTACCCTGGTACGAGTTACAGGAAACCCCGGGAAGATGGGCCCCCCAAGAGCTGCTTTCACGCTCTTGCCGTTTCCAGGCCTGGCTCAGGACGCTGGTCAGGAGCCAGCATACCTGGCCCTCACGGCTCAGCCTCTCTAGCCCATTTGTACTTCTCTATGTCATTTTCCTGCTCCAAAATCTGTCCGCTCTGAGCCACATGCCGTGGTGTTTACAGCGGGAGCCAGCCGCACAAATGGCCTTTAGATCGGAAGACACTGCAGTTCATGACACTTCCCCAAGAGCAAAAGGACAGGTGTCCCCTACATGGCGCAGCCAGAGCCCCCACTGGGTGAAGGCATTCTAGAGGGCCAGACAGACCATTCCCTGTTAGCAAGGTGTTTCCTCCAGAACACAAAAGAAAGGTCTGTTTGGGGTGGATGACTTGCCTCATTTTTTTTTTTTTAAGCTCATAAATAAAAGACGAAGTGGGGTCGCTGATCTATTTTTTTTTTCTTGGCATCCATTTTAGGCCCAAATATTGAGAAATCGGTGAAGGATTTGCAGCGCTGCACTGTTTCTCTGACGAGATACCGCGTCATGATCAAAGAGGAAGTGGACAGTTCCGTGAAGAAGATCAAAGCGGCTTTTGCTGAGTTACACAACTGGTGAGTAGTTCGACCCACACCTGTAAATTCACCGAGGCCGGGCCGCCCCCACGGCCGGGGAAACAGCATCCGATGGGAAAGGTGGTTTATTTCATGCATAAGCATCACAGAACGGCTCTCTGGCTGACGTTTTTTAAAGTTCTGTAGGCAGGAAAATAGATCTTGGGAATGAAAAAGAAAAAGTATTTGAATAAGAAGAACTCTGATAGGGGCTGGAGAGATGGCTCAGAGGTTAAGAGCACTGGCTGCCCTTCCAGAGGTCCTGAGTTCAATTCCCAGCAAACACATGGTGGCTCACAACCATCTGTAGTGAGATCTGGCGCCCTCTTCTGGTGTGAAAGCATACATGCAGGCAGAATGCTGTATATATAATAAATAAATCTTTTAAAAAAAAGAACTCTGAGAGACATCGTAATTCACGGAAGATTGAAGTTGGTCTAATAGCATGTCAAGGATATGTATGGACTAAAACTTATCGGGGGTGTGGGGTGCTTAAATGGTATTGACATCCGTGAAAGGCTAATCACATGAGAGATCTTTGAAAAAAATCAAAAATAACCCCATCATTATCATTAAATTCCCCTAGCAAAAAGAAGCATCTTATTCCATGATAGAGCTCCGTTCTTGACGTAGGCAGTAGGGGTCATATCAGCTGTGATAAAAGAACCTGAGAGAGGAAGGGTGTACTCTGGCTCCCAGTTTGAGGGTGCAGGCCACCGTAACAGGAGCTCATGGCTATGACTGCGGGAGCCAGAAGCCGCTGGCCACCTTGCATCCATATTCGGGAAGCAAAGCCGATGAGTGAGTGCTGCTACCTGGCTTGCTTTCTTCTTTTTATTCATGTTCAACCCAGGACCCCAGCCCACCGACCGCAGATACAGTGGGCCTTTCCCACTGCAGGTCATCTGATCTAGATAATATCTCACCGGTGTGGCCGGAAGCTGGCCTCCTCAGCCATTCTAGAGCCTGTCATGTTGACAATCAGTATTAGCCACAACCGTGGCGCTCGTTACTGCCCAGCTCGCTGCCCTTCACGATGTACTCAATAAACCTGTTTCCTTTCTTTCAAAAAAAAAATATATATAATAAAATGGTACCCGGATGTGGTTTAGATGCTGCCCCTTCCCTCCCTTCAGCTGGTTTTAATGAAAAACGTCTCTCTGAGCCCTGGATGTTTACTTATGTGAAATATTTGTTATTGTATAGATTGTTATATCATGGGGAAAAAATTTCAATTAAGACTCCATTTCAAATGAAAAAAGCCATACTAAAGATAAAAGAGAAGCTCATAGCTGATATATGTGTGTGTGTATAAATACACGCACACACACACACACACACACACACACACACACACACACACACACACACACACATTCCAGAAGCTCCATTCAGGTAAATCTACTTCTAAGTCAAATTGTACTCTCATACTATCAGGATCCAGTCTCTCTCCTCCTTCCTGCCTCTATCACTTTCTTCCTCTATTCTTTCTTTGGCAGTATCTCCCACAGTCTCCCAGTTCTGCTTATTTTTTACCTCATTCTTAGACAGACACCTCTGTGGCTCTGTGGCAGCAGACTCCCCTGCTTCTCCATTAAGTCTTAGCCCCTGAGACTAGGCAGTAATTCCAGAAAAAAAAAATTGCAATGGCTAATTTCCATTGGCTGGTTTTGGTCACATGTAAGTCTCTGTAGAACAACCACCGTGGCAAGAGAAGTGGTCTTCCCACTATCTGTTCAAAGTCTTATGCTTCTCACAGTATTGACAGTGGGATGAGTCCCAACAACTCCATAAAGTAAAAATTGAAGAGCCACAGTTATCCAGGCCAAAATACAGGTGCTTCCACCGAACGAAACCACCCAACCGTGGTACCCAGGGTCATGGAATTGTCCCCCATATCTCTTTGGCCTCCCTTGATGCCAGAATTTTATGCATTTTTTTTTTACATATTTCTCCATGCCAAGTCCTTGCTTTGACACCGATGTGCTTTTTAACAGAAGCTGTGGAGTTGTAAAAACTAAGGATTAAGTTTCAGACTAACTTAATCTAAAATTCATGAATTTTAAGCCATCTGCTGCATACAAGATCCCAAGGGTGCAGGAGACACCGGGAACTTGACAGGAAACTGTCTCCTTCAGTCGCCACTCAGTCCCTTCCAGGTCTTCTGAGATGAGCGACCCTTTACCCTCATCCAGCCATGGCATCCATGGAACTTTCCTCTGGACCAGAATGTAGCTAAATTGTTCAAAGCAACTCCCAGAACTCATGGGATTGCTTAAGCACAGCAGAGATGCTGTACTATTGAAGATCAGAATTCTTAGTCATTTCTAGTTAGGATTTTTTCCAGTCTCTCCTTAAGTCAATTGTCCTGTTGCTTGTAAGTCTGCCCAGCAAGCGTCTAGAGCCAGGGGCAGCAGAGGTTAGCTGGAAAGGACCAGCTAGTGAATTTGTTAAGCATTCCAAGCACATGGTCACCCAGCTCTGCTTGCCTATCCAAAAGCAACCTTGGACAATGCAGAAAGACACTGGGACAAGGTTGACTCCTGGGGTCTGCCATTTGCCAGCCTTGGTCTTGGGGGATTAGTCCTCAGCCTGGAGGGGAGTTCTGTGCCCTGTCCATCCGGCTGGCACTGTAGAGTAAGCGCTTCCTCTGAGGGCCCCTTGTGATGCCTTCCATGTGAGTGGCTCAGGCGCCAGCTGACCAAGTGGATCAGTGACCTTGAATTGCCTCTCCTCCCGCTGCTGTGGCGGCTTTTTATTGACTTCGTTTTGTGTATTAGTGAAAAATGAACAGCACACGGGTCACAAGACCGCTGGAGATTTACAACGGATTCTTTGAGCTTTTGACTCCTCAACTGGTGAAAGTGTGGCGCAGGAAAGCCAGTGGCCACGCAAGTTGTGTGTGATTTCTCTGTTCTGGATTCCCCTTCCACTTTAACCTGGTGGGAAGATGGGTACTGAACGAGCCCTGCCGTGCTAAAACGTCCCCCGCAAGACAAAAGGACGCTTGCCTTGCAAATCAAAAGAAGAAAGCATGTCGTTCAACCCTTTGCTATATGGGGTGGCTACCAAGTAAACCCCAACACTCCGTTTCTGACCTAACCCTTAAAAACCACTCCACAACGATGTGTGCTAACTTTAAAAATAAAACCAAATTACCGTCTAAGCGTAGCCATTTGCATGCATTTCTGCCAAGTGGGAAACTTGGCTTCTGCTCCAGACAAGCCTTTGGCCCAGGCAGCACAGTGATGAACTAAGACAGAGTCTCCCTCTTGTCTCCTAAGGGGGAGGGAAGGATGAATTTTAGGAATTGTGGTACTCATGAAAATATCAGGCCCCAGAAGACGTGGGGAAGAAGTTTCCCTACTGATGGCTGAGTCACATACGGGAGGCAGTAGAGGGGGTCGTGTGCCTAGCACCCCCAGTGTAAATACAGACAACCCTTGGGCTCACCCAGAGAGGGGATTCCTGTAGATTTGGAACGCGTGGGCCACGTCCTCCGGCTTTCTGAAGAAACTGCTCGTTCTGGAAGAGTAATTAACTCAGATGACCCTCAGCGGCCTGAGTTAGTGATCCCACCCCTAAGTCCGTCCTCTGGTCCTTATTTGGATCACCCAGTCCTCCTAACTCCCAAGTGCTCAGTAGCAGGTCCTTTAGAAATAAATAAATGTATAAAAACATGCATCTAATATAAAACATTTAAAAAATGTAAGACACGAAAACAGATTTCACTTTGCCTCCAATTGCCAACTTGAGGACACGCGTTCTGCTTGAGTGTGTCCCGCCAAAGCTCCCGATGAAGTCCATGGGAATGGTGACTTCCAGAAACTAGGAGAAGGTGGTTGCTGAACATCCTCCGGCCTTACGGAGGACACACCAGGGCCAAATGAGCTGGGTATTCACCCTTCCCAAGCAGGTTGTGAAGAACACTTGCCCAATACAGTTACTGAAGAAAACCACTAAGTAGCTATAATACAACATTGGCGTTTCACCTGGACACAGTCCCATGTGGCTAAGTGGCCATCCATGGGGCATTCCCACCTTCTCAGAAAGAACTGGGGATCTGAGTGAGTAACCAAGACAACATGATCCTCTCCCACTACGTCTGAACAGAAGATAAACTTGGCAACAGGAGCATAAAAAGTAATATCAGGAACTAACGTGAAACATCTGGGTTCTCTTTGGCACGACTGGCCTCCTACCACATCTGGAAAATAGTCATCCTTTGGAATCTTAGCTGCCAGATGTAATTGCTCTGTGTGTCGACTAGTCTAGCTTCCCATCACAAACCCAGTGTTTGTGTGTCCAAGTTGATTATGAAGACTCAAAATGAGCAATAAAACATGAAATTGAAAAAACATTGAGGAAGTATAATAACACTCAATATTTCTGCCATATGCCGGGAGAGAAAGTATCCCAAAATAGAGCTATAAAAATCCTGTTAGGTGTTATTGTCAATTTAACATCTAATTAAGAGCACTCTTAAGGAAGACGGAAGCTGGTCTGGAGCCAGGAAAGTAGTGTGTGTACTAGTGGCGGGGGGGGGGGGGGGGGGTTAGCAATGAGGTGTAGAGATTGAGGGATGGAGGACAATCCACTTTAAGCTGTTTTACTTTAAAAAAAAAAAAAAAAAAAAAGGCAGTCAAAGCACACATTTCCGTAGCAAGAGGCCACACTGTCCCTACGTCTTGTGTGCCTTTCCCTAGAGAAAGGCTAATGAATACCCTTCTCATTGCTGCAGCCCAATAGCACAAAGGGCACCTTAAGGAAGGAATGCTTTGTTTGGGTCCACAGTTAAGAAGGGATACGCTCCATCCCAGTAAGAAAGGCCCAGCCGCAAGACCATGAAGAGGCTGGGTCACGTCACATGCACGGTCAGGAAGCAGAGAGCTGACAGCAAGTAGGCTAAGCTGTGTGACTTCAGGGCCCGCCCCTAGTGACCTACTTCCGCCCGCAAGGTTCTACCTCCGAAAAGTTTCCGAGCCTCCCCAAACGGTGCCACCGGGAGAGAACCAAGTGTTCAAACCTGGGATCCTATGAAGACCCTTTCCTATTCAAACCACAGCAGGGGCTGGGTGTAGCCCGGAGCCAAATCCAGGGTGAGACGTGAGTCTCAGCCCTTGCCTGCTTCCCCTTTCTCTGCCACCTTTCAGTTCGTTTCTTCCTCCTTCCTGTCTATTCCTCCCTCACAGCCGGGGGCTCCTCCTGTCGCCCCCTCAGGCCAGAGCTCCTGATGTCTCCACATCGTCTCTTATTCATTGAAACTCGCCGATCTGCCTCCATAGTTCATGACCTCATCCTCCTCCTCGTGAAGATGTGTTCCACACCCAGAATGACGTAATTGCACGTAACAAATGCTCTCTAGCGATCCTGGCCCCTCACCAAAAGACGGATTCTAGTGTGAGACTCCCAAGTTGAAGAACTAGCTATTTGCAGGGGAATTTATCTTTTACCTGCACCCCCGACCCCCCCACCACCACCTGCTGCTGAAGCCTTGCGGGTATCTGAGCAAAGGCTTTGTGCACACGTGCTCACCCTAGCTGGCCGGGTGGCCCTATGCACCAGGCAGATATCATCTCTTTGACATTTTTAAATACGGTGGTCTTTTCGGGGGTGTGAGCTTGAGGAGGCCTCCCAACAGGAAGTGACCGGTGAGGCTTGTGTTTCCGAATCACCCAGTCACAGTGACATCTGACCCCAGTGCTGCCCCTCAGACACCCAGAGAGTGTCAAGTTATTGGGATGGGCATCCTCGGAGCCACTGCAGTCTGAGGCCACGTCAGGAGGTGTACCATGCAGCACAGCTCTCTTGCGAGCTGGTGACCAGCCCTCCCTGTCACCAGCTCCAGACACTCATCCCCTCCTCCCGCCTTGTCACTGCTTTTGTGTGGTGCCAGGTGTTACTCACAATGCTGAGACTCTGGTTTTTCCACGCTTCTTAGGTCTGTGTGTGTGTAGCTTACTATTTCCTGGGAGACAGTGCCTAAGATCTAATATTTGCTTCCACATCACACTCTAGTAGTTAAACACTCCTATGGCTTTTCGGCCACCCTTTACAAAAGCATCACCCTCGAACTTACTTCTGTGGCCCCAGAATTCAGTTTCGTCTTCTCTGTTTGTTTGGGGTGGTGTTTTCCTTACAACTTGGGTCTAAAGAGCTTAAGATAAAATCCATCACGCACTGAAATTAGCATCTAACCCTACATCTCAGTGACCCTCGACACATTGGCAGTCGGCATCCGGAAGACGCTGCGGAACTTCACATTGGATTTTGCTATTTCAGTATTGGTTGTATTTTTATACGTTGATCCACCACTAAAAAATCCCTACAGAGTTAGAACTAGAAAAGTAGTTCGCTGTGTATCCTCTTTCGTGACTCGGGTGTGCTCTGTCTCCATGGTCCTTCCTCACCACCTAATGCTCATTTTCTGTCCTGCATGTTATACCGTACCTACATGCGCACTTGTTTACATATGTGCCTGTGTGTTATGGCTAGTGTGAGGGAACACGCAGTATTTTTCTTTCTGAGCTTGTGTCCTCACTTGGTATTATATATTTGTTGTTGTTTGTTTGTTGTTTTTTGGTTTTTCAAGACAGGGTTTCTCTGTGTAGTTTTGGAGCCTGTCCTGAATCTCACTCTGTAGACCAGGCTGGCCTTGAACTCACAGAGATCTGCCTTGCTCTGCCTCCCGAGTGCTGGGATTAAAGGTGTGTGCCACCACCACCCAACTGGTATTATACGTTCTAAGTCTAGTGCATCCAACATGGCTCCAGGGGTGAACCTGGCTGGGGCGGCAGGGAAGTAAGGAAAAGACAGATAAACAGACCAGAAGCTGGGCTCCGGTGGGCTAGACTCTGACGGGAAACCCGCAGCACCCTGGCAGCTCAGCATGTTTGTTCTATAGAGCTGAGCAGGGAGGTGGGGCCATTGCATACAGATAAACAAGGAGGCGGGGTTTACAGTGTACAGCGGGATCAAGGAGATGGGTTTAACCAATCTAGGTAGGAGCAATCTCTGTAGGCGAACAGTCTTCGTGCTGTAAACATCCGGATGGGAGAAAGCTATGGTGGACATGTTCTGCATGCAATATCAGCATCCACACGTGGACCAGATAGAAAGGCTTTGCCGTTTCCCGCTGAGCCTCTCCTCCTGGAGAGAAGAGTTTGCCGTTACTCCATAGGTCTTAGGCTCTGGGGTCTTTGACATGGCCAGCTCAGCTTCACTCAGAACTTCACTCACTTGGGGCTTTTTCTACCCCTATATAAATCCATCATTTTTTCTCTAGGGCTAATTTTCACTGTTGTGATTGTAGGAAATTTGCCAAGCGTATTGCCGCTTTATTCACTATAGCAAGAAATTGGGACCAACCTAATTGTCCATCAACAGACAAATGGATAATGAAGACTTGTTCGTGGGGTTTTAAATCCAGGTGGTTTTCGTTGGGGTCCTGTAACAGTTGAAAATCACTAGATCTTGTGGAAGGGACGGCAAGTCGTCTGAAGCCAGCATAGACGATGTCTCTCAGCTGGTGAATCTCCCCCCTCTGGGGGACAGTTGGTCTGGCAATAATGTTGACTGTCACAGCTGCAGGGAGGGAGTGTCACCAGCCTCTGGAAGCACGAGGTGAGACCAGGAGCACTGCTAACCAGCCAAGGGTGCACAGGACGGCCTCTCCGCTGGTCCTCCTCCTTCCCTTCTCCAATAACAAGGACATGTTTGGTCCAAGATGTCGAGAATTCCCCAGTGGAAGAGAATGCAGCATGTTCTGAGGTACCTCCTTGAGGGAAAGACAGACTCTGCAACACTGTGAGAATCTAACTTCTGTTACCCCATTCTCCAAGGCCAGTAGTGGGGATGCAGGAAGGGGGATTTTCTTTCCCATCGCTCTCTTACCACAGAGCCTTCCCTTTTCAATCAGTGGTAAGAAAATCTTTTTCCCCATACTGCCCGAAACATAACCCTTCCAGCTACACGTTTTAAAGGTCAAATTACATTTTTGCCTCCCTGAGATCAGAAAGAAAAAAAAAAAAACAATTATATTGTAGTATTGAAAATTGAAGGCTTTGCTTTTTCTGGTCTGTTTTTTCATTATAGGATTCAAGTCAGTCCTTAGGAGGAAATGGAAAAATTAAGAACTGGAGGTTGTAGCTAATGACAGGCAGTCACTCTCGTTAGCCATTCTGTCTCTACCGGAGTCTTTTTCTCATTTTACAGTAAAGCCAAATATCACAGTGAAGACCAGGATTAGGACAGAGGTCTGAGGCATGTAAAGAGAAGTACAGTGGGGAACCGTTCCATTAAGCACCTGTTGGGGGACAGTCTTCCTTGGCTTCAGGCAGGCAGCGGTATCGCTTGGTGTTCCCAGGCGTACGTGGCTCATGTCCAGCCACTCTAATGCCAGTGACATACTGTGATCAAGCCCTTGTTCTGTGTGAACTGCATGGAAGCAGAAGGTCTTTTTGGATAGCTTATGGTCCGGTGGTGGTTGAGCAAATACTTGGTCATTTAATTACCTTCCCTTAATTAAGAGAATCATTAGCATTATGGAGCTACATATACTTTGATAGGAATGACACATATTTGTTTTTTGTTTTCTTTTTTTAAAAATGACCCTAGAATTTGATCTGTATCACAAAACAGATGGCAACAAGTCGATTTGGCATTGAGTTCAGTCACGTGAGGGATCTTGATAGAGGCGTGGGGAATGAGTGGGAATCCCATTGTAAAGCCAATGTGGCAAAGACAGTGAGCATTACTAGTGTGTGCCTTGGAGTGCTGGCACCTGGTGTAGTTTAATTGTCCAGTCACGAACTGATGCTTTTCCATGTCCCTTTCAGTAAGATGTATTTATAATGGGGTCTCTAGCACGAGAATGACCTGAGGAGGCCTTTCGGCTGTTTGGCATGGCTACATAATGATTGCACAATGCTTTCAATTCCCTATTTAATTATAAGAAGTGTGCGAAACAATTACTAGATTTTGCCAGCCTTAATCCCAAACACATAAGGAAGAACAAAATCAAGAGATCGGGTTATGTGGTTTTCAGTTTTTGTTTGTGTGTGTGTGTGTGTTTTTTTAATAAAAGTCAGAAGTTTGAATTGTGTTTTTATTTTTAAAATGTAATAAAAGGCTTTTATGTCTTTCCGCTCTGAAAGTGAAGACAATCTTCGGAACCATCAAAACCCATCCAAACCAGACTTCCTTACAAATCCCTTTCTTTCTCATCAAATGGTTTTTCTCAGTGCCCACCTGTTTGTGCCTTGTACAAGACACTATACAAAGGAAATTAAATAAACCTGTTCCTTCCCCCACACCCAATAGCCCGTATTATTTGAGAATATTAAAAGAACACAGCGTGAGAATGAGCACACACTTGCAAAGGATACGTGGAGACAATAATAAAAGAGGCTAATAAATATATTTATGCCTCAAGAGAGCCATATGGATGGATTTTGTGGCCATCTAGCTGACAAATTGCCCAAAATGACTCCTTTCCCTCGCCCTGCGCCAGTGTAATAAGCAGGAGTGGGCTCCAGGATGCATTCGGAAACTGTGGAAAGGGCAAATACCTCAGAACACGAGGAACTCAAGGTTCCTGCGACTTTGCGGCTGGCGAGTCCCCGCGGTACGGTGCGCTTCCAGATCTTGCCTCGTTTGTGAATATATGTCACTCTGAATAGGTGCAGCTCGCTCTTTGGCGGTGGAAGCTTCCCTTTTCCTATTTTCTTCCTCCCTCCGGTTTTTCTCCGCAGCGTTCGATGTCTCCCCCGGGCCACTGCTGGGCCTGAATGAATCAGTTGAAGGAAGAGCAGGCCGATAAATACAGAAAGTACTGAACTGGCCTTTTCGGTTTAGGTAAAGTCCCAGGAAACCAGCGTAAACAGCGCCTCACACTAATAGCTTTCCTGGGCCCTGGGTGTGGATTACCTCCATACGTTATGTCAGCCACACGCAGCGGGCCCTGGGAGTCTGCTTGGCTTTCACTGCGGCCTGCTTTGCCTCAGCATTGCTTCTGATTTTGTTCTGAAATCTGAAAAGACGTCTGAATCTTTTCAGCAGATGAAGGCTGCCAGTCAACTAGCCAGTCATACTCTGCTGAAAAGAAGTGACTGTTGGACGTCTTAGAATGGAAATAGGAGGCGAAATTAAGCAAAGTGTTCTGTCTGCATATCCCTGTAGGGTAGGTCTTTCAAGAATTTATAATACAGCCTGACAGTAGTGGCGCACGCCTTTCATCCCAGCACTCAGGAGGCAGAGGCAGGCGGATCTCTGTGAGTTTAAAGCCAGCCTGCTCCCCAGAACAAGTTCAAGGACAGCCAGGGCTACACAAGGAAACCCTGTCTCCGAAGGAGAGAGATAGAGGCAAACTAAGATGAATTTCTTAAAGCATGGTCATAGACAGCAAATGCCTTATAATATTGAAGGAGAGCTATTCTATATTGTAATTTGAGAATGGGTCTTGAGTTTTTTGTTTCGTTGTTTGTTTTTTGACCTATGAGACTAGTAGGGAGTAGGACTCAAGAGTTACTCTGGACAATTAGTCAGGTAGACAACAACAAATGATACAGCAAACTTGCACATGAAGTGGGAGCAATGGAATTCCTTCCATGGGTGCGGCTTTCTTATTTCAACGGCTGTAAACTCTTGATTCGTACTAGGCCATATTCTAATAAAAGTCGCACTCTCCAGGGTTTATTAACCACTTAATTAGGAAGCATGTGTCATGGAATTAGGCAGAATGGGGCTTGAATTCCGTTTTATATATTCTAGCTCAGAAGCCGATTGAGTTTCTTACATCGACTCAGCTGTGAAGCCAAGGCACAGTATGAGTATTTCTGTGTAAGTCAGTAAGCTTGTCAGATCATTCCAGAAAATGACTAGCCTGCTCCCCAATGGACACTCACTTAAGTCTTTCTTTTCTAGCATAGCATTTAAGAACATTCTTTCCTCTACCCTGGGACACTGGCGGGAAGTTACCCTTCAGCTCTCCTTAATTAAAATTTTCTTTCATAAAATATATTATACTCATATATTTTCCCCTCCAAGATCTCCTCTACCTCCCTACCCACCCCCTCATGCTCTGCTCTCCTCTCTCCTCTCTCTCTCCTCTCTGTCTCTCTTTCTCTCCAAAAAGAAAGAAAATCAAAACAAACAAAAACAATCAGACAAAACATAAAGTGTACCCAAAAAAAAAAAAAAAAAATGGAGTCCATTCTGTGTTGGCCAGTTACTCCTGGGCATGCGGCCTGCCCTGGAGTGAGGTGATACATGCAGTGACTGTCTGTTGGAGAAAACTGATTCTCCCGCTCCCATCAGGTATCAACTGTAAACAGCTTCTTGGTTAGGGGTGGGGCTTTTTGGCCACTCCCCCGTCTCAGTGCTGGGGTTCTGTCTGGTTTGAACTCCGTGCAGAGATTGTGTGTCTCTGAGTGTATGTGTTGTGTTAGCCCTGCTCTGTCTGGAAGATGCTGTGTTTCCTTGTGGGCATTTAGAATGTGCTGGATCTCGGGGACGGGATATGAGAATCTAGCCATGACTTTGCTATTCCTTGGGTGAAGAGAGAAGTGAAATAAAGGAATTCCCAATTCTGAATGGCCACATGTGCCACCAAGACAGTTCACCCTCGCTTCATCTCTATCTCTCTCTCTCTCTCTCTCTCTCTCTCTCTCTCTCTCTCTCTCTCTCTCTCTCTCTCCCCCCCCCCCCCTTCATCCATTCATCTCATAGGCAGAAGATTGTGCTCTTGGTGGCACTTCTCAGACATGTTTGTGAATGGGGAGCATCTGAGCCCTTCCCCTTCCCCAGAGATGCTGGTTCCACAAGTGTAGGGCCCTGGAATCTGCATTCAGTGAGTTACACTGAGCAGCCGAGTCTGCGCACCACAGTTGGAGAATACTGGTACAGATACTGAAGGACAGGGCCAACCGCTTTCCCTAAGAGGCCATGTCTGGTGGGCGCAGACAGAAACAGGCAGTGCAGTGGACGTTGTGGACCAGCGGTGTGGTACAGGGGCAGGTGGAGGCCTGTGAAGAAGTGGGAGGCAATAAGCCCCGGCTGGCTGTTTAGGAAAGGGGTCATCGGGGAGGTGGTACCTGAATCTTGAAGGAAGGCTAGAAATTTGCCAGATAAAGAAGGGGAGATTCCATACTGAAGGAAGCAGCAGCATGAAAGACCACAGTCTGCCTGGAAGGACTAAATTCCCCAGGCTTCGCTCCATCAGTAGATGAGTCGAGAACACATGCCTTTCAAATCTGAAAACTCCATCAACCATTCATCTGTATGCAGGAGATTAAGAACGTCTGCTTTTCAGAGTTTCGTGTCTATTTGCCTTCCCAGGGTGGAGGGATGTAGAGCGGGGTGTTACTGAGACAGTGGTGGCGTGCTTGTGTGGAGGGTCCCGGTATGCATTTTCCCCTCCCTCTGTTCTTCAGTGAGAGCCAAAGGAACTATAAAACCTGCCAGATAGCCAGGGGCAGTCAAGGCCAGGCCTGGCTGCCTTGGCTTAGATGCGACAGCGCTTCTGATCCTTCAGGTACCACAGCAGTCTCTTACACTTTCCATTCCCAAGTAATTCGTGTGCAACATCTAGGATGGCATCTGCAGAGATAACTTTCCCCGCCCCCCTCTTGGTTTTCCCAGAATGTTTCGGGAAGAAAATATAACAGGGTGTTGAGAGTGGTTGGCTCCATTTTGTGCACGAGACCAAGAATGATTTTTGTCTTGCTCTGTTTTATTCTGAAATGTTTGATTTCACCTTGCTGTCTGTATTTTTTTTCCGCTTGTTAAATGAGCATGTAAGATGAAGTAAAAGTGCAGAAAAGAATGTTAGTCAGATGTCCAGATGTTATGCCTGTGTGATAAGACAGTTGGCGTCCATTTCAAGCTTCTTCTCTTGGGCTGCTCTAAAAGAGGTGGAGGGCTAAGTCCTATTTTTTTTTTTATAGTGAACCTGAAATGCAGTTATTTTCTCGACTAGTGCTTTCCAGAGAAAGAGAGCAACCTAAGACATAATTAACAAAGACACTTAGTAACGAAAGCCACATATTCCTAGCTGAACAGTTGGTGTTGTGGATTTGCAGACTTAAAGGATCTTCTAACTCTTGTCCTTTTCAAAATTCCAAGAAGATAAATGAGTCCCTGGGGGGGTTTATTGAATTTTGTTTATTGAATTAATTATGTTTTGAGGAACTCCAGAGTCTGGTAAGTGTCGGAGTTAGTCTACACACTAAATCTTCACACATCATTCCCAAAATGCAGTTCAAACGGTACAGTCAAATACTTGTCGTTGTAGGATCCAAACACGAACTCTGCAGATGAAAAGAGATGAGCCCACCGTGTCATCTCCGGTACCTCACCCCGAGTGATAGGTTGGGAGCAGTTGTTCAGATCTGGGGTGTCTGCGTGGCCTTGTAGCTGAGGGGGCTTCATGCCAGGAAGGTCAGCCACCTTACTTCTCTGATGGTTCTGTTAGTGGACAACTCTGAAAGGCTCTTCCAGCCCAAGTCTCCACACTGGAGACCTAGCTGGGTTTGTGTGTTTACCGAACGGCACCGTTGAGTTCAACCTTTAGAAAGATCCACTTGCCGCCTTTGTTATATTCAAGGGACAAAATCCACTTTTTTTCCAGTGAGGAACAGAATTGGAGTTGTTGTAAAATGCAAAAAGAAAAAAAAAATGTATAGAGGATGTGAGTCCAGGAATCCCAGCAACGCAACTAAGATGTAAACAACTCATACAGCCAGCTACTTTTGAATGAGCTCAGGGTTAAATCCGCCACAGTGGGAGTGGGGAGGAGAGGTATTTCTCTACTGGAGTAGACTTCTGGGGACAGAATGGTGTGGGGAGTGAAGAGTGAGCGTCGACACCTGCAGCCAGCCCAGAGCGTAGGAGGGGGACAGAGTGGAAGGATTCTTACGGTGGAGAACGGAATTGGGGGTGGGCCGCTTGTACGACTGAGGGGTGTCTCTTGCACCTAGAGCTGCTGACCCTCCCGGCCTAGGACTACAGAAACACACGTGTTCTCGCTGTGTTTATAGTCCCCAAGCCAAGGAAGAGGCTCTGTTGGTAGCTGTAATAGTTGAGAAGTGGCTGAGCTGAAGTCTTGAACTAGTTCTGCCCTGGCCTCAAGAACGGCTGGAATACTTGAGTTGGGTTGGAAACGGGGCCCATGGGTCAAGTACTCATGGCCCTCACATATAAGGGAAGTTCTGCTCTTCCCTGGTGGGCACAAGCCCCTCATCCCAAGGGATGAAGACTGCTAAGATTTTGAACAGCATGGACCCCCTCCCTTCCGTACTCAAGCTGGTGAAGAACAAGAAAAACTCCCCAGCCCCAGGGCATTTAAGAGGCCACCAGCAGGGTCCAACCCAGGGAACTCCATAATTCTTTATCTCCACAGTAATAAGGAGCAGAGCCCAGAGTGGGAGGAACGCTCTTAAATTACTTTTCTTTCTCTAATTTAAGAGAGACGGGGAGGGGAGGGCCCTTATACCCAGAAGTCTGGCTTTAAGGCTTCTCACTCATTTGCATACTTATGCTGTGTGGTACAGGCAGGAGGGACGGAAGCAATCCCTTATCCGCCTTCCTCCCCAGCACCTCACCTTTCTGCACTAAGAGGCCAGGATCCAGGTTCCTTCCACAGCCTGCCTGCTCTGCCTGTCTCCTGGTGCTCCCAGTTTGTGTCTGCCTAGTGGGCAATCAGCGGAAGGGGTTCCCGCTCAGGCACTTTATCCATGGGAAGCTTCCGAACCACAGTGGTCTGGGATCCGATGGTTCCAGCAGTTTCTCTGCCTGCAGGCTCCCCGAGGCAGAGTATCAGAGGTGGAGCAGGCCTCGTTTTAACTCCTCGACATCCGGTTCTAGCGGCTGCCCACACTGGTTGAAGTCCTGTTTGAGGAATCTGCGAAATTTCCGTCCTCTATGTTGACCAGCCCGCTCTCAACCAGGGTGGCCCCGCAGGGGCCTGCCTACCACAGCATCTTTACTTTGTGAGAACGCAGGCCTGTGAGGCTCGTTTAGGCTCCCAGAAAAAGCGGTTTTTGTCACTCTGTGCCTTGGTCTCCAGAATGAAAGATGAGTCTTCCACAGAGCAGAAAGTCACAAACAGATTCTGACTGAAGAACCCTTCTGATTCCTTCTATCATTGCTATTAGTTCCCTGTAGAAAGAACCAAGACACTGGGAACTTTTTTTTATGAAATGACACTTTATCTTTGTGATTAACTATATAATAAACTATAAAGTTTTCGCCATGGTACTCTCCTCTTTAGGCCTTATTGCTTTGGTAATAAAAGCTTTTTTATGGCCACAGGATAAAATTTTATTATCCAAGTAGTTTAGATAAAAGGAGAAGATGTGTTTGCGAGGGTAGAAAGGTACGTCTGAAACACGTGAGTTTAGCGTGGATTTTATGTTCATTCCGCTGATGGAGAACATGCGGGATGCATCTTAAGTCGAAGCCAATTAAAGAGTTAGGTGTTTCTGTCAAGTGCTGAGGATCACCACTGGAAGATAGGACCACTCCGCACTTAGGCTCTTGGATTAATGGGAAAGCACACATTTCAGCAGACAGTATCACCAACTCCCTGTTTTGATCCTGCGTCAGAGCCTCCGCGCTTGGCGAATATCATAACAGTTTTTTTCCTCAGCTTGTATCTTAAATGATGAGGGCCAGTCCATGCCCAAAAGTGTATATGTTTTTACACAGACATGATTTATATGCAAGCACTACAAGTATGCCTGTTAAGAAGCCCCATCATTGTTATGCCACAGAAATTTAGGTATGATTCTTCACAGCTCAGCCACTACTGAACAACCCATATCCAAAACAGAATAAGAGCATACAGGTGAAGGTTTTAAAAACTCAGTCAGAGGTTTTTGAGGCAGTGACCGTTAAAAGCAAAGATTTGAAGAAAGAGTTCATTAGATGAAGAAAGGAGTTTGGGGAGGAGGTGGGACATTGTCCTTGAGGCAGAGGGCATGTACCAAGGTTCTGTGGTAGAGGTGGAGCAGGGTTCCTGCCTCCTGGGGCATTGGGAGGCTTCAGTAAAATTGTCCTGTATGGCCAGGTGGTGGTGGCGCACGCCTTTAATCCCAGCACTCGGGAGGCAGAGCCGGACGGATCTCTGTGAGTTCGAGGCCAGCCTGGGCTACAGAGCGAGATCCAGAACAGGCACCAAAACTACACAGAGAAACCCTGTCTCGGGAAAAAAAAAAAAAAAAAAGTTGTTCTATACGGTGCTGGCCCATCAGCTGATGGGCCTGGCCGAGTCAATCAGCACTCAGTACTAGTAAGAACTGGCTCTTGCCTTGAGGCAGCTGCAAGCTGATGTCTCCCTACCAGGAAAACCTCAAAAGCAAGAGTGGCCTCTCCTTCCTCGGCAGGACTGTGGTGGGTGCACTGATGCCCTCTCCCTCAGAGGGGCCTCCCATCCTTCCCCTCTGACAACTCCGAGCCAGATTTCTGACGAGATGCCCTCAGTCCCCATCCAGCCTGTGGCTGTCGTCCCCCAGCAGCATTTCGGGATGTGCCTAACCTTGACCTTCTGAGAAGACTGAGTCATGCAAATGGCCCTGATTGAATCACTCTCCAAGCTGACTGGGACACCCAGGCTGTGGGGCCATCTGAAAGGCTGTAGACGTGGCCATTCTGTCTTGACCTGCTCTTCGTCTGGGGCTCGGGGTGATGTGTGGATGGCTCCTTGCTGTCTGACGCTCTCCAAGGGGACAGACTAGCCTGTACTAATTCATCCGCTGCGTTCGTTTCCCTTCCCTAAGCCTCACGCCTTACAAGCAAAACCCGCGAACCGGGGGTCCAGTGTGATGAGACTCTTGGGGGACGGTCAAGTGGCCGCTCCTGATGCAGAGTCCTGAGCTTGGTGTGCGCCTGTCTCTCAGGTCAGAGCTAAAACCTTGGGCTTGCCTTTGTGCGTGAGGTTTGAAAGCAGTCTCATATCGAGAGAGAGAGAGAGAGAGAGAGAGAGAGAGAGAGAGAGAGAGGGAGGGAGGGAGGGAGGGAGGGAGGGAGGGAGGGAGGGAGGGAGGGAGGGAGGGAGAGCAAGCAGTGCTGAATTGCTGAAACACAGGACGACGACCTCCCCTCGCTAAAACACCCATGGGAATGGAAGCATGGTCCGATGCCAACGTCACGGGCTTTTCCACGTCCCCAAGGGTGCGCATTAAGCAGATTAAGAGTTTATTGTGTAAACCTTCGTCCCTCCTGTTGCCAGCCCAGAAGGTCTGAACCAACCCCTGCGTGACTCTCCGGCTTTGTTTAATATGTGTTCCACCTGGGGCTGTGTATTATGCCACCGATGCCCATCTTGTTAACTCTCTGAGCACAATGTTAGGTTAACAAATCTTACCAACAAACACTTAGCAGGATCGTGTAGCCGGTGAAGAACTTAACAAAGCCTCTTCCCTACATCAGTCTCCCTGCCCAGCATGTGCAGCCTACAGGCTTCGTGACTTCCGGGCTCGGTTCTCTGCCAAGGGATGGGGATGGTGAGGGCTGGTAGCTCTGGGGAGCATACTGGCGTCCTGTGATGGTCTGCCCCTCTCCCAACTACCAGCCTCCCGAGGCGAGGCCAACCTTGTCCACTGGATGCATTTCCCTTCACGTGTGCGCTGTGTCTATCTCCAGACCTTCAGCTCTCTTCAGAAGTCTGCTAGATATTCCTTCTTCTGACCGTCACCATTTTCTCCTCTCTGTGGCGCCCCCTTGGTGAGTCCTTCGGGTCCTCTCACATCTCTGCAAAAAGAATGCAGACGCCGCCGTGAGGATCAAAGAAATCTTGACTCGCTCACTTCCTTCTCCCCACTGTCCCTTTTCTTTGTTTCCTAGCTGTACCCCCCAACCGCCCCCCACCCAGCTCCAAAACCCTTGACTGCCACATGGCAAACACTTAGCAAATATTGACCCGATGAGTTGAGTTAATGTTTTGTGGCTCTTCCCAGTTCTGTCTGTCTCTCTCTCTGCACCATATCGCTGAACAGCGCCCCAAACTCCATGTCACTCTGTTTGTGACGCGCCGGCAGCACAAGTTACTGGCCACTCTCATGTGACCCCGTTGTTCTGTGAACCCATGAGTCGGCTGGGGTTGTCCAGCCTCTTGGGCCCACATGAATCTTCCTGGCCTACCTTTCTGTGTTCTCTGGAAATCCAGAGCCTATTTCAAGATAATGCATGAGTTTGGGGGTGCAAGTGGGCTTTGCATTCTCTCACCTGGTGTGCCCTCAGACTCTGCCTCTTCCCATCTGTTCATCCCTGCATCACCCCAGGTGTGAAACCCAGCCACTTCTTCAGTGTATGTGTGTGCACCCATGCTCACTCAAGCCATCCACACCAAGCCTAAGATGACTCAGGCATCCCACTGCTGTGTGCAAGGCCACAGCAACCCTTTAAGATGGCACTTAAAATGGCCTGGCTCCTGGGGGTTCTTTCGACTAACCCCCCCCCATTGTTCCTGGCTCTCAGCCTTCTTGCTGAATCTTCTCTCTCCTCCCTTTCTGAGGGAGTGAAAATTTAAAACCTATTCCCAGGCAGAGTAGTTAGTTTATTTGCAGTTTGAGCTCCTGACTGGGATCTCATCTTATTTCCCTAACAGCTTATCTATTAACCTTTGTCTCCCTGGACTAAAATGCAAGTGCCCACCCTAAGAAAGTCGTAAAACTATACACTCAAATAAGCACCACGCTTATCTCTATGATGGCAGCATTTGTAGACTTGACAAGAGAAGGTACATCTACTTGGTAGTCACTGGAACCCGAGGTCTAGTGGCGCATCTGGCACCGTATACATTGCTCAGGATGTGCTGGTTTGTATAGACGTGGACCTTCAAAGAAACATGAGACACCTGTAACAGTGAAGACTCTCAGAGAAAGGGACTCGGTCAACCAAGGCAGGGATGGGGTAGAGACTTCCTCCTCCCCATCTAACCCGTCCGTGTTGGGCATTTCCCATATCTAAGACAAACTGTCGCCGTGCCTGTGTACTGTCAATAGAGACGATACAGAAGATTGCTTACACAAGAGTGCTCAAACCCAGTGACCTGAAGCCATGTGCGTCATGAGGACTCCTGATGCTGTCTATAGCTGAGGGCCTAGGCTCAGAGCCCAGGCTTGGAGAATGTGCCTGGCACCGCACAGGTCACTTTCCACTGGCATTTCCTGGTTGCAAAGAGCTGAACTCCACAGCAGACACTTCCCACTCGCCAA
Source organism: Peromyscus maniculatus bairdii (assembly GCF_049852395.1). Lineage (NCBI taxonomy): Eukaryota > Metazoa > Chordata > Mammalia > Rodentia > Cricetidae > Peromyscus > Peromyscus maniculatus. The sequence continues at coordinate 56,347,884 of NC_134864.1, read as the reverse complement.
GTCTCAGGTTATACCTTGTTCAGAGTCCCCAAAGGTTAGGTACATTCACAAACCACTCCTTACCTTGACGAATTTTGCAAATAACCAAGAAGGAAATTTTCAACACTGTAAATCTTGAAAGTACAGGTGATTGAACAATCTAAATTAGTGATAACCTCAATGCATTGAAACACATATTACATGAATTTGTAATTAAATTATATAAGCCAGAATAATAACTCGCTGACGCCTCTGGAGAATGCTAAAGAACTAACTAGCTGGAAAACCAAATGTACAAAAAGAAAATCAAACACCTACCTTACCTGTACAAACTATATTTAATGACCGCCAAACAAGTGGTCATCATCTCAGCCTCCCTCCCTCCATCTCTGTCTGTGTGTTTATGTGTGTGTGTATGTGTGTGTGTGTGTCTGTGTGTGTCTGTGTGTCTCAGAGAGACACAGAGAGAGACAGACACCATGTGGATTAAGCCCAGAGCTGTGGACACGCTAGCCAAGTGCTCTAACACTGAGCTAAGCCCAAGCCTGTGAAGTTTCTCTTTATAGAAAGAGTTCACTAAAAAAAAAAAAAAAAAGACTCATATGAATCGGAATTCTTTACAAACTGTGTCCATCTAGACAATGATGTTGATGACTGTTAATAACAAAAATAAGAATGTCTTGTATTCAGTGCAATGTCTTTATTAGGTGATGAAAATCAGTTTGGAGCTGTCTTCTGGAGGAACATTTAAGTGTTTAATTCTGTCAGCACATACACAAAGATATAACACATTTATAAAGTAGTCTATGTCTGAGGAAGTCAATCCTGAATCTTAAAAAAATTTCTACATCTAATAATTTTATAGGAAGTATAATAAGAGTGGGTTTAATAAAGCCAGAGAGATGTAATTAGCAAAATTCAGACTTTGGATAACTCTTGAGGACAACTTGATTCCTTCAAATAAATTGCAAAAGAAATGAGAAAGCAGATGAGAGGGAGCTGGTGGATTAAAACAAGAACTAGTCTATTTTAGATCTCAGTTTAAACAAACTACTGAAAAATTAGGGAACAGCTGTAGAAACCTGAATATGTAGAAAACTGAAGCATCCATTGAGCTATTAATAATGTTTTATGTGATTAAAGTAATGTGGTTATGATTCCAGCAAGTCTTTAAAATTCAGATATATGTACGTATGTAGACAGACAGACAGATAATTTGTGACCAAATGAAAATTAGAAGTGCAGCTCATGTCTATGATTTAAAGACAAATCTGAGAAGGGATATAGAAGGTATTTGTGATATGTTGTTTCTCTTGAGAGTGGAACTCGGAAATTAGGGGCTGGGATGAGAGAAATAAACTTGAATAATTGCTTTAATTAATGAACTGTATTGGAGTAAGTTCTCCAGAACCTCGCTGTTCTGGGAGGATGGGAAAGTAAACACATGTATTGTCGAGCTGGCCGGGACAGCACCCTGGAGCAGGCTTGTCCAAGTGTAGTCCTAGGACCTGCATCAGAACTGGGCCCGTCTCCCTCACTCTAAGCTAGGATCTCAGAAACAAGAACACCGAGACGTTTGGGAACAGTCCTTGGCGTCTGAAGTGCCAGCTTTTCAAATCCTTATCATTGTTTTGGAACTTTGGAATGTGTAAGGAAAAAATATACCCAGATTTAAATGCAAAGCCATACAGCTCTGGACGTCGAAAGGCCTTTTCTTTTCAGATGTGTTGACAGTGATTTAATCAGCAGATGTCACTGTGTTATCCTCAGGGACATCCCTTCCATGTTGCTTGTTTTAGAGACAGGGTGTTCTCCTGGCATGGTCACACAAAAATACTTGGGGTAATTTTGTTTCCTGACAATCCTTTTGTGTGTGTGTGTGTATTTCCATTGCTTCTTCAGAGTTTATAAGTTTTTGTTTCTGTTTTTCTCCAGCATCATTGACAAAGAAGTTTCACTGATGGCGGAAATGGATAAAGTCAAAGAAGAAGCCAGTAAGTATGCACGTGACTGGGTGATAAGGTGCTGCCTGTCCCAAAGCAATCTGTGGGGGGAGGCGGGGGGAAGAGGGGTAGTTCCGGATTTGGGGCAAGACTCTACAATTCCGACTGAAATACTGGTGGGTGAGCTCCGTAACCCAGGCAGGTCATTCATCTCTGTGTTTCTGCTCCACCGTCTGGCAAAGGGACAGAGCCACAGCTCATTCCTCACAGCTTTCGGTGCAGAATATTCACTGAGGAAATATGAGGTGTCTGCTGAGTTCTGTGAATTCAAGGGGACTTCCACGCACACACAGAAATTGAATTTAATTATATTTAAAAGGGCAGTAAGTTTGCTATTACATCTGTGTAGATGTGTGTAGCATATGTTTGGGTGGGTGTGTGAACTCGCGGTTTTATGCAGGGTGCTGTACACCCATGTGTGCTCATGTATGTGAAGGCCAGATGTCAACCTCAGGGGTCTCCTACCACACTTCACCTTATTTTTTGAAAAAGAGGCGTCATGAACCTGAAGTTCATCAGTTTGGCTAGACAGCTGGTATGGTCCAGAGATCCACCTGCCTCTGTCCCCCCAGAGCCGAAATTACAGATGTGCACCACTGCACCTGCCTTCTTCATGGGATTGCTAGGTCGCCCACAGGATTGAACTGATTCACCTGAGGCTTGAACTCGGGTCCTCGAGATCGCACAGTAGGCACTGTACCGACTGAGTCATCTCCTCAGCCCTGGCGTTGATTTGGGGGGGAAGCAGATATTCAATTTAAAGACAGTCATTTTTTTAAGTCCATACAATTTACAATCTCACTATGGCATTCATAGTCATTTTAACTCATTCGCTTTTAAGTTCAAGTAACTCAAGTTTATCAAATTGAATTCCCCCCGACGTGGCTCCTGTTTGGCCTAGGGAATGTAGCTCAGTTTGAGAGAGCACTCACCTAGCAAGCCCCAGGTTTGATTCCCAACATGACCTAAACCACAAGTCGTGGTGCATGCCTAAAATCTCAGCCGTCAGGAAGCAGAAGCAAGAGTATCAAAATAGTGAGCTTGGAGCTCACTATATTAGACACTTTCACAAGATGAAAAACAAAACAACAAAATGTGTGCCACTTAAAGCTGCCTAAATATTTGTGATGGGGCATGTGTGTGTTTAATATATCTGTCTCTTCTCAAGCATTTTAGGAACCTGGCGATGCACTGATAAATCAAACATGCAAAATATCCCCGAGCTTTTAAGTGAGTTGTGTAGGATTAATAATTCAAATACAGAAATGCACTAAATGAAATTTTCTTAAAATACTCCAATCCTGTTTACAAACTCTGTCAAAAATGCCAACACCCGCCAACTTCAGTAAGAGAAAACCAATCCATGTTTTAACTTAAAATTATAAAGATAGATTGCCTGATAAAGCAAATTCTTTACTTGAATAATGAACACAAGCTGGGTGTGGCCACACACCCCTTTAATCCCAGCCTTTGGGAGGCAGAGATAGGTGGATTTCTATGAGTTTGAAGAGGCCAGCCTGGTCTATATTGCAGGAGACCCTGTCTCAATTTTTTAAAAAAAGTAAATAAATAACTAACACATTCATATTGTCATGATCACTGTAAAACTTCTCCTACATTTAATACAAAATATTAACATTCTGGGTTTTATTTTATATGTGCTCATGTCTAAATCTCCCCTCTGTGACAAGTAACTCAGCAGGTAGCAGGGCAGGTGGTGATCTGTGTGTGGTGGTGATCTGTGCAGATGGTAATCTGTGTGCAGTGGTGATCTGTGTATGGTGGTGGTCTGTGCAGATGGTGATCTGTGTGTGATGGTGATCTGTGTAAGATACAGTCTGTGCAGATGGTGATCTGTGTAGTGTGGTAATGTGTATAAGGTGGCAATCTGTGCAATGGCAATCTATATACTATGCTAATCTATGTAAGATGGCAATATCTGTGCACCATGGCAGCCTTACACAGGATGAGGTTCATGGGTTGGAAATTTCAGCCAAGACAAGATTCCTCAGATGGAACAGGGTGGATGGCTGATCCTTTCTCACTATTGAATCCAGTCTGGTATGTTCTAGGAACCCAACAACCACATTTCTCACTTGAGATGTACTTTGCAGTGCTTTTCCTGGGCGTTCTAAATGCTTCAGTCTTACCCAGATTTTATCTTATGAGTTCGTCTAATGGCCTTTCAACTCAATCCTTTTTCATTTGACTACCAATATATTTACATACATACATACACACACACACACACACACACACATGCACAAGAATGAAAGATTAAATCAAATTCTTTTTTTTTTTTTTCTCCTCTGTACCTTGGCCATAATTCAGTTTTCATTTCTGGAAAGTAGCAATCAATGTTTTTAGTTAAAATATTTCTGGGGTGAAGGGAGGTCATGGCCCTCGTTGCCAAGCCTGTGGACCTCAGTTTGCTCCCCAGGACCACACACAGAAGGAGAGGGCCATCTTGTCCTCTGACCTCTACATACACACTGCGTCATGCACAAGCTTACACACGATACATGCACACAACAGGTAAATAAATGTAATAAAAATGCTAAGATCACAAAACAAGGGGAACTTTCGAGGGGCCAGAGTAGAGGGCTCAGGGAGTAGAGCATGAGGGCTGAGTTGGAGCTCTCCTGTTAAATGCCCTGTATCGGGTGTGTTGGGATTCCCGGCCACTCCCCCAGCTACATGACCGCACATGCGAAGTTCAGTAGCCTAGTAAGGGGCCTTCCGTCCTACATAAGCCATGCGCTGCATGGTCACGTAATTCGCAGCGCACAGTGTGATCACGCAATCTATGCACATGCATTGTGCAGCTCTGTAAGCCCATATGTGCATGTGCAAGGGAATCCATAAGAGGCGGGACACAGACCCCTCCTCCTCCTTCTCCTCCCCGCCTTCTCTCTCTCTCTCTCTCTCTGCACGAGTCTTCCACAGGCCTGGTCACGCTCGTTTCTGTCCTTCTCTTCTCCTAATAAAACTATGATAGTGGGTTTTGTCGTGCCTCGGGGCTTTTCTCACACGGTAACAGCGCCGCCACCGCCAAAGCCGCATTAAAACCAACAGGGTGCACAGCTGCAATCCCAGCGCTGAAGAGGCAGATATGACGGGACCCCTGCAGTTCACTGGCCGGCCACTCCATCTGAATCAGTGAGCTCCCAGGTTCAGCAAGGGACCCTGCCTCAAAAAAACATAAGATGGGAAGACGTTGGACTTTGGTGGATTAGATCTCTGTTTTCATTTGGGTTCATTCAGGTTGGCGCTGTCTATGTGCCGAGTTTTATATAAGGCCTGGATGGGACCTCCATCATGGAGTCAGTTGTGCTAAGGCCTGGGGCCCTGCCAGATTCCCCAGTGGTCTTCTTAGTCAGTGAGTCTAATCATGGACCCATCCTGCTCTAAAGAGGTGTGGTTGGTCCTAAGGACCATTAATTTTACTAAATTGGTACATAATTGGCCATATAGTTTAAAATGTCGGTCCCCGCCATTAATCCAATCAGAATGAGAATTAAAGGCCCAGTCAGCGCTGATACAGAGTAGTTAGCCAGGGGACCAAGAGAACAGAGACTGGTATCAATTACCTGATTTATGTCTTTCTCTTTGTGAGGTTTTCTCCAACCGTGGCAAGATTTTCTCTAATTACTCCTGATCAGTTAGCATAGAAACAGCATGTTTCTCCCCAAGCCAGACATGGTGTCCTTTACCTCATAGGAAGTAAGTCTAAGCCTCTCCAGTTACATAGGACCATTAACTGTTGCTTTCATTCAGAAACGGAAACTTTTACTACCTCTAGGTCCTGGTTAACCTGTCTTCTTAGTTTGGAAAGCTAGTTAAGCCACTAGTACAAACCCACCAGGTAGGCTCAGGGGCCCAGTGATGTTGCTGTTACCAAGATGAGTTAACCCATAAGGCAGAATGGCAGGCATCAGAATAAGGGGGCGTGCCTAGGTTGAAGGTTTTGGATACTAGACAAGTTTTAGCCCCTCTAAAGCCCTCTAGCCTTAATTAGGGCTGCCCCCACCACAGTGAGTTTTGTCAGTCAGTGAAATGACAGTCTGGTTAGTTCTTGTCCTTATGTAGTTGGGGATCAGGTGTCTAAGCACAGCCAGCAGCCTGGCTGATTTCTGGCTGGGAATCCCCAGGGTCCCTTCCTATGGCTTGGAGTCTGTTTCCCAGAGGCCAGAGCCTTTCTGATGGAATTTTCAGACTTTCTGCTTTATGGCCATTGGATTACATTTCCCTGTTGTGCATTTCCTGGGAGGGGACTTCTTTTCTAAATATTCGTGTGTTTTCAGGAAGCCTCTGGTTTTGTCATAGAAACTCCATTCAGGGGGGACAACTAGGGGCCCCAGCCGCAGGGCACACATAGACTTGTAAACTCCGTATCCCTGTCTCAAAAGCTAAACTCTTGTGTCTTTCCTTTCTCCAGTACAAGCAGACACTTAAAGTGGGCACCAGTAAGTAAAGGTCAAGATGGCATGGGTTGCTGGCCTGCAGCCTCATTAGGTATCACCTTCCCTGTATCTGTCTTTCTTAGTCCCCAGGTCCAGGGTAGGACGGTTTGGAACATGACCAAACCTTAGACTCAGGAGGAGGTAGAGGGTCAGTGAATAGAAGGGCCTGGGCCCCAATGGAACCTTCATTTCAATGGGTCCATCGTCCAGAGCCAGGCCATTTGGCAGCCACGCCTGTGGCTTCTGCTTTCTTGACCTGGGTGTGGTGGATCCATGGTGTAACGCCAGCTACCTTCGCAGCTGTAGGAGTGGAGAGAATCACCGTGCAGGGTCCTTTCCAAGTTCATTTCCATGTCCCTTTGGTTGCCGGCCTGACCCACACACTATCACTGGACTCAGACCAGGGGAAACTGGCGGTGGACTCAGGTCGGCTGGGTCTCTCGGATACTTCAACAAACAGCCTGTAACTGGGGTAACTTGAGAAGGGAGTGGTCGAGGGCTCTGCTGACTGCTGGTCTCTGAGCCTGGGAAGCAGTGGGGGAGGTCTTCTGTAGCCTGAATCTTAAAGGGTCTTATTAATAAGAACAAACCCAGAGCCAGGTATTGGGGTGAATGCTGGAAGATCAGAGAAGCAGAACAAGCCACAGCCACCTCACTTTGCCAATTCCTCAGCTGATCCTGTTTCCTCAGACTGGAATCCTCTGAGTTCTCATCCAAATGGATCTCAGCTGAACTGCTTCTAAAAAGCCTGAAGCTTAACCAGCTCTAGTTCTGGTCCTCATGCCTTAAATACCTTTCTGCTTTCTACACCATCACTTCCTGGGATTAAAGGCTCTTGTAACCGTGCCTGGCTGTTTCCAGTGTGGCTTTGAACTCAGAGATCCAGAAGATCTCTGCCTCTGGAATGTTAGGATTAAAGGCGTGTGTGCCACCATTTTCTGGCCTCTGTATCTAGTGGCTGTTCTGTTCTCTGACTCCAGATAAGTTTATTAGGGTGCACAATATTTTGGGGAACACAATATCACCACAGTCTTCTAAATATAATCTTATGGGGGTAAATCCTTCCCTACCTGGGGTGCAGCAACCCCAAAACAATGCAAAGGAAGGAAGGAGTCTCTCCATCCTTTGCCGGACTCTAATGAGAGTTTTGTTAGAGGTGGAGTTTTTTAAATGTATTTGCTTATTTGTTTGTTTACATACCGTTTATTTTTTTTCTACCTGCCCCAAACTCTAAGGTCTGTATGTACAATGAAGTTTTCAATCTATGTTGAAGCTTTAGCTATTAACTGAGAGGTTTTGGCTATGAAAGCCAAGCCACTGTTGGAAATCAGTGGGAGGCCAAATCAGGGAACCAGTTCCTGGAGGCGCGTTTTAAGTTACTATTTGAGCAGTTTTAGCTGAGGTGAGGAACACTTCTACCCACTGGAAAAGGTATTTATAAAAACTGGCGAGTACTTGTATCCTCCCCTGGCAAGCCAGATCTTGGTGAAGTCAGTTTTCCCAGAGTTTGCCAGGGTGTTGGCCTCTCGTTTGGACCACTTCCTGGGAAAGGGCTCTCTGTTTTTTTATTCACTTGAGCGCAAACCTGGCATCTGGCTGAGACATCCCACACTAGACTGTCCAGTCTAGTTATACCCTGGTCTGAGCACCTCAGAAAGTTTAGGGACGCCTGGTGAAGGTCAGTTACCAGAGTCGTGCCGGTTGTTTCTGGGAGAGTGATCTTTCCCTGTGCCGTTCCATCCACCTGTGGGCTTGAGCTGTCCATTTCTTCTTTGCTATGGAGTCTCTGGCAGCACAGGGTCATGGTATGTCATCAGAATCTCAATAGTCCTCTCTGGTCTTAGGGCTGTTCGTTGGGCAGCCAGGTCTGCGGCCCAGGAGTGGAGGACAGCAGTTTGTAGGGGAGCCTCTAGGAGGCCAAGATTTTGTTTTGTTCTCCAAGCAGTGAGAAGCCCTCTTTCTCTACAGATCATCACATGGACATGCTTGGTAGTAAGAACACAGCAGCGGTGGTGGGCTTGGCTTTTCTCCATCGGAGAGCTTGGGTCAGATCAATCAGCTCTGTTCTCTGTGCTCGGGTACCCAGCTTGGGCCCAAATCGTCCGGGTTAAAGGAAATACTGAAGCCTCCATGTACCTGGAGGTTCATCTTTCATTTCAGGACAGTCATGGATGAGCACCTTTGGTTTGTGATTGGGCAAGAGGGTAGCAGGATTAATGGTGGTGGGTTTCTCAAACTGGACTCGAGGGTGGTCCAGGAGGAGGGCCTGGTACTGGGTTACACAGGCATTGGACAGCCAGTGTTCTGGTGTTCCTTGGAGGAGGGCCGCCGTGGCATGGGGTGCTGCGAGTATAAGATCTTGACCTACAGTTAACTTTGTTTGTTTGTTTGTTTGTCTGTCTGTCTGTTTGTTTGTTTTCATTAGACTAGTAGTAATTGTCTCAGCTCTTAGACAGGCAGGCCATCCTGGGACTCCAGGGTCCAGTCATTTGGACAGGGATGTCACAGGACTTTTCTGTGGCCCCGAAGTTTGGGTTTAAACCCCTTTGATAATGTCTTTTGTTTTGTGGACAAGCAGTTGAAAGGGTTTTGAGACATCTGGAAGGGCTAGGACTGGAGCCAAAGCCAACACTGTTTCGTCTCCGTCCAGATCAGGGGCTCCATGCCCCACTTGGTGCTGGTGTACAGAGGCCCTACTATTTCTACGAACTCTGGCCTAGAATCCAGTAGCTGTTCAGTCCCTGACGCTGGAGGTCTTACCTAGTCTCCCATGGCTGATGTTGCAGGCCTGAAGAAGCAGACTCTAATACCAGGGAAGGAGTGCTTCAGCAGCAGAATAGATGAACTTGCCAGCAAGAGTAAAGGCGAGCAGGCAAAAAGGCAAAAACTTCCTTCTTCCATTTCTTCGTGGACTGCCATCAGAAGGTGTGGCCCAGATTTAGGGTGGGTTTTTCCACCTCAAATGATCCAACCAAGATGGTCCTTCACAGGCATGCCTAGCTGATAGATAGTTGATTCCAAATGTATTCGAGTTGACAACCAAGACAGTTAAAGTCAGTGTAGTGTCTATAGACTGCAATGTCCATATTAGTGAACACTAATGTAATTATTTTAAAAGTATATTCTAGATGAATATCTCTCACCTTGTTACTTATATGTTAGCTCTGTGTGTATACTGTATCAGCACTTTGTAAATGTTGCTCTTTAGCTGCACAGTGACCCGGCAGGGGGTACAGGATTATTATAATTTACGGGTGAACAAATAAGCATGTATATCACCAGGCTTTCAGACTTCGTCTGCCACCCCAGGGAACTGAGGGTTGCACGGGCATGTTCTTGACAGATTTCCTACAGATGTGGGAGGAAAACATGACTTTGTATTCACATGAGCATGTTATGAAGTAAAATAGCAAATTCTCAAGAACTGTTATGGAATAAGAAGGCTTTCAAAGAGTCTCTATGCTTGAAGAAATGCATGCACTCTACACCTGGCCCCAAGATTCTGAGCTCACCTTCTGCTGTTGAGCATTATTGGAGAAGCCTTAAGATTTCCATGGTTCAAGTAATATGAGCCAAGCTTCCAGTGTGTTCTAAGAATCTGAAGGGATTTACAAATCCTATTGAGAAAATGGATTTCAGTATGCCAGATTCTGTTTATAAAGTTGCATACATAATATTAAGTTTTGCATGTAGAAGGGACCCAAGCTGCATGGAACTGTCTCCCTCTACAGATTTCTGAAAGCATAGTGCTTTCAAAATATATATATTATTCTATTTTAATTACAGGATCAATGATCTTAAGATCTGATCTGTTTTTGTTGTTGCTTTTTGCTTTTGTGATTGACGTGCTGATGGTGAAAATTTGAGCCCCTCAAGAACATGGGCTTTAGATCTTAACTTTTCGGGCTTTTTCATAATGAAAGGCTTTGAAATGTTAATAAGACTATATGTAAAAATGCGCCCCGGCGCTTGCTGATCCACAGTCTTCATTTCCATGATTTGCATGAGTCTAAGCTCAGAACTTAGTGGTGATCGTGCACCTGCATTCCCATTTTAGGGCCCATTTATATCTATTTTTACAAAATCTTCTGTATCGAGTGAATGCCCAAGTTCCACATCATCAGAAAGAACAATGACCTCTAATTGTCACCAGTTCCACAAATGATCCATTGAGAAAAGTGGGGTCTGCTTAGCCGCCCAGTCACTGTGGTCTGCCCTCCCCTTTACTGCCTTTCAAATCTGAGTCTTCAGAATTTATATTTTTTATCATATTTTGCAAGAAGAAAGCATAGCATTTCCTATTTTTACTCAATAATCATTCTCTCCTGTTGCAGACTTTAGTCCCATCCATATGTTGAATTATAATGACAAGTAAGTAACTAATCAAAGCTATGGGTCCTATGTGGGGCGTTTACCCACCACCCCCACAGCTTCCCAGAGTTTTCTTGAGTGCGAGCAGCAGGAAATATTAGATAGAAGGATTTATAGCGGAGAGGCTTGTGGAGATAAACAGATAGAAAATAAAGGATAGCCTCGAGAGGGCCTGGAACCTATTCCAACGGGCCCCGACTGTCTCTGGTCCAGTGTTTTTATAGAGACGCCAAGGGGTGGAGCAAAAGACCTCCTCCCCCAGCACAGCCAAGTGCAGACCATCTCAGACACCTGCACTCAGGCCCGTGGTCCTGATCATCCTCTATTCGGACCTGCTGGGTAAAGCCACGAGGAACCCCAGAACGGGCTCCCACAGGTCCCCCCTTCTTAATATATAAAAAAATAACTATTAATGGCTTACAGCAATCTCCATAGCTGTTACACCTCCCAGTATGGGAGTAGAGGATGATATAGATGGCATTTCTCTTTTGAATTAGGTCCAAGGTGACCACAGCAGTCTTAGCTGCCTCAAGCCCTTTCTAAACCAAAAACTCTTAAGGCAACTACAAACTTAAAGAATCCCTTAGCTTCATCATCACCATTAACAGGTTAACATAAATATTGCTATACATAGTTACAATTCTTTCAATCTTACAACTCAAAGCAAACTCTTAACAGAACCATTAGAATTAGCATATATGGTGCTATATATAGTTAACAATTTTCTCCGTCTTACAACTTTAACTCAGTCATTTGAATTTTCATGTTAACAGAACATAGGAAAAACTTCGATGTATTCACATCAAACTTAAACATTTCCTTAAATCCACAAAGCCAGGGTGCATTAATATCAATAGGTTTCTGCGAACATAATTCAATCTCATAGCTCCTCCTTTTCTTTATAATTTTTAAGCAAAATCTCAAGCCTAGTTAGAAAACCCAAACTTTTCTGTTTAAACAGTTCCATTTGTAACACAAAACCTGTTCAATAAGTAATTCCATTTTTACATAAACAGTTCCACAAAACAATTCATAAATCTCCAGTTAATAAAGCATATATGCATACACAAAATTGCATCTTGATTCTAAGTAGAAATACATTTCTTCGTTTAAACAGTTCCATTTTTAACCCAATTCCAGAAAACCGTTCCTAGGTCATTACTCAAAACTGTCCCATTGCAATGAAATCTCTATGGTTTGTTTCATTTAAGTCTTAAAATTCAAATGATAAATTCTGGTACTAGCCTTCCAAATATGAGAAATCCATAACCAAAATCTTTTTGTAATTTTATCTCATTTTAAGTTCAAAAAGTTCAAACAGGAAATAAATTCTGGTATCAGGCTTTCACTTCCAAATATGAAGAGACATTTTTCAACCAAAACTTTTTGCAGTTAATTTTTGTTCAAACAAGTGTCTCTGCAACTTTTGTTCTCACAGACCTTTTTAGTTATAGTAATATTTTAAACCGCACTGTTTTTGCTGTTAGCTCAGGTTTTTCTGTGCTGCGTTGATATTCCACGAATCTCAGCTGCGGATGCCTTGTGCTGGTTCTGGCGTCCGCCATTCTTAGCTTCTTAGCGGCTTCTGGAGCGTTTGAAACCATTCAGACTGCCTACTTTGCAGTCTACTAGGACACTATCTCCTGTGTCTCAGGTGTTTTCACCATATACATTAATAGACTCACACTTAACATTTACACTTTTTCACAAACTCACATAACATGTGCTTAAGCATAAACTCACTCAACATTACACATTTTTACAAACTCACATATTAACATCTACTTATTTATACTTTAAGGAAACTATAGAACTACTTTAGCAAATACATTTCTTATTAATTCTCATATCCTTATATTCATTCCATCTTATTTCTTATTTAAACTTACATTTACAACTAGCATCTTACAAGCTTATTACTACATGTCTTAAGACTACCTTAAATACTTCTCACTTATTTCTTATTTAAACTTACATTTACAACTAGCATCTTACAAGCTTATTACTACATGTCTTAAGACTACCTTAGATACTTCTTACAAGCTTATATTCTTAAAGGAACTCTATTGATCTATTTTACAAACTTATATAGGCTACCATTAGCATATATCTAACTTAGCAAACACCTAAAGATTTCTTAACACAGATCTAACAAGACAGAATTTTACAAACTCACATATCTTATATTCGTCTCTCTACTTCTTACTCTTAATTATTATCACCATCTCTATCAGAAAGATTCTCTTAACTAGACAGGAAGTACGTACATCATTTCTAAAGTTTACAGTTTATAGTTAGCTTTGTTATAAAGCACTGGGATTTAGTGAGTGTTGTCATTATAGAGTTGTGATACTTGTTGCTAGGGGATTGTAACATTCTCAGGACAAAGCCACACCCCAAAGTTGCGAGTTCTCTCAGCAGTTTCGGACAGGCAGAGATGCACTGTCAGCGGTAAACGGTTTTTTAACTAGAGGCTGTCCCTTCACCCAAATTCATAATAGCTCCCCTAAATGCCTCAATTCAGACAAACGTTTCTATTACAGCAGCACTTTTGGTTTGCTCTACTGAAAAACTTCACTTTATTAGCTTTAACTACTAATGTTATTAGCAGCGGTGATATTTAGCATTGATTTCTTATAAGGAACTTTCAGGTAAAGCAACTCTTTTGTAAGACAGCTAGATTTTTCTGAAGTTTGTTTCCCATCTATAAAGCAGTCATTTCTTTTTTGAATGCCTGTTTCCTTGTCTCCTTATTAGATTTGCAAAGGAATTACTCATTGCAGGTAGTTTGTTCAATAAGGCAAAGAACTTTAAATTCAACATAAGTTTCTTCATATCTAAGACGACAACGTTCAGTCTATAAACTGTTTTCCCCTGTTTTAAGGATTTTAAAGTGGCTTGTTTGTTATTATAGGTACCTTTTTGTCATCCAACTGCCGTAAAAACTTTGCACAGCTATTAGGGTAAATAAGGCATTTACCAACGGAGCCCCAAACCGCGAAGCGCCTAGTTCCACATCCTTTCAATTTTTCATTGGAACTGACACTTAAACTCTTAGATGATTTTCCTCCTTATTCTTTTTAAAGGCTGTATTTTAAGTTTACTATGAACGTATTTTTGAGCTGACAAAAGTGTTTCAGGGCAATGTCGCCATCTTTAGTGGAAAAACTACCTTTCCCAGAATGCATTTCCCTTATATCTGTCCATAATAATATCAGTCCCATATCAGTCCCTTATATCAGTCCCTTATATCATTTCCCATATTTCTTATCGGGTTTGAGAGTCAACTGGTTCTCTTTTACCAGACTTGCTTACAAATTCTTCCCCGGGAGGTTTGAACAAAGTTTTTTGGCTTTTGCAACGGGCGATTTGAACAAGCATTTTACATTTTCAGCTATGGGACATTGGGAGGTTTCTGGTCTCTCCTCAGCTGGCTTCAACAGGTGTCTCTCCTTCATCAGACACTGGCCCCCGAATCAGAACCACACCTGCCTCGTTAGCCGGCATTGAGGCTGGCATTTCTGATAGCAACTTTCCTCGGGGCTTGTGTTTGCCTTAGCCAGTCAGTGAAAAACAAGATCATTTACAACAGCTTTTCCATAGCTCTTTCAGAGAGATTTTCTCCCACTGATCTTATTCTCATTTTGTTTATTCCTTACCCCCCAGATGCAGAGCTTCAGGTATCTGTCTGCAGCTCTGTACCTCTGCTAGCTGCCTTTCGAGGTAGGGGCTTTTTTTCTCCCCCTGAATCTGCCTCAAATTCTAGCAGCTTTTTCAGGTCATATTTTCTGGGGAGGATTATGTCCCTTCTCTGTTTCTTCAGCGTCTTTCTCCCAGACAGTTCCCAGTTTGGTCTCAATTTATCCCCTCTACCCCAGAAACGGTTTCCGACACTAGAGCGGCGGCTTTCCCTGCTACTGAAGGTAGGGTTTTTTTGTCCGTTTCTGTTTTCTGGGTCTGTGTTGTTTGCGTACAGACTGAAAATCTAACAAGGGAGGTTTTTGCCATTTCTAAACTCCCATTAGGACAGGTGCTTTGTATCATCAGGCCTTCACCTGGCCCAGTCCCCCAATGGGTTGTGTTTGCTTGTCTGGGTGCTCAAGGACAGAGCTTATGTCAGAGGCAATCACCCCTCAGGGCTATACTCCCTCATCTCAGGGAGTCAGTTGAAACAAAGCTTTTCTCAAAGAGATGCTTTCTCTGACAGAAAGAAAGCTTTACTCCTGGATAGTTCTGTTCTGCCCTGGCTGGGCTCTTTCCCCAGACAGCGTTCTGACTCAGCAGCACAACTGCTTCAGACACAGTTCAGATTTACTGTTTTCCCAGAAAGGTCCTTTCTCTGATAGGAAAGGTTTTTTCTCAGATTTCTTTTTGCAGCTGTGGACCTAACAACCCGGGACTTGTAGGAAAGTGGACAACTGTGCCGTTCCCACTGGCTTTAGCTTTGTTTTGTTCATTAGCAATCTTCCCCTGGGTGCTGCACCTTCCTGCCTCAGCTCTGTGCTCCAGGAAGTTTACAACTGCAGGAACCCTAGTATCCCCGAAATGCACTCCAACTCAGAGACGCTGGCCAGTCACCTCTGGGTTTTTGGTCACAAGCGAGGATACAATGCTAACAGTTTGCATTGCTTCAGGGGATCTTTGCATTAGGGCGATTAGGAGCACCTTTTCATTCTGAAATGCTCACTCAGAAACAAAACCCTTGATGCCTCAGCTCGGCTGGCTGTAACTGTGAAGCTTGGCTTTTTGCTTTTCTCTGGTAAAGTTTCCAGCCCTTTTGGGCTCTCTGTAGCTCTTCACCCACACTCTCCCAAGCGTTTCCCTCAGGGTACTCTGACCCACTGTCTTTTACTAGCTTGAAGAGACAGAGCTTAGAAGAGGTTTTTAGGAACTTGTCCCAGCCTCCTGCATTGCAGGGAGGATTGTTAAAGCTTGAAAACTTAGAGGTTTTGCTGTCTTAAATTTGTTGTTTTCCCTTAGAGCTAATCACAGGTGGTCCCCATACTAATATCTTCAGGTGATTCTACTCTCCTCTTTCTGAGAGAGGTTAGAGGCTTTAGTTTTTAAGTTTCTTAAGAGAGAAAGATTAAGGCTTTTTAGAGAGATTTTCCCCCCAAATTTTTCAAGAAAAGCTTTAGAGTTTAAGAGAAAGATTTTTTTTCCCCAGGAGAGAGACCAACTTTTCCCAAAACTTCCCAACTTTAAACTTTGACTTCTTACACCCCCATTTTTGCCTCAGGGAGAAATTACTTTCTCCTGCCGCTTGGACTTAGCATTTCAGCTGTCCCCAGGACAAAAGCTTCCATAGGAAACTTTTTCTTCCCCATAAGCTCAAAGAAGAGCTTTTTTACTACCCGAAAAGCCCAAAGAAAGATTTTTTCCCCAGTTTGCTTTCAAAGCCCCCAAAGTTAGAAAATTGAGTTTTTCTGTCTAGTTGCCTTACTTATTTTTTCCTACACAATCTTATACTTCTAAGTTTTTCCTAAACTATATTACTACCCTATATCTTATACTTATCACAGATAGAAATTGAGAAAGGGATAGAAGATAGAAAATTGACAGAAGAGAATTTCGCTGCAGCATCGGACATCCTTCCAGTCCGCTTTCCTTTTCTCTCGAGGATAAAACGCCTGCCTTCCCAAAAAATATATATAAAAATATATATATATTCCATAACACCGGCATGCCTTTCCACTGGCAGGGCTAACTCAGCACTTTCACCAAAAACTCTGTAATAAAACTATTATTTTCCTTTATCTTTAGTCCCTATTACTTTGTCTTAAGTCCCTGTTCATTTGTCTTTAGTCCCCCCTTTTTTTGTCCCTTTTTTTCTTTAGTCCCTTTTTTCCCCTTTCTTTAGTCCCTTTTTTCCCCTTTCTTTAGTCCCTTTTTTTCTTTAGTCCCTGTTCATGGCGCCATTCTGTGGGGCGTTTACCCACCACCCCCACAGCTTCCCAGAGTTTTCTTGAGTGCGAGCAGCAGGAAATATTAGATAGAAGGATTTATAGCGGAGAGTCTTGTGGAGATAAACAGATAGAAAATAAAGGATAGCCTCGAGAGGGCCTGGAACCTATTCCAACGGGCCCCGACTGTCTCTGGTCCAGTGTTTTTATAGAGACGCCAAGGGGTGGAGCAAAAGACCTCCTCCCCCAGCACAGCCAAGTGCAGACCATCTCAGACACCTGCACTCAGGCCCGTGGTCCTGATCATCCTCTATTCGGACCTGCTGGGTAAAGCCACGAGGAACCCCAGAACGGGCTCCCACAGTCCTAAAAACTTTTTTATGTGAGTATGGGGTGGGGGGAGATACTGATTCATATATGTGGTACATGTGTGAGTGTACATACCCGTTTGTGTGTGTGCATGTGGAGGTTAGAAGTCAACATCGAATGTCTTCCTCTGCCACTCTATACTCTGTTTTGTTTTGTTTATTTTCCTGATGAGGGGTCTCTTCTCTGAACCTAGGGGTTCACTGACCAGCTAGACTGACTGCCCAGGGAGCCCAAGGGATCTTCCTATTCTTCCCCCACACTCCTAGTAGCCGTGAGGTCACTGACAAGCACAGCTTTGCCCAGCTCTTTACATGGGGACTGGGGATCTGAATTCAGATGCTCACACTTGCACAGCATACACTTTACCCAGTGTCTTATTCGGGGTTTCTATTGCTGTGGAGAGACACCATGGTCACGGCAACTCTTAAAAAGGAAAGCATTTCACTGAGGCTTGCTTACAGAGATCAGAGGTTTAATCCATTATCATCGTGGCTGGAAGCATGGCGGCAGGCAGGCAGACATGGTGCTGGAGAAGGAGCTGAGAGTTCTGTATCTTGATCCACAGGCAGTAGAAGTGACTGTGAAACACTGGGAGTAGCTTGAGCATCTGAGACCTGAAAACCCACCTCCACGGTGACCCACTTCCTCCAACAAGGCCACACATACCCCAACAAGGCCACATCTCCTAATAGTGCCAGTCCCTATAGGCCAAGCACCCAAACACGAGTCTATGGGGGTCATTCCTATTCAAACCACCATACCCACTGAGCCAGCTTCCCAGCCCCAGACCTAGACAGTCTTAAGTGGGACAGGAACTTCCATTCCTATTTTGATATCCTTTCAGTTAGTGGACCCATTCACTCACTGAATCCTTCATTCAGCATCCATGACTCTCCTGTGCGCTATAGGTACTGTGGACACGAAGAATTCCATGATTCAGTCTTATTCTAGTCCCGTGAGTGACTGGAGATGTGTGTAGACAGGTAACATTAATGCTGTCAGAGGGGCATGTGGGGAAGGTACAAACTGGGCATCATGCTTTAATCAGTTTCCCTTGAGATGCTGAGCAAGGATGGCTAGAAATTACTGTTTTTAAAAGAGGGCTTCACATATCCTAGGCTGATCTCATCTTACTGTGTAGCTGAGGATGACCTTGAACTTCTGATTCTTCTGCCTCTTGCTCCCAGGTGGTAGGATTACAGGCCTCTAGCACCATGCCTTGTCATGTCGGGATAGAGATAAACTGGGAGCTTATGCATGCTAAGCCAAGTCCACCAAGTGAGCCATGTTCTTAGCTCACATTCCAATGTTTTTTTTTTTTTTTTTGTTGTTGTTGTTGTTGTTGTTGTTTTTGGTTTTTCGAGACAGGGTTTCTCTTGTGTAGCTTTGCGCCTTTCCTGGAACTCACTTGGTAGCCCAGGCTGGCCTCGAACTCACAGAGATCCGCCTGCCTCTGCCTCCCGAGTGCTGGGATTAAAGGCGTGCGCCACCACCGCCCGGCTACATTCCAATGTTTTAAGGACCTCTAGAAATCTCTTTTAAATAGAATTTCCTACTTTCTAAATGTAGACACTCAAATTTGTAAAGCTCTGTGTTGATCAACCAAACCTGTTCTCTGGCCAAAATAATAATAATAATAATAATGATAATAATAATAATAATAATAATAATAATAAACAGCAGGCTGCTATTCTGTGGTCTCTGGTGTAACTAGATGCCCTAAAACAACTCTAAGTATGACACTGTCAACATTTGGGTGAAAATTCGTCACTCACATTATCCAGACACACTTTTTCGGTAGATTTTTTGAATTCTGAGACCAGTAGGTATAGGTCAGCCTGCCCAGGCCTCTACTAGGCAGAGGGAGCTACATACATAACCAAAGGATGGTTAGTGTGATTGGCAGATGATTGGGCCCTACACGGAAGGTTATTTTATTGACATCTCAACATTGATATTGACATAAATAGATAAGATCTGTCTGAAGAATGGCTTCAGTGTGCAGGAATCCTAACCCTTGGCTGATTATGTGCATTGCTTATTTTTATTTTTGTTTGCTTGCTTTGATTTTTTTTTTAAGTGACTCATTTGGTGTTGTGTCTATTAAGACCTCTGAGAATCAAAAATCACATTGCTTGGCTGTGTGTGGTAGCACAGGTTTGAAATCCCAGCACTGGAGGAATGTGCATTCTAAGCCAGCTGACCTACACAATGAAATCATACTTCAAAACTATCAGAATCATAAATATCAGTCTTTTGGCTCTGTGTACTGTGAACGTGTTCTAATAAAACAGTCCATCCTTGTGCAGCAAGGATGGAGAACAAGTCAACATGTGTGTAATCTTACACGGGGCGCTTTGTCTTAGGGCTTAATATGACTGGCCAAGAGAAACAAAGGAAATGCGTAGATGATGAAACAGAGCCAGAAGCCTGTGTACTGAGAGCTCGGACTTCTTATTAATTGCTTTTGTACTCCACACACTCTTGGGAAACAGGTTAACCTGGGCTTCTCCATCTCTCTGAAACTTGAGCTCATTGGACAGAGATGAGGAAGTAAGGCACCAGGGAATTTTCGACTGTCCTCCCTACAGGTGCAGATGCTTAAAGAACGCACACAAATCCAGTGCAAAGCGCCTTGACTCACCCTTGGAATTTTTTTTTCTACCAGGGATACTTGGAACAAAGATCTGAGATACTCGAGCCTGGAACTTCACTGTTCGCAAAACAGAAATATGCCTGCAGAACATCAAATGCAGAAGCATTTTTTTTCTTTCAGCTCATGAAAAGCTAATAGAGTAAATCTTTGATGTCATATTCCAGTATCACAGCTAGTTACCCCAGGTGACTGTGTTAAAATACCCCAGACTGGGGATCAAATCTAGGGCCTTTTGTGTGCTACATAAGTGCTCTACCACTGACGCACCCAGTCAACCTGAGTTAAAATTTAGAGAATCTGATGCTATCAGAATGTAATGGGATAGCACATACAGGAAAATGGATATACTGAGTGGATTTCTATCTTTGTGATCTCATTCCATAGGGGTTTTGTTGTTGTTATTGTTTGGATTTTTGTTTTGTTTTGTTTTTGTTTGTTTTGTTTGTTGTTGTTGTTGTTGTTGTTTTTGAGACAAGATTTCTCTGTCTTGTTTTGGTGCCTATCCTGGCTCTCACTCTGTAGACCAGGATGGCCTTGAACTCACAGAGATCCACCTGCCTCTGCCTCCCAAGTGCTGGAATTAAAGGTGTGGGCCACCACTGCCCGGCTCCATAGGGTTGTAATGTCTTTTCAGAGCTAGTTCTGAACCACGCATTGAAGACTCCAAATTAAGAAAGTGAGTTCAGATACCAATGTAGAGAATGAAGGAAGGTAGTGTAGGTGGTCAGTGACTCAGGGAGCTGGATTGTTAGGGGACTGGCCGATAAGGACACCAGGAAATGTATTGTTGGTAGTGAACGTGAAGAGCCCAGCTCCTTTGATGACCGACTCCGTCATGGTCCTGCACAGCAACCTCCCTGTTGGGAGAGAGCTGACTCCAGGAAACCCCGGCCGTTTCATGCGTCTAAAGCTCTGTGCCTAACACGCCATTCCTTCTCATTTGGCAGTGGAGATCCTGACTGCCCGTCAGAAGAAAGCGGAAGAACTGAAGAGACTGACTGATCTAGCCAGTCAAATGGCGGAGATGCAGCTGGCCGAACTCAGAGCCGAAATTAAGGTAGGTTCCGTGAAACCCCAGCAGAACGCTGAGCCAGAGCGCTCGTCCCATTGTGTGGGCTTTGTAACGATAGACTGTTGGCACTAATACCATATACCTGGTCCCCTTCCACGGGGTGGAAATACAGGCTGTAGACGGGTGAAAAAACACTTGATAACTGTCCTGAAGTAGAATATAACTTGAAGAGATATATTATTACAGGGGGATAAGTTAGTCAAGATCAGCCCATTAAAGTATATTTAAGCATAAGTTATCTGGGATATGATTTTTACTGTGTGTAATGTATGCCCATGTGTATAAGCATACACTCATGTGAGTATGCCCTAACAGTGATGGTGATAAAGCATACTTTATCTTTTTTTCTAGTTTAATTCCCCTTTTTGTGAAGATTACTACCCACAAATATGTATTAGATTTCTTCCACTGCGAGGAATAGGAACTAATCCTGGCTAATCGGAAGCAGAACTTGGAAATAATACTGAGTGCAAATCACCAAAGCTAGGTGTGTCTGGAGACCTGGGTCTATACCTCAGAGCCAGTGTGGTTTATGGGTAACACAGGAAAAAATAATAATTCCCTAATTCTCCATTCCGAGCATTGTGGCATCGAATGCCCTCCAAGAGTCATAAGCTCTTGTGCCACACTGTGACTCAAGCCACTAAGAAAAGAGTGCTAGCTGCCCTCTACTTAGGCACATCTCTTTTTCTGGCCAAGAGAGGGGATGTGACACCCCGTTTTGTAGACCCACTGAAGTGGATCTTCTAAAAAACAGTAAGTAAATTGCCCGAAAGGGAAGTGGTCACCAGGAAGGCAAGAAACACTTATAACGAAGTGGGAAGGGGAGGCTGGTCCTTCTCTTCTCTTCCACTCAGTTATTAAGCACAGTGTGTATGCACACACATTCACCCAGCTCCTCCCCGGCTTCTACATCTAGCTGCCGCTGGCTTCAGAGCAGTGTCTGCCCATCACAGTAAAAAAAAAAAAAAAAAAAAAAAGCTGATTGGCAACAGCAGAAAGCACCAGGGGACATTGATGCCCTCCGTCCTGGTTCAGCATGGAAGGGAGCTCCCGGAGAAACGGATTGGGGGGTCCAGAGCCCCGGAGACGGTTCCCTTCCACCTTCCTTCTGGCCTTTCTTTCTGACTCTTCCTACGCGGCCAGCTGGAAGCGCCTCCTAGCTAGTCTTTCTCCCTCCACTTGTCTTCTTCCAGCCTTCACCCCAGGCCCAGAGGTAACCCCCCAAAACAGGCCCAGCCTCCCTTAGCACGAGCCGTTCCCTCCCCCGTCAGAACACAACACAGCACAGGACTCAGTATAGATTGCCACCACCCATTTCCTCTGAAAATTCCAGCTTGTTAGAACAGCAAGGGAGGCATGTGGGATTGCAGCTTCCTAGTCAATTGAAATCAATTTTCCCCCAAGTTTCATTTCTGCCTATCAGAATCCCACTTTTCATTACATGGTTGGTAGCACAGGCTTTGGAGTGAAGCGGTATAGCCCCAGAATTTTCTACTTCTGTGGCTTGGATAAATTACATATTGTCTTAGGTTCTTAGAGCCCAGAGCCCTCATCTGTAAAATAGAGGTAATAAGAATACTGACTCCATGATAATGTGATCAGGTGAAAATGAGATTATTTCTTAAGAAGTCAGTCAGCATCCAGTTTAAATTTTTTTTTTTAATATCCCAGATCCCGTGTTCTCTCTTATAAAACTGTTTTCACACGTCACTCAGTGGGAGATCATTCCTTCCATTTCTGTGTCTCCAAAGCACCAACCACTCTCGCCCTTGACTTTGATGGTATCTCTTTCCCCGCCGGGTGGTAAAGTCCCTGATCCTCGAGGAGGGTTTGAGTCACGGTTATTTCTGCATTTCTCACTGCGCCAACATCTACATTTCGATCTTAATTTCAAGTTGAATCTAAATGAATTGAAAACGAATCTTTTCCACTCCCTATAAGCAGCCCTTGAGACTCCACCACGGAGATAATGTTTTCTGGACACAGAAGACTTTTTTCGTGTTCTTGGTTTCTGATTAAAATAGAGATGAGGTGTCTAGGAAGGATGGCATATTTTCTTTTGACAGTTAATACCATACCGTGCCCTTGGCCAAGCGAGGCAGCCCAAACCGGAACACAACCCAGAAACCTCGCTAGTGAGGGATGCTGAAAGGTTGACTGGATAAGCCCGGTCATAGAGTTTATTCATCATGCACCTGTCTAAGCTGCAGAAGGGGAATTGGGACTCCTTCTTACTCCCAGAAGAAGGTGAATAGTCATGGAGGGCAGGACCCAGGCCCACTTCGTGGCACCTCAGACTGACTGGGCTTGTGTGATCCCCCCGAGTCCGCCATTCATGGGCGCAGGAAGAGCAGGAAGATCGGGTGTGCGTGCGGGTGGCACTGTTTGAGACGCCTGCTTCTCTTCTCTTTCCTCTAGCACTTTGTCAGCGAACGCAAATACGATGAAGAGCTGGGCAAGGCTGCCCGCTTCTCCTGTGACATCGAGCAACTCAAGGCTCAGATCATGATCTGCGGAGAAAGTGAGTCGTGCACGCTTACTAAATAATTCTGTGTGAGGCAGCTCGGTGCTGTTTGGGGTTGGCAGCAGAAATGTCAGGTAGACGGTCCCCCGGCAGGGCTAAACTGAGGTCTGAGGAGCTTTAATGATCTAAGGTCGTGACACAAGTCACTGGAAATGTCAAGATTTGAACTTAAGACTCTTCAAAGGCCGCTGCCCATCAGCAAATCTCTGGGATTTATGAAGCTGAATAGAGCAGGTCAGCTGCTTTATACCGTTCTCGGACGTTTCCTAAGTTCATCCAGGTATGCTCTGGGTCCAGAGATGCTGTTCCAGCCTGCCTGAGAGCCCTGAGCACCGCTGCCCTTCCTCTCCCCCTCCCCCTCCCCCTCCCCTGTTTAGCCTGGGTTCTCTGATGAGTGAAGTGGAAGATAATGAAAGACTTCACGGCACCCATTAGTTTAGTCTTGTTCCCTATTAAGCCTTAATTATAGTGGCTAATGTGCAGCAGAATTGGCCGCTGCCTTTTCCTGTGCTCCAGCCCCCACACACAGGGGGAGGTGGAGATGAGTGATGAGCGCTAGCGTGGATTTGAGGACAGTCACAGAGAAGGATCAGCGACCATCCACAGCCTCCCAGTCAGCAGAAAGCTAAGACCTGACGGCACTTGTTTTTGTACATTTTCTACATTTCCTTTTTTTTCCTCTGAGTAAAACAGTGTATCGACTTGGTCTAAAAATCACCATGTTGTGTTGACGAGCATGTGACATTACTTTCGGGTCACCTTTATATTTCCATGTATGTCCTGTCCACGGATTACACTTCCCGTACATGTGTCGTCATACGAGGCACTTTTGTCACAATAGATGCTGGGCATTTTTCCACGTCAGTATGTCTGGCTGACCACTGATGTGCCCAGTCCTCGGGTGGTAGGTAGCCTTTAAATAACTTCCCCGTTGTGCACCAGAAAACAGTGCTGAGGGCCTCCTGTTGGCAGGTCTTTGTCTGCCATCTGATTGTCCCGCTGTCCCTTCCAGTTTTTTCTTCATGTGCTACCTACCTCCTTTATGGCAGAGCCTCCCTACTGGCCCTTCTCCAGACACACAGTTTGGTTGACGTCTGGGGAGGAACCTGCCCATCCTAGGTTCTCTTTGAATCAGATGATAGGTGAGCCGCCAAGCCAGGTCGCCCAGCTCTGGTGGGGGAGGGGCACGTCACTCGCTTTCCTCCAGGTGCCCCGGCTAGTGAGAGAAAGCGCCCCTTACCAAATGACGAGTGTCCTCCGCATAAAGGAGGACAGCCAGCCTCAAGTGTTTGTGACAGTAATCCTCACGAAAACCCTTCGTGGAGGGTGTATTGCTGCAGCCGCTGAACCAGAAGTGGAAACGGGAGATAATGACCCCCGGGCAACTGAAGCTGGTGAGCTTGGGGGCTGCTGAAATCCCCTGGCTGTGCTTGGACAGCCCGGGATTATTTGTCACACACCTTACCCCCAATAGGAAGGGGCTGGAGCTACATCCCTGTCCTCTCTACTTCTGACATTCTGTGAGCCCCACTGGCCATTCCTAATCCTCTTGCCAAACCCTGGGATTAAGTCTGATCCGACAAAGGGAACAGAGAAAATTGCTTTTAAAAATCGGTGACAATTTTAAAAATTCAGAAGAAGGTCTTTCTGTCCAGCCTGGCCGCTGAATCCCAGTGAGCTGGGAGAGCAGTCACGGCTTTATCCTGGAATTGATTCCCCCTGGCCTCGATTCAGCATAATCACAGAGAAATCATCCCGCCCGAAACCACCACTTTCAAAAACAACAGAACTGGCAATAATAAGCATTGAGCAGACCTGCCTGACCCGAATGTGCGCCTGGCGGGGGAGCTGCCTGATCCGCCTGGCATGCACGTCGCACTAGGAATGATGCAGACCTGCAGTTAAAGACCGGTTCGGGTGGCCTTAGTGAGGTATGGAAGATGCATGGGACTCGCAGGCCTGCCCTCGGGTCAGGGATACTCATGACCCAGAGCAACAAATTCCTAACCCATAATATCCACCCACGCCCACGCTCTCAGAACACGGGGCTCTGTCAGCCTCTCCATCCTGACGTGTGCAGCACCGAATAGTATGTAGAACCCGATAAGGGCAGTGCCAATGGGCCGGGTAATGGAGGATCTAAGAGGCAGAATCCATTTAGGGATGAGCCAGAGAGGGAAGATCACCGTGTCATTATCTCCCTGTCCATGGTGGTTCCTGACCTACAGAATAATCGTTAAGTCGCTCAGATATGTCCTCGTTCCTGCAAATGCCTCTCATCGTGGAGTCCCACAGGAGAAATGTGGTGGTCTCTCTAAGCACCAAGGTGTCCTTTCCGACTCCATCTTAAAGAGTGGCCCTTAATGCTTGTTCGGAGCTCCTGCCAATTTTCTTCCTCTTCTAGCACTTTCTAATGGCTCCTCGGGCGGCGGTCCTCTTGGCACAGCCCGTAACCCCAAACCGTTCCTTGTTACAGTCACACATCCAAAGAACAGCTACTCCTCCAGGACCCCGTGCAGCTCCCTGCTGCCTCTGCTCAACGCGCACGCGCACGCAGCCACTTCCGGGAAACAAGGGAACTTCGCCCGCAAACCATCCAATCACAACAAGCCCTCCGAGGGGAAGGTGGCAAACCCCAAAATGGTGAGCGGTCTTCCCAGCACGGCCGATGCTTGTCACCAGACCGTGCCGGCTAACAAGCAGGTAAGCCGCTTGGGGAGGGCCTCACCGGCGCTGCGTGCAGGGTCTGAGCTGTGTGCAGGGTCTCAGCAGACACCCGTGTGCCCGCAAGGAAACCTCCATCCGTTCCCAGAGGAAGGCAGTAACAACTTCCAGCCACTGAGCTAATGCTCCTGCCCAGGCTCCCTCCTGCTCCAGCAGCACTGGCTGCCTGGCCTCACCCAGTCACGCCTCATAGGCTCTCTTGCCTGAGTGTGTTCCACCATGTCACCTCGTTCACCTCATGGAGACAGGTCCCCTCGTACCCGACTTGCCAGCATATCCAGGTCCTGGACAGACCCCTGAAACCATTAAGGAGAGGAAGAGTGGTGATTGTTGTTATTTACGATTAAAGAAAAAAAAAAAAAAGTTGGCCTGGAGAGATGGCTCAGAGGTTAAGAGCACTGGCTGCTCTTCCGGAGGTCCTGAGTTCAATTCCCAGCAACCACATGGTGGCTCACAACCATCTATAACGCCTTCTGGTGCCCCCTTCTGGCCTGCAGACATACATGCAGGCAGAACACTGTATACATAATAAATAAATAAATCTTTAAAAAAAAAAAAAAAAAAGCCGGGCGGTGGTGGTGCACACCTTTAAAAAAAAAAAAATTTAAAAAAAGTTCCTACTTAGGTTTGGAGAATCAGTAACAGATCAAAGGTAGGCAAGACTTGTCTTGGAATTTCAGTCAAGCTCACACATTTCAAACTGACTTGATTCATACCTATCTTCCATTAGCCTCTAAAATACAACTTTTCTCTGAGCGGTGGTGGCACACGCCTTAATCCCAGCACTCAGGAGGTGGATCTCTGTGAGTTTGAGGCCAGCCTGGTCTACAGAGGAAGTTCCAGGATAGCCAGGCCTGTTACACAGAGAAACCCTGTCTCAAATCCCCTCCCCCCCAAAAAAAAGAACAACTTTTCAAAGAACAATCTTCCACCTCTCTCCTGTTCCTGAGAGGGAATTAGTAGCCTGTGGTTACGAAATGAATAAGAAATGGGATTTGGTGACATGGGTGTTGAGCATACTACACAGACCGCTTTCATGATCTCTGCAACTTTCTTTTTCTGTATTTCAAACCACTGGCTTGCCAGCAGATGACCTGTGGAGTCTCCTTCTCTTGGCCTTTAGGGGTTCCCACTGTGGACGCTGCCAGGCATTTCTGTGGTCCCGAGGGGCTTCATGAGCTCTAACGTAGTGGTTTGAGAGGGAGCACCCTATAAATGCACAGGACATATCTAAGCAAAACGGTGAAGAGCAGCACCCAGGAAGGGCCCTGTGTCTCAGAGTAACTGTTAGGGGTCCCACATCGTCTCCTTCCTGCAGAGTGAGGGGTCAGTGAGACCAGGGAGACATCCGGCCAGAATAAGCACTCTGCCTCTTCCTCCCTCCCTCCTCCTCATCGTCTCTTTGAAGATGAGTCATTTTCTTCCAGTTCCGTTTATAAGACGGCGGTGCTAGACTAAGAATTATGTCAGCTTTGCCTGTTTGCATGCTGTTGGAAAAAACTTTCATCTGTGATGTAGGGAGTCGGTTTTCCTGCTACCTACTGGGGTCTTCTGTGGTTTGTCGGCTTCGGACCCTTAACTTCCTTTCTCTCCTTAGCAGAATGGAAGCCAAAGACGAAGGTTTAATCCGCAGTATCACAACCGACTAAACGGTCCGGCCAAGTCCCAGGGCGGCGGGAACGAAGCTGACCCCATGGTGAAGAGCAACAACCGCCATGAACACAGAAGACCGCCGCACAACGGCTTCCGTCCCAAAAACAAAGGCGGAGTCAAAAACCAGGAGGCCCCCTCGGGGACCAAGGCCCCGGAGGCCCCTGCACACTCTGAAAAGCCCCGTCGAAGGCAGCACGCGGCAGACAGCTCAGAAGCCAGGCCCTTCCGCGGTCATGTGGGTCGGGTTTCACAGTGCAATCTTTGCCCCACGAGAATAGAAGTTTCCACAGAGGCCACGGTTCTCTCGGTCCCAGCTGTGACGTTGGTGGCCTGAGCTGGGAAAGAAAAAGATCAGGCTTTGGCCTGGTTTCCGCTTCCCCACCTGAGGTGCTGACCCCCCATTCGCTGCCAAAAGAGAGTATACAGTCGGAATAGACAAGTCCCGTATGTCGGTGTCGTTCTCTCTCTCTCGATCATTTTTACTAATCCCAATAGTCTGCTCTAGCTTGCTTCGTTCGTGACTCCCGTGGCTCTGCTTGACCTGTTGTCGCTTCTCCTCATCCAGACTTCGCATCATTTTAGCCAGGCAGTATTTACCCGTCGTTAGGAAGAAAAAAAAAAAAATCAAGATGTGGCTGAAGATCAGAGGCTCAGTTAGCAACCTGTGTGGTAGCCGTGACGTCCATCCATTGGTTGTCCTTTAGAGAGTTAATGTTGAGACGTTGGTCAGACAAACGTGATCTGCTGAAGACACATGTGCTTTTGTAGAAATTAACATCCCGTGTTTTTCTGAAATATATATAAATATATATATAAACATATATTGCTTTATTTGAAACAAATTAAAATATGCTGCATTTGACGCCTGGCTTGTTTCTTTTATCGAGGCCCTACCTTGTTGTTCTTTGTGGCACTTTGGTGACAAAGTTAAAGACGGGAAGTCTGGTGCCAAGCTCTGTAAAAGGGCTGTTTCCTTTGAAACAAGAACTCTCAGGAAACAACGATACTCCCTCAGCTACCATACAGATAGGTGCTGTATCGCGGATGCCACATGGTAGTTGGAAACCGTGTGACAAAATTTACTTCAGCCTCCCTTTAGCAATAGGGATTATTGGTTCCTTATCCAAAGTCCAGAACTAAAACACTCTTGGGTCCAATTGGATCATGATTCCCAGTCCTTTCTCTTAATTCTGAATTCTGTCCTCCACTATATTCAGAATGATGATCACTGATAAGTATTTTGAAATCCCCCAGTAGTGGGTAACTCCACCTGTACAATAAGCCAATTAAGCCGAATTGAAAGTCCAGGTTTAATGAGCAAAGCATCCCTGGGTGACCTAAGGGGAGGGGAAATCACGTGGCAAGTCTATGGACCAGGGCTTCAGTACTCTGTAGGCCTGGTCTTGATTGGCTCCGGAGGAGGAGCTGCTGCTTGTGGGTTTTCTAAGAGCCGGGTCTGGAGACTGGGGAGTGGGCCGGAAGTGAAGTTCCCAGCTCAGCGATGATGACCAACTTCCTGAGCTCTCTCCGTGGCTTCTGTGTGGGACGAGTGTCTTGTCAGAAGTCACATCAAAACTCTGGCATGCCATGACTTACAGACCTGATTGTAGGTCATCCATGAGGAGAACTGGTTAATAGAACAAAGTCGTTAGCCTATTAGTTAGCATAAACTAATCAGAGCCCACCCCTGACACTTAAGTGGGGCCCCAGAAGCAGTGGCTACGTAGAGCTACCGTGACCTCAGAAACAGAGAATGGACACAGAGTACCCCCAAAGCCAAAGAGCCCCAGTTCCCCTGTCTTTCCTGTAGGGCTTCCTTTGCTAGCTACTTTCAAGTGCAAATGTGCCATTTCAAATCTGCGCTGAGATTTTTTTTTTTCTGGCAGCCCAGGTTCACTGGTTCTCTTCCCCCCAACAGCTGAGCCTTCAAGCCACACAAGCATCCGTTTCTTCTCCTGCCAAGAACAGGAGGATGTTTGCTCTCTCCAGAGCTTTTTGAGGTCTCTGAGTGTACCCAGAGATTTAGTAGGAATTCAAAATGTCAAGCCACATTCCAGGAAGGAAGGAAGAGGAACTGATTCAAATACGAGAGACCAATGCTTGGCCCCACAGTCTCTGTTTACCCCATGTGAGGCCCCGACTTTAGAGCTTACAAAGCAGAAGGATTTTACACAGGTTTTGTGTAGCAAGATCTTGCCCAGCCCCTGACAAATGTCAGTTTAAATGTGACGGCTCTGAAGATGGAGGCCGATAACTCTTACAAAGGGAAAGAAAATGGACATGCCGGGTGAAAAACAAGCCCCCTTTCCCGAGTTCCAGCCAGCCACTCTGATCCCTGCCCCACTCCCTCTGGTTGCCCTGGAGTTCAGAAAGCTCAGACACATTCCTGAGTGCAGAGCAGACACTCCCAGGTCACTGGGAAGAAACAAAAGAAGGCGAAGAAGTGTTCTGACCTGATTGCATTGTTCCCCCTAGATTTTTGCCTCAGACTCTGGCAGTGTGAGGATTTTCAAATTTGCATCTTAAAGTGGTAATTCGTTGTTTTAGGCCAATGTCAGGTCTTTGAAATAAATACTCCATCACATGTCTTCACCTCTGGTGGAACCATTTGTTTAATCCGGTGGATCTGGGTCATATTCTGCTGTTTTTCAGTGTGTGTGTGTGTGTGTGTGTGTGTGTACATAGACACCAGAGGACAAGCTCTGGTATTGTTTATCCTTGGGATGTCCACCTTAGTTTGGTTTGGTTTTTCTTCTTTGAGGTAGGGTCTCTCACCGGCCTGAGGCTCCCCACCCAATTAGGCTCACTGCTCGTGCTGGCCGGTGAGTCCCAGGGGTCCACCTGTGGCTGTCTCCCCAACACTAGGATTGAATTGCGAATGCATGCCCAGCTTTTTGTGTGGGTTATTGGTACCCAAGTCAGGCCTTTGTGCTTGAATGGCGAACACTTTACCAACTGAATCATCCATCCTCCAGCCCAGTTCTGCCATTCTCAACAGAGCACACTAAACGCCTTTTATAAAGTCAAAAGCTATGAACACTGATTTCTCCACTTAACATACATAATTGCTAAGTCAGAGTAGAGCCTTCTGTTTAACACTTCTCTGATAGAGGTCAGAACCGTTTAATACTCAGAATGTGTGCATAACTTCAAAACTCACCTACAGTGCGCCACATAGATCTCCCATGCAGACTCTGAAATCCAAACTCCCTGTTGGGTGCCCAGTGACATTCCAGATTTGCACTCCACTGGAGAACCTGCAGATTCCCACTCTGTGGCCAGGAGAATGTTGCCTGTGCACGGTGTGTTTAACCACTGAGAAATTCACCCTCAGTAAAGGCTCGCTTTAAGAGAAGAAACTAGCAACACAAGTCCTAGTGTAAAGCTCAGCTTACAGGGGCTCCGTTCACCCCAGAAAATGGGGGTCCTAATTAAACATTCTCACGGGAGCCATCTCAAATAAGATTACTGGGGAAAGCTACCAGCCAAAAGTTTGTGTTAAAGTAACAGACTTGAGAATTCTGATTTCTCTAAAAGCCTAGATTCCAACCTCAATCTTGATTAAATCACGAGAAACGGAGAGCAAAGTTTCCTAGACCGGTTTTTTTGTTTGTTTGTTTTTTTCAGTGAGGAGCGGGAAGCCGGGCTGGTCCCCAGCTGTACAGCGCATGTCTGGATTCCTCCCTGCCCGTGACACAGCCTTGTCCCTCCGACCCTTTCCAGGTTGCCTGCTTTGCTGGCTGCCTGTGCTGCCCCCGTGTGTCTAGCAAGAGCAAACGCTCTGCTTCTCAGCAGACATTGTAGTGACAGCTCATGATATAATGTGATGGTATTTTTTTTCCTCCCCCATTCAGAGTAAATACCTAAAATTCAGACACAGGAGGGCCATGACTCCAAATTGCCCCAAGAAGCAAAGGTAGTGATACAAAAACAGAGCTCGCTGCATCCTCCAACATCTCCCAACCTATAAAATACCAAAAGAAACAATGATCATTCACTAACTGACTAATAGAGTTTTCCTGAAACTATTGAGCATTGTGGTTGTTGTAATGTTTGAGAAAAACAAGTGTGAAGAATTGTGGATCCCCATGGGGTCGTTTAGCTAAGAATTTGAAGCACAATTTTAATTTTAACATTTATAAGACATTATAGGGTTGTTACTGCTTTCATCCTCTTGCTTTTCATGAACCAGTCTATAAGTCCTAAGAAAAACTTCTGTCTATTCAGTTTCTGAGACTCAGTTCCTATCCATGAAGGCTGATCAGCCAAAACCGGTGTTTAATCTCATGGCCGCAGCCCTGTGGACAGAGGCGTGGGGTCTGAATCTAATTATTCTGCAAATGCACGATGCTTCTCTCAGCTGCTTCGTCACACACGCTACTTACTCGGTCTTCAGAAGCCTCTTTATCTGCGGGCCGCCTCTTCCCGTATCCTAGAGGAACTCCAGGTGCCTTCACTAGGTGCAGATTTCACAGGAGCAGGAGTTGCCACACACTCCCAGAGAACACAACTTGAAAGGAAATTTATTTATGCTGGGGGAGGGGGGGATTAGCAAATTCCAACACACACACAAAACTCAGAACCATGACTACAAATGACCAAAGAACTTCAGAAAACTGTTAAAAAATACTTCTCGTCAAAAAATAAAATAAACCGTTCTATTTTTGACCTGAGATTCCCGACTTTGAATCAGATTTGTGACGTGCTTGGGCTCCGTAGTCTGCAGCTCTAAACACTTCTGTGTCTCCCACACACCGACCCCAAAGGCCTGCAAATCACAGACAGATGGGTTGCAGCAACTGCACCATGTCTTGGTACCCACTTTCTGTGTTAGTTGCTTCTCTCTTACTATGACGAGCAACGTAAGAGGGGAATGATTTGTTCCGGCTCATGCTTTGAGGATGCAGGCTGTCGTGACTAGGGCAGGGCAGCAGGGCAGCAGGAACAGGAAGCAGCTGACTGCATGGCAACGATGGCTAGGAAGCAGCAGTGAGTGCGGGACAGTGTGTCTTAGCTTGGTCGGAAAAGAAACAAAACGATTCTAAGAGCGAGCGTGGTGTGCTGGCACATAACTGCAATCATCCTAGCGTCTGGAAGAAAGAGGCAAGAGGGACTGGAATTCAAAGTCATCCTAGCAAGTTTGAGGCCAGCCGGAGTTACATGAGACCCTGTCTCAAAGCATATGTATTTCTGACATTGTACTAAAACCGGAAGTGTAGCAGCGAACGGCAAGGACAGAATGTCTCACTGGCAGCCTTTGTTGGTGGCCTTCCCTGCCCACTCCTGCCTGCCATCGCCAGCTCCAGTGTCCTCTTACTTGTCACTGCCCCCTGTGAGGAGAGTCACCCAGCAAGAGCAGTGGTTCTCAACTGGGGCAAGTGGCCCCTGCCACCTGCAGAAGGCATTTGGATATTTCTGATTGCTGACCAGGTGCCACCAGACACCCTCCCGTGCAGGGTACAATCCCAATGACCAAGAGCTGTCTGGTCCAAAATGTCAACAACGCCACTAGATCGCCATGCTAGATCTAGAGGTGCTGCGTGCTGGGTGTCCCCCAAAGTCATGTGATAATCCCAAATGCAACAGTACTGAGAGCCCGGGCCTAAGGGGAAGCATTTAGTTTATGAGAGCGCCACACTCATGAGTGGACTAATGCCAAGGCAAAAGGCCTAGAGGCTTTCAGCTCAGTCTTGTTTTCCCATTGCCTACTGCCTTTGGCTTCCAACAGGTGATGGAGCAGAAAAGGCGTGTGGGCTCTTTAATCTTAGGCTTCCCAGCTTCCAGAACTACAAGAAGTCTTCATTAGAAACACTCAGTCTCTGGTCCTCTGTTCCAGCAAACGAAAGAAAGAGGATAGACACTAGGGATTGGAGAGATGGGAGACCACCCAGCTGACAGGAGCTCACCCAGATGACAGAGGACCACAGAGTACCTCAATGCCGGCGGACGGCATTCTCTACTGGCTCCAACTCACTTATCTGCTGACCAACATCCCTGGTCTGAATGTGGTTTCTGATGTCCTTAAGCTGTCCATGTTGTCAACACTCAAACTGAGTTCCCACGTCTTCCAAATAAAGAAATTAGGTGGTGAGTTCTTGAAAGATCTGCAATTGAGCTAGAAATGTCTGAATTTTTAAGAAACCTTGACAGAAAGAAGTGATTTTTTTTTTTGCCTTTTTTCCAACTTGAGCAAGTATTGTATCTTTTTCTTTCTGTGGCAAGCCCTGTACTTCTGAAACAAGTTTCTTTTCTAAGCTCCAGGCCTGCCGAATTCATACCCAGAGCTCAGCAGAATTTTACTAAAATAATGAGGGCTTCGGGGTGGAAGAAGCCAGCAGAAAGTCTAAAAAGGGACCTTAGAAAATGAAAATCTGTTAAATAAACAAGTAGGGCAGAAACCCTGACTGGCAGTTACTGTAAAATTCTATTTGTCTTAGTCACAGCCAACATCAGAAACCATCTAGCTAGCAAATATGAAATGTGTATGGGCTGTCTACGGCAACACACGCGTGAAAAAAGAAAAACCAGCTCCTCTGTAACAATGTAAACCATGTGTACTTCACGAGGCTGACAGGAGGGAAAGTGGAAATGGTCCTTTCGAGGCTGCACCCCCGACCATCTTCTGTGACTATGTAATCCTGGAAACAGCTGGAAACCAATATTTTCTTCCCGTTAGCTATTCATGATGCTTCTTTGCTTGGCTGTACTACAGGCTTGAAATCCCGGGCACTGACGCAGCTCGACACAGCATCTCTCACCCACAGTTCACTGACTGGGGAAATGGCAACTCGTTGGCAGTTTTTGAGGGAGAGTTTCCATAGAAGAGGAGGGGTCAGTGTTCATCATAATTAAAAAGGTCTTAGTGAACTTACGAGGCGCATATGTACATCGTTGGCTGGAGTAGACGCTCCTTCCCTCATCACCCTTCACACTTCCTATTTAGTATTTAACCAACATCAGGACCAGTGTGAAGGTATAACACAGTCTTCTATAAGATAACCTCCCGTTGACAGTGTTAGCTTTGGGGAATAACTTACTACCACATGTGGTGGTATTCTAATTGTACTGAAATGTGATTTTGATTGTATGTTAATAAATAAAGTTGCCCCGGGGGTCAGAGCTATTAGAGCCATAGAAAGAGCATGGCGGTGGTGGCACACGCCTTTAATCCCATAGATCTCTGTGTGTTCAGGGATACAGCCAGCATTGGAGACATATGCCTTTAAGACCTAGAGGGCTGTACATACAGACAGTGACGAGGCAGTCACGTGTTTGGGTTTACAACCAATGAGAAGGCAGAATGACTTTGAAATGACTGACACACAAGGAAATAGCTCTCTTTCGGGAAGCTGGGACACAACAGGAGGAAGAGTGAGATTTTAGCTCTGAGCTCTGACCTCTTGGCTTTCTCTTTTACATTGTTTCTGTGTTTCTTATTTAATAAGACGGTTGGTTACATCAACAACCACAGGACTTTGTATCTATTCAAAATGCTACATCAAAAGATTTCTCGGATAAAAGCTAAATATGCTTGCGAGCCAATCCCTTCTTTAGAAATCAAGGCATAGATGGATAACTCCACCACATTTAACCACAGACACAGGTTGACTGGATAAACGTCAGTGTTTGCACTTGCTAAGGGGGCAGCAGGATCCATAGTGAAGAGGCAAAGGTTAGGAAGTCCTGGCCCCACCCACCCCAGCACTTGGAGCTCGGCATCTCTGAACTACGGTGAATGACTTGACCGGTCCCATCACTAGGACTCAGTGATGACTCATGGCAACTGATCATTAGCACATTGTCTATTCTCCAGATAGCAGAAACCTTGCAGCGTCAGAAATCAGCTGTGCACCCCTGAAGATTGTAAATGGTATAATCCATGGCCAGGGGCCGCCTCCAACTGTGTGGAAATGTGCTGCCGGCCCCTGGTGCACCAGACACCTACAACCACAGAAGAGACCATCTAGGTCTCACATGAGACGGCAGCACGACCCAATGCTTCAGTATAGTCCTGCTAAAAAAACGTTCTACTGTTGAGTAAATCCTAAGCTTTACACCTGTGTCTTCCCTCTAGCTTGTCATTATGCATCAATCAATCTACGGGGCTGGGGTGACTGAATGTGATTGTTATTGCACAGTATTAACTTGTTTAACCTCATTTTCTTGGTCTTTAAGAACTGGAAAAGACTTCATTATGATGCTGCTCTGAAACTAGAAAGCAGTAAATAAAACACATGAAAATGTTTTGTTGCCGGGCAGTGGTGGCGCACGCCTTTAATCCCAGCACTCGGGAGGCAGAGGCAGGCGGATCTCTGTGAGTTCGAGGCCAGCCTGGTCTCCAAAGCGAGTTCCAGGAAAGGCGCAAAGCTACACAGAGAAACCCTGTCTCGAAAAACCAAAAAAAAAGAAAGAAAGAAAGAAAGAAAGAAAGAAAGAAAGAAAGAAAGAAAGAAAGAAAGAAAGAAAGAAAGAAAGAAAGAAAGAAAAAAAAGAAAAGAAAAGAAAAAAATGTTTTAAAAATGTTTTGTTATCTAGACTACAAGGCAACACAACCAAAGTAAATCCTTTAGGAGGTCAGCCTGCAGCGCCTCATTTCACAACTAACCAGATTTGACCAGGACAAACCAGTTTTCGACAAAGATACTGGATGGGCACATTTTTTCTTCAGATGAATAATGCCCACGTATCTACTTATTGGAAATCACTGTCTCCTGACTCAGACACAAGAAACTACTTTTCAAACTATTTATACACTTTTCCATTTCACTTCTTTCTAGCCAGGAAATGCACTGACTTCTGGTGAGCTGCCCACTCTTGTTGTGGAGTCTCAAATAAAGCGTGTTTTAAGGACAAAGTAGTAAATAAAAGGTTTTTAAATTCCCTTTTCCACACAAAAAGCAAAGGCAACATCCAGGGAACTGTACTCAAGTAATACTCTGTGGTACTCAAGCATTCTGAACTTGGCCTCAATTGCTCAGATCCTGAAAGAATATCTACCCTCCCACCCCAACTTGACCAGCTAAAAACGCACTTACATTTATTTACTTTTCAAATAGTGGGGGTGAGGGGAAACACCCACACCATGGCCTACGTGGAGGTCGAAGAACAACCTCTAGAAGTTGGTTCTCTCCTTCTACCATGTGGGTTGAGGGAAGGTGACAGGCTTGGTGATAGCAAGCACCTTTCCCTGCCATGCCACCTCTCCTGCCCCTCTAATGCATTCTTAGCACACGACCCAAATGTATTCTTACAAAGGCTAAATGTGTGGTGTGCAGTGGTGTCCTAATGACTAATGACTTGCTGTGATAAAAGGAGACTGGTGATGGAATGATCCATGATGAGTCTTCCAAAGTTTCCTTTCCTGGTCATCATGTACAAAACTGCTGTGGGACACAGAAATAGGAAGTAGGAATTCAGCTGACTACAGCAAAAGCTAATACCTGGAAGAAGCCAAGGGCCTTTCCAGAGGATAAAGCCAAGTCTTAAGTGATATTGGCTTTTGAATATTAGCCACTTACTGCTATGAATTTCTCGTGTGCTATTGTAACTTTTCCATTCCTAGAACAGTGTATTTGATCACTCATTGGGCACTAATTCCCCTCTATAATTGAGGTATTTGGATATTTTCCCCAGCTGTGACACAGGCAAAACTTCCTTTTTCCAGGTTTTTGTTTCCCTTATTGGCATGAGACTCAGATATCTGCCTTCTGTAATTATCTCCGTTAGCAAGTATCCAGGGCCAGGGCCACCTCTGGTGAGGGAGACCTGCTCCCACTTTTTGTCTCAGGGTACTCTTGAGGAGGGGGAAATATTTAGATAGAAATATAGAGGGAGAGAGACAGATAGAAACACAGGATAGCCTCAGAAGGGCCTGGGTCAAAACCTACCGGCCCCTTCTGTCTCTTCTAAAGGGCTTTTAAAGGAATGCCAAGGGGTGAAGCAAGACGCACATACACACCCCAGCACAGCCAAGTGCAGAACATTCCAAATACCTGGTAACCACACACGTGGTCTAGCCATCCCCTAATGCAGCCCTGCTGTGTAAAGCAAGCTCAGCTCTCACTAGGAAACCTCTGTGGATCCCATCAATTCCGTCTTCTTAATTTTTTAAAGAGCCCCCTTAGGCCCCTCAGGTAAACTGAGGTCTGTCTTAGGTCATTGTCCCCGATTATTACTTCCATTACCTGCCATAGATTTTTGCTTTCCATCAAGCATACTCTGTCTTAGGTTGGAAGCCATCAGGAGAAAGTTGCCCATCTCTGGCTCTCAGCGTCTGGCAGGAGGGGGTACTGAGTTTGACTTAGCTCTGGCCCAGGTTCTTATTGAGCTTACAACCATCCACAACGATCTCCATAGCTGCCACACCTCCCAGTACAGTAGTAGAGGATGATAAAAATGGAATATCTTTTTGGAATGAGTCTTAAGATGTCTATAACAGCCTTAGGCTGTACCAGGCCCTTTTCTAAAACAATAAATTCTTGATTCAAACC
This sequence comes from Peromyscus maniculatus bairdii, assembly GCF_049852395.1. Taxonomy (NCBI): domain Eukaryota; kingdom Metazoa; phylum Chordata; class Mammalia; order Rodentia; family Cricetidae; genus Peromyscus; species Peromyscus maniculatus. The sequence goes on along the minus strand of NC_134864.1, from coordinate 56,309,674 downwards.
ACATCCAGTGGACTACATCAAACATAAAGATTCCCTTAGCGTTTACCAAACTCTGGTTCATAAACATCAACATAATTCTAGTATGAACATTACATATTTACAACTATCATGACTATTTACTATATATACTTACACTTCTTACAAACATATATCACTATACATATTTAAACTTACATTCTATAGGACTACTTTATAAATCTTAGAAAACATCTAGAAGAGATCTCTGAACTGAACTATTATCACTATCCATATTTTACACCTTTTCCAACTTTACATTAAACATTTAGAGTTATATTATATTTCTTACAAACTTATATTCAAGAGCAAAATCTATTTTACAAACTTTAGCACATATCTACTAACATCTAGACGAGATATCTTAACTAAACTATGAAAAAGATAGGAAGTACGCAAATTCTTTCTAAAGTTCAGAGTTTATAATCAGCTTTGATAACCTCCTTAAAGTTCCCTTGACAGGGGGAAACAAAAGCCTAATTTGTCAATGACTCCCCCAAACCTGGGATTTAGTTAAGAGTGCTGTGGCTACGGGGTTGTAACACTTGCTGCTAGGGGGCTGTGACACTCCCAACAACGCCAGTTCCCCAAAGTCACCTTTCCCATCAGGCTCTGTCAGCCATTCCAGAACTGGCAGAGATGCACTCAGCAGCAGATGGTTTCTAACTAGGGACTGTCCCTTTACCCAAACTTATCACAGCTCTCCCGGAGTGCCACTCAGGGACAGCAGAAGCCTTGTCTCAGGGCGAGGGTGAAACTACTGTATTGAGCTGCCACAAAGCTCTTAGAAAAAAACTCCTTGGGCAGCTATTAGCCACTCTCTCAAAGGAACCTGCACTAATTTGCCCCGAATCAAAAGAGGTGTGGCTCTGAGCTCCATTTTTCAGCTTTTCACTGGAGCTGACATTCCTCTGTTCCACACTCCTCACCAAACTCAGCCAGCCAGCAAGCTCCTGAGGGTACAAATTTTCCCCTTTTTAAATTTTTTAAAACTGCTTTTTTAAGTTTACCATGATTGTTTTTTAATGATGCCAATGTTTCTCTCTTGAATTTTAAGCACAACTCAATCTCGTAAGTGTTTTTCACACCTGAAAAAAATTTCTCAGTGTAAGGACCATTTCCCCTTGTTTTCTAAAGGGTTTCAGAATGGCTTGTTAATAAGTGGTATTAATATTTTTGTCATTTCCTGACAGACAAGCTGTTTGTCTGTTCTTAGTTTTGGGGGATTAACTCTAAGCTTTCTAGCAATGCTTTGGGGGGAAAAAAAGAACTTCACTTTCAGCTGAAAAAAAAAACAACAACAGTTTTTTGGGGCAGTACCACCATTTTGATCTGAAAAATCTATGTTTCCCATAGTGCCTTTCTCTATATTGCCCCGCTATTATGAACAACCTTATGGACTGTTTCCCATAATGCCTTTCGAGTATGCCACTTCTGTCTCCCTTTACATGACTAAAGCCAAGTTTCTGCTTTTAGCCCAAGAGGCTTTTGAGTCAAGCCTTTTGCTTTTTTAACCATAGGAGATCAGGAGATTTTTGTTCTCTCTGAGCTGGCACTGATAAGTGCTTTTCCTTCATCTGACACTGTTCTCAAAGCGGCTAATGCCTGTCTGCGTGCACTTCAGACAGGCATTTTGGTGCTAGAAGCAAAATTCCCTCATGGCTTGCTCGTCTGCCTTACCGGGTTAGTGAGAAATAAATAAATAAAAGTACTTAAAATAAAGCTTTTCCACAGCCCTTTCTGTGAGACTGTTTCCCAGATAGATCTTTGTCTTGTCCCCTCTCATTCCTTCCCCCCAGATGCAGAGCTTCAGATACCTCAGCCATAGCTCTGTTCCTCTGTTAACTGCTTGTGGAGGTAGGGGTTTCTCTTCTCAAATCTGCCTCAGTTTTTGCTGTGCTACCATTGCAGCTACTGCTTGGAAATTAGACCCTGCTTTTTTATGCTAGCAGCTTTCCCCCAGGTCCTGCACCTTTCGGGGAGGAATCTGTCCCTTCTCCATTTTCTGCCTGCACTCTCTCGACAACCCCTTGCCTCAGGGAACTCTGGCCACTATTTTTTTCTAATACTAATTTAAAAGAGACAGGGCTGGCAGAGAGGATTTGCCTTGTTCCAAGAGGTCTTTTTGTTTTTTCTTAGAGCAAACCACAAATGATTTTTTTTCTCATAGATTTCCAGGTGAATCTAATTTTGCCCTTACAGAAAGAGAAAAATCTGAGAAGCAAAGGTCTAAAAAACTTTTCTCTTTTTTTAAAGAGAAAAATTAAGTTTTTCCCAAGAAAGCTTTCAGTTTTTGAGAGAGAACAACCACCAAGTTTCCCCAAAACTTCTGTTCTCTAAACTTTGGCTTCAATGGCTGAGAGGAAACTAATTCTGATGGTACGATGTTTCCATATGTGAGACCAAAATGAGCCATCTTAGAAATAAGACCAAAATGCTTTCACCCTAAAATTAAGGCCTAAGATTTCTCCTTTTGGGAATAGGCCATTAGTTACTGAAACCAGTCAGTTCAGATTCCAGAAACCAGGAAGTGTAAAAGTACAGAGTCACAAGATAGTCATGAGGTAATGCCTGTCAGACTATGGAATGTCCTCTCCCTGGTTTCCAGGGTAACTGACCACAGAAATGCCCCCACCTGAGGGCAGCCAATGAGAAATGGTGGCAGGCAACCACTCCCTTAGAAGTAATTTCTAGAAGTCCCTAGAAGCGAGCCAATCAGAATTGTATCCATACTAGCACCCCTAAATGATGTAACCTTGTGACTTTTCCCTTTAAAAACTGAGCTTGCAGACAGGTGGGCGCTTCCTCCAGCCTCCACTGCATTGGGTGTATTGGACGAAGTCCCTGCCTAGGCTTGTATTGCTTTTGGATATCCAGAATTAAACCTTGCTTTTGCATTCCGGCATGCTCGTCTTTGGTGGTCTCTCTGGGGGTCACGATCTGGGCACAACACATACAGTTTTATTTCACCTGCATCTACTTCAGGGAAAATTCTTTCCCCTACTGCTTAGGACCAAAAGCTTCCCACAGGAACCTTTTTCTCCCCATTTTTTTCCTCGTTAGATTTTTTTTTCCCTCTGATTTTTCCCATTTGCATTCATACCCCTGTAGTTAGAAAATTAAGGACATAGTTCCTCTGTCTTATTGCTTATCTTATCCTAATTTTTTTTTCTTATCCTATATTCCTGAATTCTACTTTACATTCTTTTTCTTCTTATCCTAAGTTTTCTCTACACTATATTACTAACCTACCTTATGTCTTTCCTTAATTTTTATAGATAAAAATTTAAGAGAAAAAGAGAAAAAGAAAGAAACCCAAATACAAAGAAATATACACTGCAGCCTTACTAGGGCATCTTTCAGCCCTTCACTCCCGAAAATAGATTACTCCTGCCTTAATTTCCAATAATCAGGCATGCCCTAACTTCCTGCAGAGCCCTCTAACCCCCTCCTTCCACCAAGTCCCGGGGCCCTGTTTCTGGAGCCATTTGAGGGAGACCAGCTTCCACTTTTTCTCTCAGGGTACTCTTGAGGAGGGAGAAGTGAGAAATATTTAGATAGAAATGTAGAGGGAGAGAGACAGAAACACAGGAGAGCCTTGGGAGGGCCTGGATCAAAACCCACCAGCCCCTTCTGTCTCTTCTAAAGGGCTTTTAAAGGAGCATCAAGGGGTAGAACAAAAGGCCTCCCCCAGCACAGCCCAATGCAGAACATTCCAAACACCTGGTAACCATGAACCATGTTCAAGCCATCCCTTAATGCAGCCCTGCTGTGTAAAGCAAGCTCAGATCTCACTAGGAAACTTCTGTGGACCCCAACATTCTGGTCAAAAGCATTTTATCTGAGATACCTTTCAGACTTTCTAAGGACAAAGTGCAGAAACAAGCATTCAAACCACCTGCTAGTCTCCTGAATTAAGGTAAATATCCATAAGGAGACAACCGCCAAGGCCAGGAGGATGTTAGGTGGAAACCTTTACTTCTTGTGCAAATTAAGCTTAACCCTCCCTTGTCTCACAGCCCCAAATAGTTCTCTAGACTTCCCCTTTAACAGTTAACTCAGAACAAAAGGGCTTTCACACACCAGGTGCATCAAGATGCAGACTTGCCCCGCCTAAGCAGAAAGCCGCGGAGTCAGAGAATTTTGGATTGTATGTGTATTTAAACTGGACTGGAGAGAGAGGAGGGGGATGAAGGTGGAAGGAACTTAGAACAAGGAGAGGATAGGAGAGGGACAGAGAGGAGCTAAGAATGAGAACAGAATTGAAGCTGTGTAGAACGATTTTGACTTAGAAGAATAAAGTGAATGGACTAAAGAGTTTCATGTACGTAGATTTATTCGAGAACCCTTCAGATTAATTAATTGGCCGCTGGTAGCATCTCTTCTGGAACTCTGGGAAAAGACTCTAGAGGGGCTGGACCCCAATAGTCTTTGATACAAAGCATGCATTTTATGTGCATTAGTACATTTTTTCTTATATATGAATTAGCACTTCAAAATATCCTAGATCAAATAATAAGTGTAATATCCAAATTGGTAATCCCAAGAACTCACTCACTTTTAATTTTTCAAGTTGCTTGAGTTCTCTAAAATAGCTTATATATTCCAGGATGTCATTATGGATCTTCAGTTAAAAGCCTTCTTACTCAGCTAAACCACCTTCTTAGAAAGGCACCAGTAGATGTTTATTCAAAGTTGGTTTTATCATTTCATGGATTAGCAAGACAAAGTAATTCCGGAAACAGGAATAGAAACCCTATATAAATTAGTAAGCTTTCAACTATTATAGGATGCCAAGTTTAAATAAGTCACAGAAAAATGTCACCTTTTTGTGGAAACGTTTTATTTATTTAAAAGGAAACATCATGAGTATACCTGCCTCACTCTTTCAAAGCAATGCAAGTACATGCCCAGGATCTGAGTAAGGAGCACACTACGCAATGAACCATCTTTAAAACACTGAGGCACAGTGCTCATGAAAAGCAGAAATGTACGATCCAATTACTCAACATAATATATAAGAGTAAGCACATCCAATTCAATGGTCATGAAAAAATAGAGGATTAATCAAAATATTTTGTTTAAAAATATGAAATTCAAGTTATATGGAAATTGTATGCATAAAACATAGGGTATAATCATAAGGACTCTTCAATGGTCACTTCTAAGAACAAATTAACTTGAGTTAAAAAGTTAAACTTATTTAACTTCTCTTTTTCAAAGCACTTCAACACTTCACTATTCAAATTAAAATTTGAACCATCCCCAAACCCATTCTACAGCTCTCACCACAGGCACCCCTTGTGGCGTCTGAAGACACATCTGCTAACAGATCTAGGTCAAGTGCGTCCAAGGCCGTCTTTAACTATATTCTTTCCCTTGCCCGTCATCTGTTGTCTTTGGAGAATAAGCAACTGTGAGCAGCTTGTGGACACATCCCCTCGGAGACTCTCCTGGCCACCATACAGTGTGGCCGGCACTGGTCCCCCTCTCCATCTACAGGAACTCATCTGCCAGGCCTCACTCCTACCCTTGGACCACAGGAGTAACAGTACAAAAGGGACTAATATCACTGCAAAAAAGGGGACGTCTCTAGTGATTAACCATTTAAACAAAGCTTAAAATTAAAAACTAGAAACCAACCTGCACACAGACAACCTTAGAAAAACACTAATGGTATCGCAAGCACCAGGTCTTCTCCTCCACTCCCACATCATGGAATTCACTTTTCCTGTAATCATCCTAAACATCCACATGAGTTTTCCCTTCTGCCGACAAGAACAAAGCTCACTTGCTGAAATCAGCGCACTGGAAGCTGCAGGACAGACAGGCAGTTTCCAGTCCACTTTATCCATCAGGCTGGTCTTCCCTGGACTCAGTCCGCATACCCGAAGCAATGGAAGCCTCTGCAGAAGGCTGCTGGGGGAAGCCAGCCTGGCTTCCTGCTGAGGGGGTGGGCAGGGAAGGCCCCACACACAGTGGAGTCCTCCTCAGCTTGATCACGCGGTGGGGCGGAGACTTCTTCTCAGAGAGGAGCACCTTGCCTGGCGGGGGCTGTGTGGCTTGGTTCTCAGCACTCTGGGCATGAGGGGAAGTGGGAGCATGCCCAGACGTCCCCGTCGCCACAGAGCACGGGGCTGCCTTGCCATAGCTGCCTCTTTGAGACCGGTTTGCTGTGGCCTGAGAGGAGATCTGGGCAGCATTGACAGGTGACACTCTCACAGAAGCAGAGTTCTTGACTTTAATTTGGGTGCTTGTGGAAGGACCCAAAAACCTGACCGGCTTAGGACCAGTCTTACAGTTCACACTTTCATCCTCTTCCCTGAGGGTCAGCAGCCGCCTGCAAACACAGAAGCATCCTGTTTCAGCACTTACTCTCTGTCTCCAAAGTTCACGCTCAGGCTTAACAAAAAGGCAGGAAGTATAGACAGCATTATCGACAGCAACCCACCTCATCTCTCATCCCTACCAAGGTCAACTGTGACGTGACATGTTTGCTAAAGATGGTTTCGATGGCTTCACAATCTGTATCTTCAAATCACACACAATTCAACCAGTGAGAGTCTGGAGTGCTGGTTAAGAACTGGACTACATATCACCTGTTCCCAAGAGCTCTGCTGTGATCCACACAAGACTCAAGAGTATTCGTGCTTTTCCCCCCCAAGAACTGCAGAATTTACAAGCTCACTGACAAGAAAAGGGGGCTCACAGCCACATAAACGCTAGTCTCCAAGCTGAGCTTTAAGATCCCTGCTGGCACAGGAAGGGCTGAGGGCCTCAGGAAAGGCGCCTGTGCCAGCTGCTACAGCTGTATGTGCCAGGCACCCTGTCCTGACCCAGAGAGTCTGCATGCCATGAGACACATCCGGGGTCTTGCTAGAACAGTCAAGTCCATTTAAAGGTAAGTATTTTGGAATTTGAACAGTACTGAACAAATTACTCAAAGAGTCTTGAACTGAGTTGACCACATTTATTATAAACAGGGAAAACACTGCCAGACTTGACCTTAAAACCGTGACAGTCCTGCCTGTTCTGCCCTGGTTTTCCACCGCACACCTGTCCTAAGACATTTCTGGACACACGGGGAGCAGGAGCCTCCCAGTGCACTTCCCCTCCGCAGTATCCCAGGGGTGGGGTGGGGGTGGGGGTGGGGGGGCAGCTAGAAGCAACTGCAGCACGGTGAACACTTGTCCCTGGAAACAGAGTCCTAGCCTAGTTCTATGAACATTTCCATACATAGCAAAGAATGCTAATATAATGTACTCAACTTTACAACGCTACTGAACATAATTATACATCACTTTCATTATCTTCTCTAGACATCCAAAATGATGCTTCCTAAAATCCCAGAGAAAAGAGCACTGACAAAGAGGGAGGTCACCATCAGCCATTCCTGTCTGCCTTGTTTCCTGTCTATGTAACTAGACTCTGTACCAAGGTCTCTCCATCTTGGTACACTCACCGCGTCAGTACAAGGATTCTTTGTTTGGGGGAAGCTGCCAGTAGGGTATGTGCAGCATCCCTGGCCTCTACCTACAAGACACCAGTGGCATCCACCTTCCCACAGAGCTCACCCAAAAAACTCCAAACATTGCTAAATATTTCAGGGAGGGAAGAGTACACAAAAAATCTTTCCTAGTTGAGAACGACTGCTCTAGGCTCGGCGTTCGCTGCTGGTTGAATGACAGAATGATAATGCAATTAGTGTCCTTTAAAAAAAATAAAACGTTGCAAAGAGATGATTACTAAAAACTGCATCAAATTCTCTTCATTTCTTTGAACAATCCAGAGGGCAAAAGTAGGAAAGCAAGTCTGAAATTCAGAACAAGTGATCAGGAAACAAGACCACCTGATGCTGTGGATAAAACCGAGACATTAAAATAGAAATGCAATTTTATATGCACTTAAGACACAGCTGAAGAAACAGCCATTGAGTGAGTTTAATGCTAATAAAATATCACCAAATAAAATGCTATTTGTGGAAACAGAAAAGGGGAAAAAAGGAAAGAATTCAGAAGTCATAGGAAATGTCAAGAACTAAGCCTGTGAGGACTTTTGACTACTGCCAAGAAAGTCTGGGATTTGGGGAATGTCTACCACAGTATTCCCAGTGTCCACCACCTTCCTAAAGCTCCTTCTCCTAACAAGAGCATACCTCACATCCACAACCAGACCTTTTCAACATTTTGGTAACTTTTTAATTTATTGAGATTATTATTTCGATGATAATGTAGTATATTCAGGTAGGTGATTAATAAGCTTAGTAAAGTCAAGAGTTATTATTCATTTCCCCTTCATGATGACGACAAAAATATCAATCACAGATTTGAAAACAAAATAGAATCACACATGACCTCTTTCGGATGGGGGCCATATGACGCAGGCTTCCATGTAAAGGCCGCTCTTCCAGAGTCCAACACTCTATGAGCTCATGGGGCACACGCCAGTAGCTTACACCTTGAAGATAAAAAGATAATTAAGAGAGAGCCCCCGGGAAACATTGTGTCATCTAAGACTGCCCGGAAGCTGTCTGTAGCTTGTTCCTCTCAGGTGATGGATGGAGGTGTGCACAACACTAACAGGAAGTTCCTGCCAGTGGCTCCCGGACAGTAGAGTGGTACAGCTCATGAGCTGGGTCCAAGAAAAGCTGGCTGCAAACCAGGGCTCTATGATTGCTCACGTGACTACGTGTACGCTGGTTAAGACACAGGCTCTAGCCCAGCGTCTAAATCCCACTTTGTCACTCACTAATGTGAACTTGGGAAAGCTATATTCTCATCTGAAGTTTCCTTTCCTCGGTGAAATGCTAATTATCACAGTACGTACCCCGCATGGCTGCTGGATCATTAATTAAGTTAATAAATGCGAAATGCTTAGAACAGGATAAGCACTCTGAAAACCTCCGGGGCTTTACAAACAGTTGCAGTGTAGGTTAAAGGTGCAAAGGATGTATGCAATGCTGGTTCCACTGCTCTGTCTGCTGCACTGGGCGACTGTGGCCACCAAACTGCATCTATTTGTGCAAGACCTTACAAACCACTGTCACCAGACCCGGCTCAGTAGTTAACAGCACTTGCTGCTCTTGAAGGGGACGGTAACAAGTTCACAGGACCCATGTCAAGTGGCTCACAAATGCCTGGAACTCAGCTCAGGTGGAATCTGACAACCCTTTTTGGTCTCTACAGATACATGCACACATGTGAGAACACACACAAATAAAAAAATAAAACAAACCTTTAAACAAGAATAATCTCAGCTAATAAATTAAGCCAAGATTTTAGCTGAGTTCATTCTATTTTTTAAATTTGATTCGAAGTTTAAAAATGTATTCTTATGGGCCTCAAAGGTATTATACTAAGTAAAAAAGGACACATATTTTATGATCCCATTTATATGAAACGTCCAGGACAGGTAAATACACTTTGACAGAAAGCAGACCGGGGTTGGGAGGGGCTGTGAGAGAGCGTGGAGCATTGAGATTTCCTCTGAGATGATGAAATGTTTTGGAACTAGACAGGCTGGTGGTTGCTGAACAGGTTATATGCAGCAAATGCCACTGATACATATACATTATAAACCAGTTCTTTCCACATCACGTGACTTCACTCAAAAACACATAAAAATTATAAACACAAAAAAATAGCTAAATAGGCCGGGCGGTGGTGGTGCACGCCTTTAATCCCAGCATTCGGGAGGCAGAGGCAGGCGGATCTCTGTGAGTTCGAGGCCAGCCTGGTTTCCAAAGCGAGTTCCAGGAAAGGCGCAAAGCTACACAGAGAAACCCTGTCTCGAAAAACCAAAAAAAAAAAAAAAAAAAAAAACTAAAGAATAATCTTCAATACAAAATTGCTTTATTTTTTACATTAATAACTCTCAAGTCCTCAGAATGAGATCAGTGTCTTTTTCAAGCATTAAAGTTCTGGTAAACGTGACTACCTTAGTAAACTGGACATATAAAATTTTATATAAACAGATCTATCTAATATTCAAGAACTCAAGGACCCTCATTGGGGCCAACACTAGAACTACTTGACTACTATTCCCAAAACTATCTTTTCTGCTACAAAAGTATTCCTAAACCTGGACCATTAAGTTAGCCTGGCTTTTCAAGTCAAATTTATGATAAAATTTACATAAAATAAAATTCATTTTTTTTGTTTGTTTGTTTTTTGTTTTTCGAGACAGGGTTTCTGTGTGTAGCTTTGCGTCTTTCCTGGAACTCACTCGGTAGCTCAGGCTGGCCTTGAACTCACAGAGATCCACCTGGCTCTGCCTCCCAAATGCTGGGATTAAAGGCGTGCGCCACCACCGCCGGACAAAATTCATTTTTTAAGGGACACAGTTCAGTGAATTTCATCTGTCCTGCCTACAAGTTTCCTCATACCACTTCCGAGTCAGTGCTTCCCCTTCTGGTGCTAGTTTTGACTTCTCCAGAATATCACAGAAACGGGCCACAGAACAGTCACACTTGTGCCTGGTGTCTTCAATGCGCTCTATCAAGATTTGTCCCCACTGATTATATAAACATGGTGCACGTGTGTGTCACTGCTGAGTAGTAGTCTCTTGTGGGATGTGTCCCTGCAACTAGTTTAAGCAACTTATTTTAACGCTGGTGTTCTGAGATAGCTTACTGCTACACAGTCCAGTAGGCTAGCCTGGAGCTGGCAATCCTGCCTTTGCCTCCCAGTGCTGGGACCACAGGCTGGAGTTACCATTCTCAACTCTAACCTTTTCTTTCCTACCTGTAAATGATTCGCATTCACTGCACATAACCTGGAAAATCTAGACAGGTAGATATATGAAAATCCAGGGCTGGGGACACAGCTCAGTTGGCAGAGTGCTTGCCTTATGACCATGAAGCCCTTAGGTTAGATCCCCAGAACCAAGCCCCACACAGAAAATCACAATCACTCCAATCCAAAACCCAGAATGATAATTCAGGATGCATCCGTACATTTTCAACTCGATACTTTCAGTTGTTTGTTTTCAAACAGAGTCTAGCTATCTAAACCAGGTTGCTCTAAAACTCACTATATAGCCCAGGCTAGCCTTGAACTCAGTGAGCCTCTTGCCTCAGCCTCCTTAGAGCTGAGCACACAGGAGTGAGCCGCATGTCCGATCAATTCCAGTCTTTGTTCATTTGTTCTCCTTTTTTATAAACATTTATTTTATTTTGTGCAGACATGGACATGGCAGGGTCTACCCTGGGGGTCAGAGGGCAAGTCACAGGAGTCAGTTCTGTCCTTCCACCGTGTGGCTTCCAGGAATTAAACTGGGGTGGGTCATCCGGCTTGGTGAAAAGCACCTTTACCTGCTAAGGCACGTCACCAGCCTCCTCTGCTTACATCTTGTGCTCAGGTTAGAAGCACACTTCTTAGACCGCTGCCAGCTATTCCGCAGGTCTAAATAAACTCCTACTGCATTAAGTAAGCACAAGGAGAGCCACACGTGACGTCACTGAGTTATAAACAGACAACAGTATCGAGTAACTCATGCATGGGTGGAAGACTTGAAAGCAAACTGCCTTGATGTCACCTTACGATGACAGACAGCTGGCACACTAAAAAGTGTACTCCTAGAGAGAGGGGGGGGCGGAAAAAGGGGGAAGGACGAAACAAGGGCTGTGGAGAAAGAAAGAGACGCCACATTTACCCTTACTTTATGTTTGGGGATTGACTGCATGGTAAGTCAAGGCTATAATCCCAGCACTTGAGGGGCAGAGCAGGCTAGCCCCAAGTCCCAGGCTAGCTGCACTAGGCTATAAGGTACACTCCAGGCCAGCCTGAGCTACAGCAGAAGACCTTGTCTCAAAAAGAAAAAAAAAAGAGAGAGAGAAGTACACCTGTGTCCATGAAACAACAGACTTGTACTGTACCTTTTCCTTCCCAGGCATCAAAGGCATCCATCATTTTCTTCAACTCAGCTACGGAGTAATAGCTCCAAATGTACTGAACGTTATTTCCCGCCTCTCTAGAAACATTGCAAAAATGTAATGAAAATCTACTATTTATGTATGAATGTGTCTATTTATAACCAGTTAACATATGCTCAATAAATACCTGATAATCAAGTTAAAAAATATTTAAACACCAAGTTGTTCCTCTACGACCCTAACCTAAGCTTAGGTGTGCACTCATAAATCACATCATAGTCTAATATAAATTTGATCTCCTTTTCATGGTAGTATTTGTCAATTCCACAATATGAAAATACATTAATGTATTTTTAAAACATTTTTAAAATTTTATATATGTGGCTGGGCACAGTGGCGCAGGCCTTTACTCCCAGCACCCAGGAGGCAGAGGCAGGTGGATCTCTGTGTTCCAGGCCACCCAAGGCTATACAGTGAGCCCTTGTCTCAAAAACAAACAAACGAAAAGCCAACAAAACAAAACCAGCTAACTCTAATTACAAAAGATCCAACTTGGATGCCATTTTCCTGGTATCACGCCAGGTGCTTAGACATCGTATGCAGAAACACTGTTGCCTGGAAAGGACCCGGAAGCGACAGCAGTTCTTCCTCTGAAAGCGAGCTCATGTGACTATGGACCAGTGACTAGTAAGTGAAAGCGAGCTCATATGACTATGGACCAGTGACTAGTAAGTGAAAGCGAGCTCATATGACTATGGACCAGTGACTAGTATGTGAAAGCGAGCTCATATGACTATGGACCAGTGACTAGTAAGTGAAAGCGAGCTCATATGACTATGGACCAGTGACTAGTAAGTGAAAGCGAGCTCATATGACTATGGACCAGTGACTAGTAAGTGAAAGCGAGCTCATATGACTATGGACCAGTGACTAGTATGTGAAATCGAGCTCATATGACTATGGACCAGTGACTAGTAAGTGACCCACTTCATTCTCATAGAACATACAGAAGAAAGAAAATACATTAAGTGACTTTATCGGTACAAATAATATTACAGGCCCATAAGAAGACACCAACTTGTAAGGATTTAACATGTCCAAGTCATAGAAGCCTAACCCTGAAAGGGACAGACACAAGGCACCGTCTGGCCCTGGGTCACTCTGTGGGCCTGGTTACTCTAGGCTAGCGCTTTGCCCACACTGTGGTTAGAAGGGACATTAGGCATATGGCTTTTCCTCCTTTTCACTCTATAAAGGCCTGTCATAGGACTTGAGGCTCACGACACTGAGAAGAACCACTGTTCTCGATCCTGCAAAAGGCCAGGACCAAAGTCTCGGTGCACGGGTTTAATGCTCGCCTGCTCCAGAAGCAGCCACCCCACAGCTCTGAGGGCTCTGTGCCCCGAGCCAGGCCCACAGCCTCTTGTCACGCACAGTAGTTCACACAGTAACAATTCTTAAAATGGTGAAAAGACACCAAGACTTGGGTTTGTTCTTTTTCACATTCGTATCTGAGCATACCTTTTGAAAATGCTTTTACTGTGAATTCTTCCTCCCAGCTGCTTGTCAATGGCATCTGTCCCATCAGTTTTTGTAGCATAGACACCAATAATTCTGCTCTCACAGCTGGCACCAGATGTGTTAAGATAGTGGAGAACCCAAACTGTTGGTTTATTGCAGACTAAGCCGTATGAATCACAGAAGTCTGTTAAAGCCTAAAGCAAATACATATACATATATATGTATATATATACATATATATATATATAAAACTTAGATTTAATTATGGAACAAAAGATAAATGTGCTATATTAGTTTCATGTAAAGCTAAATTTTGAGCTGGTCATAAAGAGAAATAAAAAGATCATAAATTTTAACTTAGTCTATAAACATAAATCATAAATGAATTAATTAAGGGAGGTGTTTTTTTTTTTCCTTTGTAGCAACAACAAAAATCTCAGTAACTTTTCATTTAGAGAGAATACTTTCCAGACAGAATTTCTCTCTGAGCTCCTCTTTTAGCTTGCCATCACCACTTCTAATTTTACAATCTTCATACAATCACTGAAAGTCAGATCTTCGCTTTCCTCACTGGACCATTTTCTCAAACGTCTCACTTGACCTCCATTTTTCTTCCTATTAGCTGGCCCCACCGCTGGTCCTAATTTTCAGCTCCAAATTCCAACTTCGAGTTAATCAAATGAACTCGTTCTTCTACACCACAAGGCCACTATAGGGAGGCCCAGCGGTGTCTGAACTCCTCTGGCATCTACACGCTGAAGTCATTCATTCACTTGCACGGTAAGCACCCGCTCTCTCCTGGGTACTCTTAGGTCCTGAGAAGAGGGATACTCCAAAACCTCGGGGTTCATAGCGAACGCAGAGCCAGGCACAACTGAGCTATCAGCACTGTGCATACTAAGTCCAGCTGTGACAGCAGCAGGAACACAGACACATTCAGGACACGCGTCTTCATCTGCTGTGTCTACTGCCAGATCCTTAGTGTCTGGGAGAGCGGGGGCCATGAAGATGACGCCTACCGCTTACCTACTCAGTAAGGAGGCCGGGGTCCCCACGTGGCTCGCATTTTCATTTAACACTGCTAAACTACTCCTCTGTTGATCTTATGTGTGCACCTATAAGAATTCCGAATTACACTACAAACTCTTCCTGGGCAAGAACTGGACTCCTTTACAATGCCACACGTGCCGCAACATTTGAAATAAATCGATTTTGGCTGTTGGAATAAATGCAGGTATACTTTATCCTTTTTTTAATACAAATCAGGAGCCAAAGACTAGAGCTGGGACTCGAAGATGAATGCTAGCCCTCTCTCATCTTCAGACAAGGCTTTTTTAGTCCTATTCTGCAGTTTGGTAAGTTGCATTATCAAGACTCTCACTTGGCAATTAAATGTATGAAACATCAACAGCAGAATCCATATACCCCAAAAAAATTCCTGACGGGGATTTTGTGCTGCATTCCTAATAACCAACCATCCATCAGTTTGCTTCCTGAACGGACACCAAAATCTACAGCTCAAATCAGCTCCTATCAATTTTCAGGAGCAACAACTGACAACAGAAATAATGTTCTTATATAAGTGCTAAGTAGCAACAAATACAACCCCCATTAACAGGACATAGATAACAAAGCCTTTCAAGTCATGTGAAGATCTTTAAAAATGTGATATAAAATAAAAATGTTCTTTTATAAAGATTTGCTGATCTCAAAGTGAACTCAGCATATCTTAAGACAGACTGCTACACTCACTAAGTCAGGTAAGAGCTTATTTTTAGCAGAACAATTCTTTTAAAAACATGTTTATCTTAGTAAATAAAATAATACTATCACACCCTCATTAATGATAGTATTTCTCTAGTTTAAGAACTTCAGAAACCAAGTGTAGTGGTATAAACCTTTAATCCCAGCACTCAGGAAGCAGAGGCAGATGGATCTGTTATGAGTTCAAGGCCAGCCTGATCGACAAAGCCAGTTTCTGGCCAGCCAGGACTACATAGTGAGACCCTGTCTCAAAATAACAACTTCAGAAGAACAAAAGTGTTACATCTTCAGCGAGGTACATAAACTTAATAAATCTTTTTTCCTAGAATTAATGTTGGCCTTTGAACATGAGTAGGGGTAATTAAGAAACATGTTAAAAAATGATTACAAACTGCCTCATGCTTGATATATGTGACATCACAAACTATGCAAAATAACATACTGCTTTGTGCATAATAAATATGTATTTTAAAACTTGAGAAAATGCCAAGACCTTTTTAAGTTCTATATTTGACCTTAAAGAATATGTCTCCATTTCATTGGCCAAGTGGTCGGACAAGCTGTACGGATAAGGGATGCCAAAATAATCGGCCTCTTCCTGCAAGGCGGCTCGAGTCTGCTCATCCGAGGGGATCTGAACTTCTCCATGGAGATAATCCAAGATGTATTTAAATAAATGTCCATCGCGGTCAATAATACAGGCCCCTGGAAAACAGTTCCAAGACAATGGTGCAGGTTGTCAGTTTGGTTCTCTGCTCCTGACTGGCCCACAACCTGAACTAGCAATTTTCCAACCGTGCACATCAGCTCACACAAACGTACATGGCTGGACCAAGCCTGGCGGGCGACACTGACTCTACAGTGGCTGTTCTGCGGCTGTGAGGGTAGCTGCTTCCCCAGGGAAACACTTTCTCTTCCTTGAAGAACACTGAGAGAAGCTGGCATAGAGTCAGCCTCAGCAGCATCGCCCAGAATGTCACATGAAAGTAACAACTTTCCAAACACAGTCATCCCCATAATAAGATCACGGTTGGCCTTTATAAGACCTCACTTCTTTGTCAACATTCAAGAGCGGCACCACTGACTTCAGAAACTGCTGTTCTCTATGTACTTAGTGACTCTCCATATAGTCCTAATGAGCTCCGTAATTAATAGGCTAACATAATACATTCTAACGCAATTAAGAAAATCAAAAGGAATTGAAAAGAGACCCCCCACTTGAATGAATATTCACATTCATGCTCCAGACTGTAGACATTTACCGGATTCGTCTGTTTTAAGAGGGAAGCGGCCACTAAACATGGACGCCAGCATGGAGTCCTTAAAGCGGCAGAGGGACTCCCGGCGGGCGGTGTAGATGCAGCCGCCCACGTTCAGCCGAAGGATATCGAGCAGCTCCTCTGCTTTGTGGCCTGCCATCACCTCCCTGGACTCCTAAAGTTTTGCCTGAAGCTTTCAGAAACGTTAAACCATCGCAGTCCCAGACTTCTGTGAAAACAAAGGATAAATATCACTGACCTTGATGAAAAAAGAAATGGATAAGATGAATATATTTTAATATTGTTTAAATAGGTTCTATTTCCTGTGATCTGAAAGATATCTGCAATCTGCTAAGTTGGGGAAATTTGTGTCTGAGGGATTATAAATATCCAGGAATTATAAATCACAGTTGATAACTGTTTAAAGAATAATACAAGGCGGTGCATAGTCAGGTGCATGTAAAGCAAAGGCAAGACATGCTTGTTAACAAGTCTGAAGGAACCATCTAGACTGAAGAGATCAGTGTGGAATACAGAGAGCCACAGAGCTTCATCAATTACAATCTCTGGGTTTGGGGGTAAAGCACTTATTTTCATTTTCTTGTTTCCTGATCTATAAAATGGAGGCAGCAATGGTTCAAAGATCTCCAGAGACTTAAGGTAACACATAAAAAGCACCTGGCACAGACAGCAAATGACAAATTATACATGATGATACAAAATTTTCTGTAAGGTATACACTGAGAAACTTGAGACAAACTTTGGAGATTAAGGAGACAGAGTAGAAACTACTGATAACCGTAATCCTTAAATTGTGGTTAATTATATAATTAAGTAACATATCATTTATTAACTGGGATCAGAATTTTATTTATACTGAGAGCTAGAGGGATGGCCCATGGTCGAGAGCACGTGGCTATTCTTGCAGAAGACCTAGGTTCAATTCCCAGCACCATATGGTTCACAACTGTCTGTAACTCCAGTTCCAAGTGATCTGATACCCTCTTCTGGTCTCTGTGGTCACTGAGTGCACATGGCCCACAGACAGATATAGATGCCGGAAAAATACCCACATACACAAAAATAAACAAAATGTCCAAAAAACGAATTCTATTTATACAGGTAGCCAGACTGCATCTACAGATGATGGCCTGTCAGCCATCCAGCTCTTTCATTTAAAAATGGCCAAAGCTTTTGGGAAGTTTTTTTTTTTTTCAAAGTTTCTTTATCCATTCTGAAGATTGTTAACAAATGACTATGGTTCTCTACGAAACCTGAAATGGGCTGAAAGCACATACTCCCACCACTGAGAACCTCAAGTATCTAAACTTTCAGAGCAAGTCTTAAAATGGCTGCCAAACTCTACTATATCCATACCAATTCAGTTTTACTAACTGATCAACTAAAATCCTTCCCCAGAGGCACCAACTTCACCAAATGCCAATAAAATGGGAGGAGACCATTAGAATCCGAGGAAAGCCAACAAACAAAAAAAACATTAGGAATCCAGCAAGGTTCAGTCTTCCCAAACCACTTACTGGTGTGACTTCTTCCTGCCTCGCAGTCCTGGAGTAGCACTCCATTCAATCATGAGGCATGGGACGGCGCGGGCTCACTGTCCACAGTTACCCGGCCCCTAGAATTCTATTTGTCATGTTTCTAGATAAGCCTCAGTTTCTTGCGAGATCTTTCCGTGCAGAGTTAGAATCCTCGCACAAACTCTTATACAGATTTTACCCCAGGTGCTTACTCTCCAATTCTTTATTTTTCCCCCATAAGCTCAAGACAAGCAAGGGCAGTGTCATTCTCGACAATTTCGATTTACTGAATGCTTACTGTGTGTATGTGTACCAGACACTGTGAAGAGAACTAGACAGACATTACCTAATTCACGGGAAAACTTTATCAGACAAGAATTACCGACCCTACTGACAGATGAGAATACTGGAGCAAAAAAATAAAATAAAATAAAATCACTGGTGTGTGCGGTGTCCACACAAACTTGCCTGTTCGTAAGCCGCGGAGCCAGTCCTAACCCAGGGGCAGCCAGGTGAACCTGAGCAGCGACCAGCTTCAGGTTCTCATGGATGCACCCAACAGACCCATGCCCTTTCACAGTCCCACCTCCGGGGCTCCTGATATATGTAGGCCCTTCCCGATCAGCTGCCATCTGGGGATCGACCGACCGCAGCACGAGGGCCGGCCAGCCCCGGGGAGGGCACTGCTCGGATGCACCCCCGGAGGGAGGCCTCGTGTCGTGCGGAGGCAGGGTTCCCTCACCACCATCTGCAACCAAACCGTCGAGGATGTCTGCTGCTGCAAAGGCAGGCGGACTCCCCGGCCTCGGCAGGGTCTGATTCAGAAAGTCTGGGGGAGGCGCGAGGGCGCGGGGGGGGGGGGGGAATCGGCGAGCCGACTCCACTTTTTGAGAAACACAGTTCGAGGGGGGCTCACGCCCCTCCGCCACCAACCGGACCAAACCCGGGCCCGGGCGGCCGGGGAATCACCAGGCCCCGCCGGGGTCCTTTCCTGGGCCGGCGGACCCGCCTTGCACGCCGAGGCGCCCGTGTGTGTCATCATCGGAGCGGCCGGGCCTCCCTCGGGACGCCCCTAAGGCTTCGGGGCCCCGCCACCCACCCGGCGCCCCGGTTCCTCCACACCGGCGGGCGGGCGGAGCGGCGACCGCCTACTGACCTGCGGCCGCCCGGCCCTCGGCGCAGCCGCCCGACGCCGCGGGGCCGGACGCGGAAGTAAAGCCGTCGCCCACTCGGATGCTCGGCGACTGGTGGAGCGGAGCGACCCCGCGGCGCCCCCGTGCGGTCCCGACGCGCAGTGCGCCCGAAAGGGGAGGGAGGCAGGGAGGGAGGCCACGCCCCTGGGCACGCCCCCGCCCCCGGACGGCGGTGGCCACGCCCCCAAGAACCATCCCCCGCCCCGCGAGCCTGGGCCCCGCCTCGGTCCTCCTCTCCCGGAAAAAAAAAGGATGTCTTTCTTCCAGCCCAGGGGAAAAGCTGCTCCATTCGTAACTATAGAACTTGGGTACATCCATTTGCATAGTTTGTGGCGTACAAAGCTTTTCCACACGGTGTTTTTTAGTCTGTGACCACTGTAAAAGGTGGGTAGTTGGTTTCTAGAAATATTTTTTTTAATCGATCTTTGGAGATTTCATCCATCAGAATAAGATGGAAGTTTTATTCTTCTCACAGGAAGGAAAACTGAGGAGGGGGAACAACCATTCCTTCAACATTCTTGCACACCCGGCACAGTGTTAAGTCCCTTGCAGAACCATTTAATTTCTTCCTAATAAACCCCACAAAAAGTCTTTTCACCTTCCAACCGCACGGAAGGTGCAAGGAGCAGGGTATTTCGAGATGAACGACAAGACAGTCCTGTTTGCCAGGCTGTCCACCAAGTCCGGACTGAGACCCTCACGTCCTCTTTCTCAGGTCTTAGGAAGGAAGCCAATGAGAAGTAAGACTGTTGTCCTTCAGCCATGCAGCAGATTGGGAGACAGGGAAGGTTTGGACAAGGTGCTGCAATTCCTCACAGGGGAGGGACCAGACACTGAGGATCACCAGTTTACATTCTAGTACTTTTCATCACTATGACCAGAACACCTGGCAGAAATAATGGTGGGGGGGAGGGGCACACTTGGGGATTTTGGCTCAGAGTTTCAAAGGTGTCAGTTCATCATGGCAGGGACCATGTGGCAGGGCAGAACAGTTCACATCATGGGAAAACAAAGGTTGCCCTGCTGGCTTTCTTTTTACTCTTTTATTCTACCAGGGGTCCCAACCCATGGGATGACGCCACCACATTTAAAGTGAGTCTTTTCCTAACACTCCTCTCTTGAGGTGTCCACATAGATGCACTCATAGGTTTGCATTACCAATCATGTCAGAAAAAAATTCTCAAGTATTTAAAGCATCTTAAGCATAGCTGATAAACTCTGCTAATGCGGCTTGAAAGCAGACATAGACAATAGAAAAATGAGTGAGTAGTATTGCAGCCCAGCTTTATATAGAAAGTGAATTAGAATTTTGTATTGCTTGGGTCATGAATTTTTTTTTTCAAAATGTGCACATTTTTCTGTAACACTAAAATATGTAGTATCTATTCTTGGGTCATGGGCTGTAGAAAATCAAAATGGCTGCCTATGGGCCATACATAATTTGCCTTTTTTTTTTTAAGTGGGAGAAACAGACACTGATCAAAATAGTTACAGGGAGTGATAGCTACCTCGGAGCAGAATCAGGGCAGTGTTGGGTTGAAATGAAAACCTGAACAGAGATTCCCTTACTGATAAGGGGAACTTTAAGCTGAGAGCTAAAAATGAGAATGAGTTTACTTTCTGAAGAGACTCAGTCATAATATCTCAGGGAAGAGAGAGATGGAGTGGAAAGTCATTGGGACACAGCAGAACTTGGAAATTTGTAGAAAGAAAGGAAGCTAATGTATCTGAAGCTGGGTCGGCATTGGGACACAGGGCAATGTGGGAGAGACAGAATTAAAGAGTTAGTTAGAAGTATGATTTTTTTTTCTTTTTTTGAAAGAAGGTTTTGCTATGTAGATCAGGCCAGCCTGGAGTTCATTATCCTTCTGCTGAGTGGTGGGATTACAGGCATGCACAACAGAATGCATCGTAGAAGTCACAATTTAAACATCTGTGGCCAGAGTAAGAGTTTAAATCTTAGTTTGAGCACAATAGGACACCATTAACAAGACTTAGACAGAAAAGTAACATTGTGTGCATGTGTGCAGTGTGGGGGTGGGGGGGGAGGTGAGGGGGGTGTACTGAAATGAGAATACACTGGAAAGGTATGAAATCGAAGCAGTCAACTGTTGTAATAATCTAGAGAAGTAATGGCTTCTCCCGGACTTGTGTGGCTAAAGAGAAAAGTGGACGGCTTCATGCATTTAATTTACTTAGGAAAAAGAAATGACATGAAATCTACTAATGAATCAACCATGATGTTTTAGTTCAGGTCCACTGAGCAAGCATCAGACAACAGGATCGGATTAGGTGTGCAAGGGACTTATTGAGGAGACACCTGGGAGGGAATAAGAGGGAGGCATCTGAGAGGAACTGAGAGAGAGCAAACTGGCTGCAAGCGTGGTCCCTGAGGAGGCAGGAAAGGAAAGGCGGCACTGTGGTGCGGTTCTAAGAAAGCTTCAAGCTGGACACGGTGGCTCCCGTGTGTAAACACAGACCTGGGGAGGCTGAGATAAAAAAGGGCTATTGTAAGTATGATAAGTCATCCTTAGCTACATACTAAGTTACAGGCCAAGCTGGGCTATGGGATGAGACCAAATAAGAAAGTTTCAGGCTGGGCAGTGGTGGCGCACGCCTTTAATCCCAGCACTTGGGAGGCAGAGCCAGACGGATCTCTGTGAGTTCAAGGCCAACCTGGTCTACAGAGTGAGATCTAGGACAGCCACCAAAACCACACAAAGAAACCCTATCTTGAAAAGAAAGAGAGAGAGAGAGAGAGAGAGACAGAGAGAGAGACAGAGACAGAGATTGAGAAGGAAAAAAGAAAGAAAGAGAGAAGGAAAAAAGAAAACAAAGTTTCAGAAAAACCAGGAGAAGCCTTCAAGCTAGAAGAGCCCAAAGTCTCCCAGAATGAGTCTGCCTTAGTGTCTGTGCTACATTCATCTGCCGTCAGGGGGCAGTCTGGAGGAAGTACTGCAGCACTGAGCACAGGGATGGATTTCAGAGCACAGCATCTGGAATGGTCAACAGTGCTCCTGGCCGCTGCAGACATACTCATGGCTGCCACATAGAGGACAGAAAGGAAAGGGGAAAGAGGAGACTATCTCTGGGTTGTTAGCTCAAATTGAATAATGGCAGATTTCCTAGGATGATGCATTATGAGGGAGGAACAGGCATACTGGGGGGAAGAGATAAGAAGCCGTCCTGTGGATGAGATTCAGGTGTTTAACAGACACCCAAGTGGAGAGATAAATAGGAATGAATACATCTAGAGCTCAGGAGTGAGGTTCTGTGATAAGGCGTCCATTTGGAAGGCACAAGCCATGAAACTGGATGAAGTCACCTGTAGAAGGGACAGATAAATTGGGACAGGATAAAGCACTGGCTTCATCACTTTAGAGGTCAGGTTTACAAGAAAGAGTCGGAAGAGGAGGAGAAAAACCAAAAGGATAGAAATCACAAGACCGGAGGAATCAGAGTCACTGTTATCAAATGCCACTGAGCGACAGAGGTCCATTAAACTGGGTAATGCTGGAGTTTGGGGTGACTTTGACAATTACAGTTTTAAGTCTGCGTTCGTCAGCATCCCTTTGCGACCAGGAAGGAGAGAGAGAGAGAGAGAGAGAGAGAGAGAGAGAGAGAGAGAGAGAGAGAATGGATTGAGGGAAGCTATGACATCTCAATACTCCCTCCATGAGAGTCCCCCAGTGACCTTACATCTTCCCACGAGGCCCTGCTTCCTAAGGCTCCACTGCCTGCAATAATGCTACAGGTTGGAAACCAAACCTTTAACACATGGCGTTTGGGGATGTCTACAGCCTGACCCATAACAAACACTGTGGCAGGGGTACAAAGCCAGATTAAAAGGGGTTAGAGAGTAAAGAGGACGTGGAAAATTAAATGTGACCCCCTAGGGTTGACTCATTATAAAGAGAAGGGGGGTAGGGTATGGGTGTGCTGTGCAGTGGTGTTTTCCTCCAGCAGAACAAGATGCCATGGCAACCGGAACAGATCAGCACAGTAGTAGCTAAAGCTATGGTAATGGCGACGGAGTTATTGATAGTCTTTAGCAGGGGATTCAGCTATTACCCCCTCCCCAGCACAAGTGATCTTAGGAGATGCTAGAGTAATATGAAGTAAAATCCTGGTGGAAATGGGATTCTGTGATGCAGCTTCTGAAAGGTTGCTATCCGTGGATGGAGTGGGACTTTGCTGTTGACTATTGTCAGCTCCGTTTTTGTCTACCGGTGTGCCTACTGGACTCCCATGTAGCCACACTGAAAGGATCTCAAGCAGAAGAGCTCATTATTCCCTACAGCTGCTATTCCCTTGTAATGACTGGAAAAGAGATGGATATGGAGATGTAGGGGCCCGTGTGCTGACGGTATGTGCTGAAAGGCGCTGTGTTGCCCCATACTGTACGCCAGCTCTGCTGACCGGGAAGTTGGTATGTAGACCGGGCTGGCCTTGAACTCACAGAGGCCTGTCTGCCTGTGCCTCCTGCATGCTGGAATTCAAGGCAGGTGCCGGGTCCTTAGTGCGCATCCCTGCGTGTGTCCAGGGTAGAAGATGGGATGCGGAGGACAGTCCTGCTTCTCAGGATCATCAAGAATCATCGGGACTAGAGTATGTGGGTAAGGTATAACTGAAAGCTATCCTGCCAGACAGTTGACTAAGTTTCTGGTTATCGTATTCCTTCCCAGACAGACCTCCCTTCCAAACACACACGCACGCACGCACGCACGCACGCACATCCCTAGGCCAGCAGCACAGGATCTTGTCTAAATCACTGAAACATTCTTAAATCATCTGACGTCTCATGACCCCCTTCATCTACCCCTAACAATGCTCCTGGACTTTTTTTTTTAATATATAAAGTTCATCTGATCCATCTCCCCATCCCCAACACCATTAAACTTCTCTACAGCTCCCCCTCTGCAGAAAGTTGATCATTCTAGGCTGGCCACTCCAGGTGCATCACCTGACTTCCAGCTTGGCATCACGTGACCATTTGGGCCCGCGTCCTGGTACCTCAGCAGTTCGTAACTAAGTCCGCAGACAGGCTGTGACTGTCAGCTTGATGGATCTCAACTTGATCTCAGAGCTTCTGCTGCCGTTTTACGTTCCCTGAAGCCTGCCTTCTCCTCCTTCTCCAGCTGTTCTTCTGAATTATGTCCGCAGGTCCTTACGCGACCTCATTCGGAGTCTTCTCATCGAAATGTGGAGGAAGGCTCATTTGTTTTCCTGCCTTCTCCTCGACTAAAAGATGGACTGCATTACTGATCTTTAACCTCGGCAAAATCCACATTCCGTGTATAGAGAGGGGAAAGAAGCTGGCAACCAGGAAACGAGAAGGAATTCAAATGATGGGCTCCATCCCTCAGACTCAAAGGACAGATGACCCAGACTATCTAGGTTCGAATACCAGCTTGCCTTTCACTAAACCTCACAGACGTTATTTAACTCTTCTGTGCCTCCATTCCCTCAGCTGTAAAAGGGAAGCACGGGGAAGCAGGAGGCTGACTGCACATCTTCACCTTTCCCTCTGCTCCTCCGAATCCAGTCCTCGTCCCCTCCACCACCACCACCCACCCCCCACTTCACGCCCTGCTCTGCAGCAGATCGCCTGCTGCCCCCTCCCTTATCTCCCGTGGATCCCACTGGCCTTCCCCTCCTAACCTCCGTTCCCTGACTTGTTGCGCTGTCCCAGGCCCACCTCCAGCAGGCACTCCCTGGGAACCCATGGGCCACTCTGACCAGGGAAGCCCGTAGGCTAACTGCAGACCTTCACCTCTCCTTCTGCTCTTCCAAATCCCATAGCCCAGTCTCACCCCCAGCTCTGCAGCAGACCTTCTGCTGTGGCCTCTCCTCACTATCTGCCCCAATTCCCAGGGAAAGAAACAGGTCCCGCTGAAACACCCCACCTTCCTCCCTCCTGTGGACTCCCTATCCCCCCACCCCAGCACACCTCTATTCCTAAGTGTCAGCTCCCAATATCCAGAAACACATTTTACCCGGAACCCCCAGTGGCCACACCTATCGGGACTCCACCCAACACACAGACACCACACTCTCCTAAGAATCAGAGGGGAAACAGAAACCAAGGAACAAAATACCCACCCAACAAAGACAAGACATCAGTAGCTAAAATGATTATAATCCTCCCAATCCCAGAGGCCTATATATATGCCAGTGTAAAACACAATCAATTACAGCCAGGACACTGTGTCTTCACAGAATCCAGCAACCCTACCACAGCAGGCCCTGGGTGTTCCAACATAGATAGAGCACAAGAAAAAGACCTTAGACCAGCCTTAATGAAAATGAGAGATCCCTAAAGAGGAAATGAAGAATCCCTTAAGGAAATCTATGAAAACACAGACGAACAGTGGAAGGAAATGAATAAGACCATTCAAGACTTGAAAGTGGAGATAGAATCAATAAAGACAACCCAAACAGACGAAAATTTGGAAATTAAAATTTTAGGAACTTGAACAGGAACCACAGAGGCAAGCTTCACCAACAGAATGCAGGAGTTGGAAGAGAGAATCTTAGGCATTGAAGAGAATTCCACATCCTATAGAGGGTTAATATCCAAAAAAATATAAAGAACTCAAAAAAACAGATATCAAGAGAAAAAAAGCCAAATAATCTGATTTTAAAATGGAGTACAAATCTAAACAGAGAATTCTCAATAAAGGAAACTCAAATGGCTGAGAAACACTAAAGAAATGTTCAACATCCTTAGCCACCGGGGAAATGAAAATCAAAACTACTTTGAGAGTTCATCTTACACTTGTCACAATGGCTAAGATTAATAAAATAAGTGACCGCTCATGCTGACAAAGATGTGGAGTAAGGAGAACAGTCATTCATTGCTGGTAGGAGTGCAAACTTGTACGGTCACTATGGAAACCAGTGTGGCAGTTCCTCAGGAATCTAGTAATGGATGTACCTCAAGGCATATACCCAAAGGATGCTTCATCCTACCACAGAAACACTTGCTCAGTTGTGTTCATTGCTGCTCTATTCATAATAGCCAGAAATTGGAAAACAGCCTAGACATCCCTCAACAGAAGAATGGATAAAGAAAATGTGGTACATTTACATAATGGAGTATTACTCAGCTGTTATAAAAATGATATCACGAAATTTGCCGGCAAATGTATGGAACTAGAAAAAAAAAATCATCCTCCGCGAGGTATGCCACATCTACATAGACAAATATGGGATGCATTTGCTTATATGTGGATATTAGCTGTTACATCAACAATAACCAAGCTACAATCCATAGAACCACAGAGGATAGGAAGAGTATGAGTGACCAGAGAGTACAGATCTCATTAGGAAAGGGAAATAGAATATATAATTATGGATGGGCGGGAGGGTTTGAATAGGAAGCTCTATGGGGAAAGGGAGAGAAGAGAAGGTTAAGGGAGGGAATATGGGGAGAGACAGCTAAAATTGAGGGACATTTGAGGTGTAGTATGGAAACCTAATACAGTAGAAGCTTTCTAATACATACATACATACACACACACACACTCATATATATATATATGAAGATTATCTAAATGAAATCACCAAATAATGGGGAAGATAGAATCTCAATTGTCCATCTCTTGTCACCAAATGAAGCCTCCAGTACTGGGATTGGATTAGATCTAATTGAGTTGTTGGCCAAAGGGTTCCCATGGAAATCCCCAAACAACCCAGGCTATTGCCAAGACAATAAACTGCTCACCTCAAACTGACAGCAAGGCCCCATTGTAGCTGGAGGGCTTCTCTCCAGGTTCCACCAAAAGCCCCACAGTCCCACAACCCACGTATAAAATAATCACTCTGACGCTTATATTACTTATAAACTGTATGGCCGTGGCAGGCTTCTTGCTAACTGTTCTTATATCTTAAATTAACCCATTTCCATAAATCTATACCTTGCCACGTGGCTGGTGGCTTACCGGCGTCTTCACATGCTGCTGGTCATGGCGGCAGCTGGCGGTGTCTCTGCCTCAGCCTTCTGCTTCCCAGAATTCTCCTCTCTCCTTGTCCCACCTACTTCCTGCCTGGCCACTGGCCAATCAGTGTTTTATTTATTGACCAATCAGAGCAACAGATTTGACATACAGACCATCCCACAGTACCCCATTGCTGAAGACAACACTGAACACAAACGACTCACTGAACACGAAGAGGTCAAGCTGGTGTCTACATAGAGCCTTCACTACCGAAAGAGAAATGTAAACACCAAGTCAGCCACAACCCCTTTGGTCTATAATGGTGACCTGCCTGTAAGATATGCTAGGGCAATGATGCCACAAAGCATGTGTGAGTAACCAACCAATACTGATTGGACCTAAGGCCCACTCCATGAGATGGAGCCCATACTGACACTGCTTAGGTGACCAAGAACCAGAGACGAGCTAGCCCAGGGATCTAGGGTAAAACCAAATACTACTGGTCTTAAAAATAATAATAATAATGCTAAAATGACTCCCAATGGTATTCTGCTGTAGACAGTGATTCTCAACCTATGAGTCAAGACCCCTTTTGGGGGGATCACATATCAGATATCCTGCATATCAGATATTTACATACAATTCATAAGAGGAGCAAAATTACAGTTATGAAGTAGCAACAAGATAATCTATAGTTGGGGGTCCCCACAACATGAGGAACTGTATTAAAGGGTTGCAGCATTAGGAAGGTTGAGAACCACTGCACTGTATTCAAAGATCAGTGCCTTGCTCAGCCATCATCCCAGCAGCTTCCTCCTGTGGCAGATGGAAGCAAATACAGAGTTCTATAGCCAGACAATATGCAGCGAGTGAGAGACCTTGGGACAGGAACACACAACCCTAAGTTGGATGTTGCCATCAAATGCCTCCCTTCATAACTCAGAAAACCCTATGGAAGATGAGGCGGAAAGAGTATGACAGCCAGAGGGGATGGAGGACACCAAGGAAACAAGGCTTTCTAATCAACGTGATCAAAGCTCATATGAGCTCACAGAAACTGAAGCCGCATGCACAGGTCCTGCACGGGTCTGTACCGGGCCCTCTGTGTATATATTATGGCTTCCAGCTTAGTGTTTTTAATAGGATGCTGGAGTGTGCAAACAAGTGGGTCTCTGATTCTTGTGCCTTTTCTTAGGCTCTTTTCCTTCTGTTTGTTTGTTTTATCCAATGCCAATGTGATAGTTCTTGTTTTATCTTATTATATTTTATTTTTGTCATGGTTTATTATCATCCCTTAGAAGCCTGTTCTTTTCTAATAAGAGACAAAAAGGGAGTGAATCTGGATGGGAGGGGACATGGGGAGGAACTGGGAGGAGTGGAGGAAAGAGAAACAGTAATCAAAATAAATTGTGTGAGAAAAGAATCTATTTTCAATAAAAGGAAAAAATAAAAAGGGAAACAATAGTGCCTATCAAACACCATCACTGTGAGAATTAAAAAAAAAACATTTAAAGGGCTTGGCACAGCATGTACAACATGGTGAGCACTTGACAAACATTATCTGCTGCTGTGATTACTTATGACTTACCAGGCACAGCAGGAAATGTTCCATTAAAGAAAATAAAAACAATTACTGTAGTAGAGTGGCATAAAACATTGAAATAAAGCTTTGTAATTTGGGGCAAGACTTGGCCAGCACAAGTCTAAGATTGGGTAAATCATTGTCCTATGAGTCTAAGCAAGAAGGAGAAAGGTCATCTCATTAAAAAGACAAAAATAAGTGGGCAGGGTTTTCAAGACTCCCTTGCAGCTAGGACTCATAGGATTCAGGCTTGCCTAGCCACACATATCCAACTCAGGTCTAAAATAGGAACTAGTGATACAAAGCCACACCCAGTTTTCTCACAGGCAGCATTGGTGGTCTGAAAGGTAGCATCGAGTCTAGTGTAGGGAGTTGGCCTGGCCTAGGTACCTTGAGAGGCATGCATCATGGATTTTTCAGGTGAGAGTCCATGGTTTCTGTGGCACTGTGCACCTTTCAGTTCCTGAGAAACCAATGTACTCCCTCAGGCAATGAAGCATTCAGGCGGCTTTGTGTTTCTCTGGATGTTCCCTTGGAAGTCAAGGAAACATGAAAGCTTGAAGGACCATTGGTCTTAGACATTAATCTTGTATACCCTGTAAATTTTGCAAACATCATTATATCTTGGAAACTACAACTGTACTGATACTGGAAATTGCCATTACATTCTGTTTCTGACAATGGTATCAAAAGTCTGATTGCTCTCAATAAAAATTGTCACAGCCTCAGTCTTGCTGTGGCCCCTCCAACCAGTCTGGTTTAATTCCTCACAGCCATATCAGGTGACCTTGGCCCAGTACGTAAGCATGGGCGCTTACAATCTAGTACAAATATTGCCTGTGTAAGCTCACCATCATCCTCACAGAGTGTGGGGATTAGGATTGATTGTCAACTTGACAGGATCCAGAATGAACAGGGAGTCAAACCTCTGGGAATGTCTAATAAAGGAGTTTCTAGATTAGGTTAATTGAGATAGAAAGACCTGCCCTAAAGGTGATGTTTCCATGGTGTGGGTCCTAGACTGAATAAAAAAGGAGAATGTGAGCTGAGTACCAGCATTCATTGCTCTCTGCTTCCTGACTGTGGATACAATGCGACAATGTGACCAGAGGCCTCAAGCTGCTGTTACCACAATGGCAATGGCATGGTGCAGTGAATCCTGAAATTGTGAGCCGAACAAACCGTTCCTTCCTTGGGTGGTTCTTGTGAGGTATCTATCTGGTCACAGCCATGAGAAAAGTAACTAATACAGAAATCCATACTAAGGATTATGGCTGTTGCTGTGATAAACATAACTATGCAGTTCTTGGGCCTTTAGAAGAGTTTAGAACTCTGGGCTAGAAAATCCCAGACAGCAAAGTTTAATGGGTTGTTCTGGTGGAGGTTTAGGAGAAGACATTACCAAGTGTGGACCCTGGTGGTCTGGCTTGTTAACACTGGAAACTGGGCTATCAGCCACTCATGCTATATTCTGGTAAAGTATCTGGCTGTATTCTGCCCGTGTCCTGGGAACCCAAAGGCGGTCGAATTAAAATGTAATAGGGGGGCTGGAGAGATGGCTCAGCGGTTAAGAGCACTGGCTGCTCTTCCAGAGGTCCTGAGTTCAATTCCCAGCAACCACATGGTGGCTCACAACCATCTGTAATGAGATCTGGTCCCCTCTTCTGGCCTGCAGTTACATATGCTGTATACATAATAAATAAATAAATCTTTAAAAAAAAAGTAATAGGATAATTTATTGGCAATGGAAATCTCAAGAACAAGACAGCATCCAGGCTGTGCCACAGTTATTGCTCACTGCTCCTGCCGGGTCCACAGTGAGAATCAACAACAGTTGGATCAAAGTGATACCAAAAGTGTGACACTGGGCAGAGGAAGGAGAGAGAGCTTGAAACTGCACACAAGGCTAGGTTGAAGAAGCAGTGATACTTGTTAAAGACCTTAGCTCCACTGAAGAGAAACCTTTGCTCTGGACGACCCGTCAAAAGCTCCATCTTGTGGAAATTCCAAATTAATGTGAAAGGAGAAAGCCTCAAAGTGAGGAGATGGCCAGAGGGTTACAGCTCTTCCATGTAGTGAGGGTCTCCCCAGAACCCATGTAAATAACAGGTGGGTGTGGCAGCCCACATGTAATTCTAGCTTCAGAAGGTGGAGACAGGGGGTCCCTGGAGGAAACACACAACGAAACAGATATGGACTAGACATCATTAATGTAAGTTTTGGCTGTATATATTGTATATACTTATTGGATAGTTTTTCTTGTATTAGTTACAAGCTTTCTTTAATTTTAGACAAAAAGAGAGGAAATGTGGTGGTATTGTGTTCCCCAAAATATCGTGTACTTTAATAAACTTACTTAATAAACGCCTAGCTGTGTTGTAAACTCTGGGTCTGATTGAGAGGCCTGCCCCAGTGAGTAAGATAGAATGGCAATCGAGGAAGATTCTTGACATCAACCTCAGGCCTCTACATGTACTAATACACACACGTACCCACGCAATGCAACTACATATACATACATGCAAGCAACACCACACACACACACACACACACACACACACACACACACACACACACACAAGGAAAAAAAAGGAAAGGAGGAATCCTAATCTGAGAATAGCCATTTAATGCGTTCTTTGCTCAAAAAACAATCTTATAGGGAAGCATTCCTCTAGAATCAACCTAGAAGGCATGTTGGAGGGTTGGTGCAGCTGTTATCCAGAGATAACATCTGGATCTAGGAGGACAACTCGGCTACATCACCCATATGGAACTGGTTTTATAGGTAGAGTAGATGCAAGAATGAGTGGGTCAAGAAGTCCTATGCTAATGTTCCAGAAGGCCACTGAGGCCAGGCCTGGCAGTGTGTGGCAGGATCAGATTCCCTGCAATGGGGTCCCAAGGAGCCACTGCACAAAGCTAGGATACCACGACCATGGGGCATTCGCTAAAGAGAGTACAGGCACTGAATGGAGCCAGACCAAAGAGAGGTAAAGGGCTGGGGCTCTCCACAATCCTTGGAGCACAGGAGACTCCATCACAGGCTTTGGTGTCTGCCAGTCCTGCTTTGGCTCTGTCTTTACTTGCTACACCCCATTCCTTCCTTTCGGGATGAGAGAACGTTTACTCTGGGCCATCGTATGTGGAAGTATGTAACTTGTTTATGGAGGTTATACAGGCTCACAGATAACAGATTGCCCAGCTCAGAAACCACTCTGCACCTACACTTTTAAATAGTGATGAAACTGTTCATGACTGTGGGGATGCTGAAGTTGAACGGAATGCATTTTGGTCATGAAATGGCCCTGAGTCTACAGGGGAAGGAGTGGAAAGATATGACTTAAAGAGCGGTGTGTTGGGGTGTCAAGATGACTAGGATTAGACATGCGAGGGTTAATATCATCAATCTGAAATGACGTGGAATGACCCACGAGACAGTCTCTGGCCCTACCTGTGAGAGAGTTCACAGACTGAATTAACTGAGACCAGAAGAACCACCCTCAATGTGACTGGCACCGTTCATGGGGTGGAGTCCTGGACTGAACAAAAGGAAGAAAATGAAACTGAGCTGAGCCCCCTCTGGGCTTCCTGACTGTGGGTGCAACAAGACCCCTTGCCTTAAGCTCTTTCCATCATGACTTCTCCAGTGTGATGGACTGTACCCCCAAACCGTGAGCCAGACCCCCTTCCTTACCCAACTTCCGCAGTATTTACTACAGCAATGGGGGAAAACTAACTAACGCGGGTAATCTGACCGCGGCGAGCCTCATTCCTTTGCCAAGGCGCCCTCTCTGTCTTCTCCACAAATGCTCTGTACCACCCAATATCCCTTTGGCTTCTGTCAGCCGACGACAGGTTTTCATGGTGCGGTTCCACCTCCCAGACTAGTACAAATAAGATCAGGTGGATAGATGAAATAAGCACACTGCTTCTCCTTTGTTTTATCGGTTTATTGATTTGTAGTGTCCTTTGCGTGGGTCCTGCTCAGAGATCATTTTTCTTAGATGATTTTTATTTCCCTCACGCTGGCTTGTTAAAGAAGATTTCTTTGCATGTAGCAAACCTTCTCTTCTTTCGTCTCCCCCGGTTTCCTTGGGTGTGTGGGTATGTGGCTCAAGACAATCGAAATTTAATGGCCTGGAATTCAGCCTTAGGCATAGAAAACCAGACAATTGATTACTGAAGGAATAAAAGAAAACAAGGAGAAGAACAAACCCAGTGTCTACTTCAGGGGAGTGTCACAATTAAACTGTGAACCTCATTAATTTAATTAACGATAATTGTGCCTCAGATAAAAAAAAACGTCACAGGCTACAACACTGCCATTTCACAAAGTGACATGTACTTCATTTATTTTACAGGTGAGGCATTTGCAACAAGGAACAGAAAGCTGAAGACTGAGCTACAACCAACCATCTCTCCAGGAGCTTAATCCAAGAGTCTCACGTCCATCTATTGTTCCAAAGGCCAACAATGGGAACCTCACCGAGAATGGGTTAAAGCCCGCCCAATCTATGATAATGCTAGGTTTCTAGGGTGTCTGGTAAGAATTTACAACTTCAAACGCTTTTTTAACAATTTTCAATTTTCTTATACCCTTTCAATTGCTCTTAAAAAAAAAAAAAAAGCAACCCCATTTAAAGGAAGAGGTGTTTGTACCACTGCCCTATTTTTGACATTTGTGATACCTCTGGCTTCCATCTCCTTTTCTTATCATTTCAAATTTTAACGTTGTAGCTACAAAATAAAGTCTGTTGCTGAACGTATTAGTTATTCTTCCCACTGCTATGACAGATACTGATGAAAGCGACTTAAAGAGGTGGTTTATTTGGGCTTGGGGATACCGTTGTGATGGTTAAAAACTGGCTTCCTTTCAAACTGAGTGGTTGTGTAAGGAAGAAAAACGTGGGAGTGGGAAGGACCTCACTCCGAGCCTAAGGATGGTTAACGACAGGATGTCTAGGCCCTGACTCTCAGGTCAGCCCATTAGCCTGAGTCCTGACAGAGATCTCACAGTGAAAACTGATCTCAGAGCCCCCCCCCCCCGCCCCCCCATCTCCCCAAATTGCTCTCCCTTCCCATTATTATGAAATTGTTATCCTAAAGTATTAACCAGACACTCATTCTGCTTCTGTGGCCTTGCTTAACTGCTGCTTGCTCAGGAAAAACATACAAAAAACATGATGATGCCTCTCATAGCAGAAAATCATGCTATGTCTCAAAAAAAAAAAAAAAAATTGAGACAGTTGTGGTTTGTGCCTTTGAAAACTCCAGCCTATCTTCCCCTTTTGCACAGATCTCAGATCTGCAAAGGAGGCTGTTGTTGCAACATTGGTATAAAAAACAACAACAACTTGTTTTTTATATTTTAAATTGAAGTTTTGCCAGGTGGGGTCTTTCCCTGGTGGTCTCATACTCTGCAACACATTCCTGTGTGATAAAACTTTTCCTGAGGGGAGACATAGCACACATTTTGACTTACCCCAGATAGGGAACCCACAAACAAACAAACAAACAAACAAACAAACAAACAAGTATGGATACCACTTAAGTCCAACTTGGTGAACCAATGAGTTTTATTGGGGTTACTTACAGAAATATGGGTGAGGGATTCCTCGCAGGAGTAAAAATGACTGAAAGACAGCTTTATCACCAAATCCCACGCCAATATGGGTGACAGACAGGTCATAGAGCTGGGAACCCAGAGCACACTGCGAGCCTGCAGGCAGCTCAATGGGTTGGGGAGCGTCCTTTCCTGGTACTTCAGTTGGTGTAAGCCTCCCCCAGGCAGTTCAGCTGGTTTCTGATTCTTGCAAGCAGCTGGACTGGTCTCAGGGTCTTTGCAGCTTTTCTTCTCTGAGTTCTCTTTCCATTCAGCTCCACTTCCTCTTCTTGGCATCTCAACTTCCTTCTGTCTGAGAGAGACACTAGCTTTTATTGGTTATTCTGGCAGGGAGGGGCCTAGTAAATCTGGTCAGTTTCAGGGACTTCCTGAAACTGTTTTTGAGTTGTTTGCCTTCCCTGGTGAAAGAACTTCCTGCAGGATGGAATGTTTCAATCTCCGAAGAAATTGTTATACAACAAGTCTGTTCGGGCAAGAAAGGTGTGGCAGTGGCAGTGTGAAGTTAAGTGGTCACTTTGCAACTGAAAATCAGAAAATAGAGAGAAATAAATGCTCAGCTGCCTTCCTCTTTTCCCCCTTTTCCTTCAGTCTAGGACTGCCGTCTAGGGTAGGGTGCCAACCTCATTCAGGGTGGGTGTTCCCTCCTCAGCTAAATCTCTAAGGAAACAGCGTCACAAATAGGACCAGAGGTGTGTCTCCCAGGTGATTCCAAATCCAGTCAAGTTGACAATCATAATTAACCATCCAAAGTGTTATGGGCCTGGGGTCACTCAGAGATTCACCATGACCATAAAGAAATTTTAGTAAGAAGAGGCTTTTTATTTTAGATACTGGTATCCAATGTGGGGCCAGGACTGCACCTGGGGGCATTCTCAAGATGCAGGACCTAGCCATATAAGCCCAGGACTAATTATAAGCAAAACCCACGAGATTATGTGTATATTGCCTGAAGGGACACTAGCCCACTCAAGCAGGGGCTCTGGTAGACCTTGCCTGTCTCCCCATTCCCTCTGCCTTGCTAAAAACCATTAGATGACATCCCTAAAGCTAGCCCCCAAGGTCTATTCCCTTATCTGGCCACTTCCTCTTCCTGAGGGTGACTACCAAGGTCCAGCAATCAGAAACTTCCTTTGGTTCACCTAATTAACACACCCAATTAAAAGCAAACACCTCGTCCTAACCTAAGGTTTCCTCCTTTGCCTTTATAAACCATCATTTGCCCGCATGCCACATCTGTGTCCCTCTATCCAGTGGCAGTCCTTTCTCCTCCGGGACAATACCCCTCCCCCTTTCCCTTGTCCCTTTCCCCTTCCCCTTCATATCCCATCTCCTTTACCACAGCATCCCAGCCCATTCTACCACAGACCTCCCCCTTTTCTCTTCTTAAAAATTACACCTGCCAGGTCATTTGCTGCTGTTTTCTGACCGAGTCAGAAAGCAGCCACTTTAACCCCACCCCCACCCCGATTAAAAAAAAGATCTCTCTGTAAAAACAGGTATTCCGATGTGGTTTGTGCCTAATCCCGGCTCTGGAATGGAGTTGACTAATGTTATGTTGATGGCTAACTTTATGCTTTTTTTTTTTTTATGCTAGCCATTCTGACTGGGGTGAGGTGTAATCTTAATGCAGTTTTAATTTCTTTTTCCCTGATGGCTAAGGATGTTGAACTGTTTTGCACACTTACTGGCTATTTATGCTTCATTGTTTGAAAAAGGGAGGGGCCAGAGCACGTATTTAGAGTGCACATACTTACACGTGGAGTTGGTTCTCTCCTTCCGCCATCTGGGGCCCAGGGGATCAAACTCAGGGCATTAGCCTGGCAGCAACACCTTCACCCGCTGAGCCATTTTCCTGGCTTCATCTTTTGAGAACTGTCTGTCCATGTTGTCAGTTGTCGATTGGTCCCTTTGGCTTTCATTGATGTTTGGTTTTTAAATTTTTCCTGTCTTCCAGCTATTAGCCTTCTGTGAGATATGTAGTTAGCAAGGATTTTCATCCACCTGCAGGCAGTCTCTTCACTGGGTTTTTCCCTTTGTTGTGCGCAGCCTTTTAATGTCGGGCAATCCTGCTCGTCCGTTCTTAGTATTCTTCCTAAGCTGCTGGAATCTTTCTTAAAAAGTTCTTTGCCTAGCCAGGCGTGGTGGCACAGGTCTTTAATCCCAGTACCTGGGAGGCAGAGCCAGGCAGATCTCTGTGAGGTTGAGGCTAGCCTGGTCTACAAAGAGTTCCAGAACATCCAGGGCTGTTACACAGAGAAACCCTGTTCGAAAAATCAAAAAAAAAAAAGTTCTTGCCTATGCCTATATCCTGAAATGTTTCTTCTAATGTCTTCCTAAATGGCTCCACCTGGAGATCAACATGTTAAAGAATCAAGTCAGACACAGAAAGGGGAACAACATGTTTTTCTCATTTTGTAGGTACTAGGATTCTTTATAGATACAGAAATCCATTTACACACACATACATGGCATGAAAGCCTAAGACCAGGGGAAGGGAGGAAGTAAATAGGAGACGAAAAGGGAAGGGGAAGAATAGAGCGAACAGGACAGGGTCTGAATACAGTCAAAACGCATGATACACCTAAATGTGTCCTCGTGAAGCCTGGCACTATGTACAGTGAATACACACCAGTGAAAAAAATTGAGTGGCATTTACGTAAAGATTTAACGTTTCCATCTTTATATCTAGGCGTTCTTTGTCCACTATTATTCCCAAATTCGATCAAATGGTTTTCATTGTCTTAGCATTTTTCTTTTCATTTTGTTTTGTAAATTTTTTAAAAGATGTTTACATATCTCCCTCTCGGCAAAAAAAAAAAAAAAATGTATGTATAAAGCAAGCTGCCATTCCATAGACTCTTTAAGATGCAAAGTCATAATAATGTTCTAATGTCCTCAAATGATTAAAAAAATTAAAACATGAAGTTGCCCCCATTACCTTATGTTCAATTAAAAGACAAGGTATCTTAAAGTTTTTTTTTTAAGATTTATTATTTTACTTTATATGTATAAATGTTTTGCCTGCATGTATGTAGGTGCACCATAATTGTATCTGGTGCCTGCAGAGACCAGAAGAGGGTATCAGATCCACTGAAACGGGAATTACAGAGGGTTGTGAGCCACCAGGAGGGTGCAGGGAACCGAACTGGGTCCTTTGCAAAAGCAGCAAAAGTTCATAACCTCTAAGCCATCTCTCCAGCTCCCTATTTAATATGATGGAATTGAGCAAGTTATTTTACAGTTTCTCTAAATTTTTCATATATATTAACAATAATTTGTGAAAGGAACCCAACTGACTTAGAAAATAAAGAGACTAACGCCTTTTAAAATACAGTTGTGAAAGTCAAAAAAAGTCAGTCTTTGTGAACTCTGTTAAAAGGGAGTATCACCGCTGCTCTTCCAAGCACAAAATGAGAAAGGCTCTTAAGTGACGAGCAAAAAAGCGAGGGTCAGCATCGGAAGGCAAAGACGCAGAAACTGGACGCAGGCAAGTAATCTCACAGTGAACACCCCTGAGAAAGAGGTGCCCGCCAACCTTCTGGTCATCGGATGGATCCGCGGCGGACGCCTTTCCCACCAGAGGTGGTGGAAACGCCTACCAGAGGCTCACCGACTCGGGAAGCCCTTTTTCCCCGCCGTAGGCTGTGAGCCCCGGGGCTCGCCCAGCCACGCCCACCGGACTCGCCCAGCCACGCCCACCGGACTCGCCCAGCCACGCCCACCGGGCTCGCCCAGCCACGCCCACCCGGCTCTCCTCCGCGCGTCCCGCCCCTTCCGCCTCCCACTTCCGGGCGACGGCGCGCTTTTGCGCCGCCTTCTCGGGACCCGATTGGCTGTGGCGTCAACCGCTAACCGCCGCGGCGTTTAAACCCGAGCGAGTCCGGGTCTGGGTGGACGGTAGAGCTCCCCGGGCGTGTGGCCGGTCCCCGACGCTGCAGGGCCGGTAAGTCGGCGCCGGTGAGGCCGGCCGGGCCGCCGCGGCCTGCGGAGCCCGAGCCCTCCTCGGCCGGTTCCCCCGGCGCCTGCAGTCCTCACCTCCGCGGCGGGCTCGCAGGGCCTGGAGAGCCGCCGGCTTGGGATCCGGGCGGAAACCTCCGGTCCGCCCTTGAGGTCGCCGCTGGGCGAGGGGTCGAGCCTGCAGCTTTCAGGTCAGTGCCCGAGGGCAGGGGTCTGTAGGTCCCCGTGGCCGGCCTGTACCGGGTTTGTACCGTCCGCTTGCCCGCCGAGAGCTCCGTAGGGATGCTCTCCCCTCCCGGGCTGGAGCCTCCGCCCAGCTCGTTTGGAACACAGAACCTAGAGAGCTCGGCTTGGATCTGGGACGCTGTCTAGACGAAGGATCTGATTCAGGAGAACTGGCCGAGGGATTTCGCTGTTTAGAGAGGGGAGACACGCTGGACGAGGGCTGCGGGGTAATGATGATAGCCCAGCCCCTTTCCAGGTACCTCACGTCCATTCGCTCAGGACCTACGAGGGACTTAGCCTTTATTTCCCGTAACTTAATATACTTGGGGATTGGGACTTAGAGATGTGACGATCCTGTGGATAAAATGTTCGAGCTGGGACACCCCAACAGTCCGGACACCCCGTTGCCCGCAATGTTTTGGTGTCTCTGTCGTAACTCACCCTGGAACCATACCCCCAAGGGACCTGCTTCTGGCTCCTGTTGATGCCGCTTGGTGAAGTCATTGATGTAGCGGGTGGACTGGGCGGTTAAGGAAGACTCTAGATTCTAACACAAGCATTTGGATGTGCGATAACGCCATTTATTAAATAAGAGACTGTGTCGATCAGGTAATTGGGAAGGAAAGTTCAGCTGAAATTTAATTTTTTTTTTTTTGGACTGGAGTATTTGAAAGACAGACGTGGTTTTTATATTTGGTTCCCGTTCAAGTGTGTTAGAGGTGAAGGTTTATTGCTATGTGCTTTTATAGTCGTCTACTGTCTATGGGGTAGTAATCATGTTTGATTTTATTTTCTGGTCTGGGGTTATTTATTGCTTGTGTTATTTTGGGTGTAGCTAACCTCTTTAGGTTGGAGTTTTCCTTCTAGTATATGGGGCTGGATTTATCTGTAGACAGATATTGCTTAAATTTGGTTTTATCATGGAATGTCTTATTTTCTCCATCTATGGTGATTGAAAGTTTTGCTGGGTATAGTAGTCTGGGCTGGCATCTGCGGTCCCTTAGAGTCTGCAAGACATCTGTCCAGGCCCTTCTGTCTGTCAGGTGAGATTCTAGTAGGTCTGTCTTTTTATGTTAGTTGGTCTTTTCCCCTGGCAGCTTTTAATATTCCGTCTTTGTTCTGCATGTCTAGTGCTTTGATTGTTTGTTGTGTGGCAAGGGTGCTTTCTTTTCTGGTCCAGTCTGTTTGGTGTGCTGTGTGCTTCTTGTACCTTGATAGACGTCTCCGTCTTTAGGTTAGGGAAATTTTCTTCTATGATTTTGTTGAAAATGTTTTCTGTGCCTTTGACCTGGGTTTCCTTCTCCATCCTCTATTCCTGTTATTCTTAGATTTGGTCTTATCACAGCGTCCCAGATTCCTGGATGTGTTGTGCCAGTTTTTTAGACTTAACATTTTCTCTGACCAAGGCATCTGTTTCTTCTATCATGTCTTCAATGCCTAAGAGTCTCTCTTCCAACTCCTGCATTCTGTTGGTGAAGCTTGCCTCTGTGGTTCCTGTTCAAGTTCCTAAAATTTTAATTTCCAAATTTCTGTCTGTTTGGGTTGTCTTTATTGATTCTATCTCCACTTTCAAGTCTTGAATGGTCTTATTCATTTCCTTCCACTGTTCGTCTGTGTTTTCATAGATTTCCTTAAGGGATTTCTTCATTTCCTCTTTAGGGATCTCTCATTTTCATTAAGGCTGGTCTAAGGTCTTTTTCTTGTGCTCCTAGCTATGTTGGAATACCCAGGGCCTGCTGTGGTAGGGTTGCTGGATTCTGTGAAGACAGTGTCCTGGCTGTTATTGATTGTGTTTTACACTGGCATATATATAGGCCTCTGGGATTGGGAGGATTATAATCATTTTAGCTACTGATGTCTTGTCTTTGTTGGGTGGGTATTTTGTTCCTTGGTTTCTGTTTCCCCTCTGGTTCTTAGGAGAGTGTGGTGGCTGTGTGTTGTGTGGAGTCCTGATAGGTGTGGCCACTGGGGGTTCCAGGTAAAATGTGTTTCTGGGTATTGGGAGCTGACACTTAGGAATAGAGGTGTGCCGGGGTGGGGGGATAGGGAGTCCACAGGAGGGAGGAAGGTGGGGTGTTTCAGCAGAACCTGTTTCTTTCCCTGGGCATTGGGGCAGATAGTGAGGAGAGGCCACAGCAGAAGGTCTGCTGCAGAGCTGGGGATGAGGCTGGGCTATTGGATTTGGGAGCAGAAGGAGAGGTGAAGGTCTGCAGTTAGCCTTCCTGCTTCCTTGCTGTTTTATATTTTCCTTTGGCCAAAACTTTAGAAGAATTGAGCTTTAATTTTGAAACATTCCTGTGGACTTGTTCCCTGTTGCAAAAATTCCCCCAAGCCATCTTCCCAGTTATTTGCTTGACAATTTCCAACATCTGCTCATGCCTTCAACCATGACCATTTCAACATTGAGCAGATTTTTTTTCTACTGAAAAGTTCTTCCACTTGTCCATACTCATTTCTGTCACAAATGTTTATCCAAGGAGCTGCTATGTGCCAGGCACAAAGAGTCAGGAAGAGTTCAGCAGCAGACAAATTTGACAGAAATCTGTGCCCCCACTGAGCTTACATTTCAGTAGAAGACCGGCGATGAATTATTTTGAACTGGGAAGGCTCGTTAGCAAGTGACATTTGAGCAGACTTGGGGCAGCCTTGCTCTAATCCTGTCCCTTCCTGTGAAGATGCTCGTGATGGTATCAGGCATACCTAGATAAACGAGAAGCTCATCACTGGATTCTTAAATTAAATCTGCCTGACTTGGTCATTTTCCAGCCTACTATAGGACCAGTTACAGGATGTGCAGAATCGGAGGAGGAAGATACGGATGACAGGAATCTAGGGATTCTTGTGATGAACATGCAAAGAATAGTGAGAGAGTTCTGTGGACTCAAGGCAGATAGCAGTGGAGCAGCTGAGGGTCGGGGTAGGTGGTTGCAGGTGACAGGGTTTCTATGGGTATGTGCAGGTGGGAACAGGGAGGCTGGTGGAGGGAATATAGGTTTGGAAGGTTGGCTCCATTCAAGCACATAGCTCAGCATCACCTGCACCTCAGTGAAGAGTTTTCTGATCTGTTTTCTCTGCCCAGACAGCATTAACCACTTCTCTAATATCTTGTGTGTTAGAGTCATTATTCTTGGCATATTGCATAATTATTTATCTTCCTGTTTTTGTTAGACTGTAAACCTAGAGAGCATAAATCTAGTAGACATAGGTAATCTAATCATTTCCTGTCTGTTCTTCCAGCCCTTTGCTGCTCCCTGAATTAGTCATTTCTTCTGTGCTTCCGTTAAGCCCCTCTTACCTGTCTAAGGTTATACTTTCGCATAGTAGCAGAACAGTGTCTGTCTCACGCTGGATTATTCCTTCAGTGGCAGCAGGGACCCTATCCTGTCACCTGTCCCTAGCCCATAGTGTCTACCAGGTATATAGTACAGGTTTGAATGGAAAAACAAAGCAAAGTATTTATTTACCTTTTTGGAATTCACTAGGTCTCTTCATTATATAAATTCCTATTTTCAGGTTTTATGCAAAGGACTTTGCAAATATTCGTGTACACACTATATTTTAAGTCATCGTGGTTGCTCTTTAGGATGTATCAGTTACCAGTTTACTTTTATTTTACTCTTATTAATCAGTATTGTAGCCCCCATCCTTTCTTCTCCTTTCACTTCAGCGATGGAGTACCCAGTGATGGAAGTTGACTCTGGAATTAAGAGACGAGTGAAAGACAGAATTACGAAGACAAAGTTGAATGTTTCTCTTGCTTCAAAAATCAGAACAAAAATATTAAGTAAGTGCCATTCATCTTAAGCTTCACTTACCTTTTACCTTTCTGAAGAATTCGTTCATTTACTACCGTTTTTAGCAAGTATAGAAAACTACTAAAATGTTAATTGGTCTTTTTCCATGAAGTATGACAGAGCCGTACTTTTTCATCTGGCCTTTAGCTCCTCTGCTAAATGGTTTTGCTAGTTTACCCTTGGTGATAGCTGACTTGTGAGCAGCGTGGCTGGGGTGTCCCCAAGTGGCTGCCTCTTAGCCTGCAAAGACAGTGTTAACATGGCTTCTCTGGAAAAGAGCTAAACCGAGGAAAAGATTTGACTTGACCTGCTCTGGCAGGTAATGAGTCATCTAGAGGTGCCTGACCGCGGTGAGGTGTGCGAGTACATGATTTTCTAAAGGCTAAAGCCACCAAGAAAGCTTTATGCACTTTGGAAATGAGATTTTATGAGTCCTGGCAGTAAGATGTCAGGAAGGCAAACAAACAAACAAAACCTCACAAAACAAAACAAACAAACAAACAAAAACCATAGAGATAGGAAACTCCCCAGGATAAACTTTGATTGCTCCCGCAGATTGTCTAAATGGGGAATGTCTTCCATAGTGACATTTTCTGCTGATATCATACTCATGAAGTGTGACAGAGCCAAGACTCCTGGATCTGTACATAAATCTTGTGAATTAGCCATCCTCCCACCATGGCCATTTCCTCCTTCATTTGTCAAGACCATTTGGAAAACAACAGGAAAACGTTACTCTTTTTAGCTTCTAGAAATCCTACCAGTTGTGGTCTGTTTCTCTTGGGTATGCCAAGGAGAGCAGAGTAAGACTGCTCTGTGCCAAGATAGTGTGCTGCTATGGAGTCTTTTTCTTTTCAGATTTCCAAACTTTCTCTGAATATCTGAAAG
The DNA here is from genome assembly GCF_049852395.1 of Peromyscus maniculatus bairdii. Taxonomy (NCBI): domain Eukaryota; kingdom Metazoa; phylum Chordata; class Mammalia; order Rodentia; family Cricetidae; genus Peromyscus; species Peromyscus maniculatus. Next base: position 56,266,503 of record NC_134864.1, on the reverse strand, counting down.
GGTTATATTTAACAAAACTTTTTTTCTTTTTTAAAGATTTATTTATTTGCCGGGGCGGTGGTGGCACACGCCTTTAATCCCAGCACTTGGGAGGCAGAGGCAGGCGGATCTTTGTGAGTTCAAGGCCAGCCTGGGCTACAGAACGAGATCCAGGAAAGGTGCAAAGCTACACAAGAGAAACCCTGTCTTGAAAAAGAAAAAAGAAAGAAAGAAAGAAAAAAAGATTTATCTATTTATTTATTTGTTTGTTTATTTATTTATTTATTTATTTATTTATTTATTTATTTATTTATACAGTGTTCTGCCTGCATGTACACCTGCAGGCCAGAAGAGGGCACAAGATCTCATTACAGATGATTGTGAGCCACCCTGTGGTTACTGGGAATTGAACTCAGGACCTCTGGAGGAGCAACCAGTGCTCTTAACTTCTGAGCCATCTCTCCAACCCCAACAAAACTTACTTTAGTGAGATGTGTTAGCTCATGCCTGTAATTCCAGCACTCAAGAGACCAAGGCAGGAGGATCACAATTTTAAGGATAGCCTTTGACTGCATAGCAAGGCCCTGTCTCAAACTGTGTGTGTGTGTGTGTGTGTGTGTGTGTATGTCTGTGTGTGCGTGCGTGTGTGTCTGTGTATTTCTGTGTGTGTGTGTGTGTGTATGTCTGTGTGTGTGTGCGTGTGTGTTACTCTGTGGAGTGGGTAGATTATTGGCATGTAATAGAATGTAAATTCAAATTATGAAAATATAATTATGATTTAACTGTACTAAAGGGATATAATACTTTTAAGGTTAATATAACCATTAAATCCTCACTGAATTTCTTTGCTACCATTTCAGTAGTGATTTAAGTCATGTTGATATATTTCTTTTCAATAAAAAAGGTCAAGTTTAGATTACAGTCAATTACTAGGAAAGATCTAATCTTTTGGATAGAGGTGAAGATCCCACAGGTCCTAGACAATCAATCCTTTCATTTGAGGGTTAAGAAATGGTATTTGGGAGCATAGATGATTTTATTGAGTGGTGGAGCCACATAAACCTCTATAAACATTTCAGATTGGCTGCCCTAGCTCCTGTGGGTCTCCAGTGGGAGCTATGAGGTCAGTTTCCCACCCTGCTTCTAGTCAAGGTGGAAAGTGAGGGATGACAGTGTCGCAGTTACCCTGGGACTGCTCTGTCTGCAATGCAGCCACTCTGTTCCCAGCTGCATGTCTCAGCTTTTCATCTGCTCTCTACCTTTCTTTCTTCAGCTTCAAACTCTGGCTCTATTTTTTTCTCTGAAACTAGACTTGTATTGCCTTTCTTTTCCAATCGTCATTTGATATTTATAAAGTAAATTACATTTTTTTCTGAAATTATTTTACTAAGGAATGTGAAATTTTATTAAATATAAAGTACAAGTTCAGTATTAACTTTTAAAAATATTTTTGCAGACAATTCTTCTATTTTCAAGATCTCTCTAAAGCATAACAACAGAGCATTAGCTCGGGCTCTAAGTAGAGAGAAAGAGAATTCTCGAAGAATTACTACCGAAAAGATGCTATTACAAAAAGAAGTAGAGAAACTGAATTTTGAGAATACCTTTCTTCGCCTAAAGCTAAATAACTTGGTATGGATATTGTATTGTTTTGGCCTCTATATTAAAATAGAATCTTTTAACTATATTGCTATAGAAACGTTAAATTTTTTTTTTAAATTTCAATTGTAGAGAATTATTGAAAGTCAGTATGCCATGGAAGTCTATGTTAAAGGACAGGCACCTCTTTGTAATAGAATAGACATCTTAAATCTTATTCTAAATGCATGCTGTGTGCTCTACAAACCAGTATAACACCATGATCAACATTTGATTGCTCATCATAAGCAAATCTTAGCCCATTCATACATTTTTACATGGTGAGCATAATTTCTCTAATGAATTGAAGAGGGAGTTCCCACAGTATTTCATTTCTCCTTTAATCTTGCATTTCATTGGCTGCAAGCCAAATAGAATGGAGTTTGTAGTCCTTTCTCCTTTCTTCCAACCTCCAACTACAGACAGAGCAATGAGAGCTGGTATTTAGCTAAGTTGTAACTGTAGCGTTAGGTTTAAAATGTGTAGAAATTAGTTTAAAATGGAAAAATGGCTGTAATACTTTGATGAAATTCATATTACTGACCAACTATGTGATATACAATTTTCCATGTGATATACAATAGTGAGAACACAGAAAAATAAAAGAGCATTTATAACTGATGTCATAAATGTTCACAGTATATCTGTGTGCATAGCTGTTTTGACTATTCATTACAGTAGCACTTGAGCTTAGTATGATCTCAATTGAAAACAGCCATCAGGTGGGATTTCATGTCTGTAATCCCAGTAGTTTAGAAGCTGAGACAGGAAGCTTGCCTTGAATTCAAAGTACTACATACTACTGGTATGTAGTAGTTAGTTCTAAGCCAGTCTGGGTTACAGTGTGAGACTTTGTCTCAACAATTTTGAAAGCAACAATTTTTAAAACTGAGTCTTCTTATACTGATGCTATCCATAAATGTCTGGTATCTCTAACGAGCTCTAAATCATAATTAAAAGAAGTCTTTATTTTACCTACACAGAATAAGAAGCTTATAGAAATAGAATCCCTTGTGAACAACAATTTGATAACTGCGATTGAAATGAGCAGTCTTTCTGAGGTAAGTGAACTCATGTGAGTAGGGCCATTTTTTAGCATTACTAAAGGTGGTTGAGACTAGTTAAACTGCATCTAGGTTAAGGGCTTCAACTGTGCAAAGAAATAACAGTAATCATGTATAATATATCATTTTTATAATTGGTTATTGAAATTATTTCATTAGAATCCAATTTTGATTTAAAATAATAGATTAAACAGCTCTTTGGAACATAATGACCCACCAAGCAGATCTAAAAACAAAATCTTAATAGAAAGGTAGCATTTCAAATTTGAAAATAATTTATTTTAAAATAAAAAGACAAATTAAAAATTTATTGGGGTGAAAAATAGAGGCAGATCCTACTGTATCTCAGTCTCTAAGATAAATTCTAGAAGATTACATAAAACAAACAACAGACAGACAGACAGAATCAGGATAGGAACTGACTTGGAGAAGTGAAGGAAGCAGGTGAGATGTGGGAGAGACCAGTCCCAGGAGCACTGTTTAGCTGGCTGTTGTGACTGTGTGGCAGGCCTTGTCGTTGGTCCGTTAGCGTGTTAGGTAAAACACTAACACTTTAAGCGCTGTTTCCAGAAGGGCTTGTTTCCCCTGTGAACTCAAAGGTAGCCGGCATTAGAAGGAAGAGTGAGAGTGGAGAGTGGGTGGGAGCAATGCCGGAGACTGGAGGTGAGCTTGGAATCTTGCTGGCCCTTTCTTGGGCTTGGTATCCAGCAGACAAGCTTGGAGTCCCCTTCCCAGTTCCTTCTCATTGGAGTTGTTGCTGACGGGCGGGCAAAGAGAAACACAGGCCTGCTTCTACCTCTGCCACAGCATTTAAGAGCACAGGGTGAAGTCTCATCACGTTTTCTTTATTAGTTCGTAGATGTGGGGGGTGGGGTAGGGGGTGCCCACATGCCATGATGGGTTGTGGAGGTCAGAGAACAACTCTCAGGAGTCGGTTCTTTAACCGTGTTGGGAGATCTGGTATTGAACTCCGGTCATCAGATCTGTGTGTAGATGCCTGCTGAACCATCTTGCAAACCCAAAGTAAATCCTTTTTTTTTTCCAAGTCTTGCTGTACATATGGGAGTCAGGAAAAACGTTGGGTAGTTGATTCTCTCCTTCTACCTTAACATGATTCCAGGGGTTGAAGTCAGGTTATCAGCCTTCTTGGCAAGTACCTTTGAGCTGCGGTGGCCTAGGGATTGGCCTAACTAGAAGGACTGGGAAAGAAGGAACAAAGGCACACAGTGAACCGCTGGGGTCCGGTGGGCCACACATGCCGATGGAGATGTGCCACTGGCAACCCGAAAGGGCGCGAGGAGGAGGAGGAGGAGGAAGAGGAGGAGGAGGAGGCAGGTTAGCTGTCTAGGTGCCGGCCTTTGGAGGGGGCAGCCTCAGACTGCGTCATCTCAGACAGCTGGTGTCTGCTGTGCACTCCGGGTTTAGCTGACAGTAAACTGCAGACGTTCATCCTGAGTCAGGAGAGCTGTGCCGTCCTTCTCCCCTGCCCGGGTGGGGGGCTGGGCTGAGGCACTGTCCCTCCTGTCAGTAATACTGGTGAAGTCTCAGGACTTCACCCGCTCCCCACACCTTTACCCACCGCGCCATCTCCTGGTGTGAGACACATGGCTTGTCCTTTGCTGTGAGTGCAGAGTACTTTCCTCACCTCTGTCATTTTTTTTCTCTTTTCTGGATTATTTTGCATCAGTATACAAAGAGCTTATTTAACTCATCTTGAAAGCAACAACAAAAACCACATTCCACTTCTCGGCTCCTGTCTCAGTTTTACTTTGAGAGAGCTGGTCCCAAACTCCTTCCTCTCGAACCCCACCTCTAGGCTTCTCCATCACTGTCGCTCTTCAGAAAGGGAGCAGGGGTCCTACTGACACAAGGTCCCGGGGCAGGTGTCGTCCTCAGGCTGGTTTAGGACCTCCAGGATACCGCACTCCACAAGATCCTCCCCGCCTGTCCTCCTGTCCTTTCCGCCTGTTCGTTGGTTTCCCTCCCCAACTGCTAAGGTTTCAGTGTCCCAGGCTCAGTTCTTAGATTTCTCTCTTCTATCTACACTCATTCCCACTAAGGAATTTCACCAGTCTTTGTTTTAATTAGTAACGTGTCCTGGTAACTCCCAAATGTGTGTTTCCATGCTATATAACACATATGTAGTAGACATGAAGACATTTTATATATATTTTTTTATAGCTGTAACTATAAAAACTAACTATCTATCTAACTAACTATCGTGTGTGTGTGTGTGTGTGTGTGTGTGTACATTTTTATTTCTATTTATGAAAGTTTAGAAGGTTACTTAACAAAAATACCAGGAATGATTATCATTGGAATGTTAATCTTATCTTTATGCTATACTTATTCAACTATTAAAGGCTGACGTAAGGCTGGGTACCTCGCGGGAAGAATAGTTGGCTGGCATGCACAGGGTCCTGAGTTAATCCACACATACACAGTACAAGAGTTGTTTTGTTCTATTTCTTTTGGTATCCTGCTATGATTTACTATTTTAATGACAAGTCTGATATGATAGACTATTTCTTACCATTATTTTTTTTTTTTTTGGTTTTATTCAAAACTAGTTCCATCAGAGCTCCTTTCTCCTGTCAGCTGGCAAGAGGAAAAGGACCAGTAAACAGTGCAAGCCCGTGCACCTGCCGTTTGCAAGGTAATCGTTTTAAGCCTGGGTGAACACGGACTACATGCCCCTGCCTCAGAAGATGCTAGATTGGGCTTTGAGTGCTTTTAGTTAGTTACTCACATCCTAAAACCAGAAAAACAATTCGAGATAAACGGTGTGTACCATCACTTTGTTGAGTTAGGCATTTTCATAGACTTCCGTTTAAACCTCAGCGTAGTTACCTGGGCTAGAGTGAGCCTGGCTTAGAGCAGCACAGACTCCATCACACACCGTCAGTGCTCTCTTGCCCAGCCTGTAGCTGGGCTGCTCAGGTGGAAAGGCCGTGGGTGGAGTCCTGTTTAGGCCGGGTCTTCAGGACTCAGGAAACTTTGTCCTCAGATGCAGATAAACTGAGTTCATCTGTAGTAATTGCTACCTTGAATGACTTTGCTTCTGGCCTCTTTCCACTTTTAGCATCACGTATACTGTACAGCCCTAACCTGTGAGGTTAACTCTCATTTTGGCTATTCTCTTGTCTAAAGTCTCTTTTTTTGATTGATTTGGTTACAAGTCATCAAAGTACCCAGTTTCAAACCTGACATATTAAAACATAAATGTTGAGTCTGAGAGATGTGCCATGACTCAGAACGGATGGCAATGACTGGAATCTTTCCATCTGTTTTACTCAGTGTCTCTGGTGTATGACTTACTAAGTCTGGTGTTTTTATTTGTTTAAGTAGTACAAGCTCTGTATATTACACAGTGCATATGTAGACATGAATTGCCTAAGTGTAAAGATCTTGCATATGTGTGGCTATATGCATGTGTACTATTCCTATGAGTAGCAGAAAATCAGAAGGTGACTTCAAGAAGCATCAGCAGTAATTATAGTTGTCCACTGGGTAGTTCGGCTAAGGGGGACTTTGCATTGTAGTAGAAACATTAAACACATAGAGACGTTTAGGTATGAACTACTGGCTCTGCCACAGGAGGAAAGAATGCTCCTCTCATGTCACTGAGGTCACTTTCTATCTGCTCTAGTTTATTCTGTTGATGTATCTCTTGTCTGTACTGTTACCACTTTGTGCCAGTACATTTTATTAGTGTATTTTTAAAACAGTAAATTGTATTGTCTGAAACATTTGTTTTTTCAAGAATACATTGGCTGTTGTGTATTTATTGTTTCAAATACATTCAGATGCAGCTGGGTGTGTTGGTGCACACCTATAATCCCAGCACTTGGGAGGGCGAGGCAGTATAATCTCTACAAGTTTGAGGCCAGCCTGGGCTACAATGAGTTCTGGACCAGGTTGTCTCAATAAACAAACCAGAAAACCACAACCAAGTATGTTTACTTGCCGTTCAAAAAATTTCATTGTATCCTAATGAAATTTTGTTTGAAATATTATATATATTAAAGGCAGGTTTTCACAAGTGAACAGCATTATATGACTGTACCCAGACCCTGAAGAAAGAAAAAATGTTATCAGTAATCTCAGATATCCCTTTAGCTTCCTCTCTGATCACCACCCAAATGCCTACCTGAGCATTCTGACCTAAAACATCATAGATTGATTTTGTATGCTTTTTGAAATTCCTCTAATGATTGAAAAAACAAAAAACAAAAAAACTTTTAAAAGGTATGACTTCTTTGGGGCTGGAGAGATGGCTCAGCAGTTAAGAGCACTGGCTGCTCTTCCAGGGGCCCCAGGTTCAATTCCCAACACCCACGTGGCAGCTTACAACTGTCTATAACTCTAAGATCTGACACCCTCACACAGACATACATGCAGGCAAAAAACCAATACACATAAAATAAAAATAAATAAAATTTTTAAAAAATATGACTTCTTTTGCTCAGCATTATATTTGTAAAAGTTATTTACAATGTAGCTGTAAGTCACCCTTATTGCTATACAGTAGTCCAGTGCATCTCCATTCTTCTGCTATTCTGCTGGTTTTCCAGTGTTGAGCTGTAGGAATATGGCCACCACATACAGATTATAGATGTCTCCTTCTTGGTGAGTAATGGACATTGTATTTGGTATATACCTAGTTCCTGCTTACCTCCTTAGCTAAGGAGCAGAATTATTGGAGATGTATATATGGCTTCAAGAGAGACTACCCAATCCTTTCTGGAGTAGGCTCCTAGCAGCAGTGTGTGAGCATTCCTTCTTATATCCTAGTGTGTGTGGTATTGAGTTCAAGTTTTCTTTTTACCTCCCTGATGAAGAAGTTAAGCATTTGTTTATATGTGTTCTTTGAGTTGTATTTATTTATTTTACTTTGTGTATAACAAGTTTTTTTTACTTTCTGGCTTGAATCTTTTCTTTTTTATCTCCTTGGGATATTTAGATGAACAGGTCTTCACAAAGCTTGGTTTGTGTGTGTGCACGTGCATTGTTTCTTCCCAATGTTCTGATTAATACTTTCTGTGACCCTTTTTTGATCTTTATTGATTACAGAGTCATTATTCTATTTCCTACCAAAAGTGTATTATCTTTCCTTTCACATTTTCATTTTTAAGAATCATTTTATTATTATTGTGTGCATGATGAGGATAGGAAGGTGCTTGAATGTGCCACGGCATATATGTGGAAGCCAGAGAACAACTTCATGGAGTTAGTTCTCCTCTTTGATCTTCATGTGGGTCCTAGGGATGGAATTCAGGTCTCCAGCCTCTAGGTGCTTTATGTACACAGCCATCTCACCAGCCCCCCCATCCCATCTAGGTCTTCAGTCTGTGTAGAATTGGGGGTATGATGTGAGGGAAGGGACACGGTTGTTATTGTTTTGGTTTTTAGTGTGGAAATCTCATTGGCTTTGTACCATTTATTGAAAACACTATCCTTTCCTAACCTAATGGGCATTCCATCTGTATCATAATGAGCTGACTGGATGGGTATGTAAGAGGCTGTTTCTGAATTCATTGTTCTAATATGTGGGCCTTCTCACTACCAAGCTGCCCAAATTATTAGTTAGTTTTCGCATAAGCCTTGTTTCAGTCTGGGTCTCTAATCTTATTCATTCTTTCATTTTTCCAGTATTAGTATGGCTATTCTTGGCCCTTTGCATTTTGGAAGTAGTTTATCAATTTTGCATACCCACCCTCCAACCCCCCAAACATAAAGGGAGAGTTGGAAATTTGACTGGGAATATGTTCAGCTTGAGGAAAAGATATTTTATACAATTGTTTCATCTATAAGCATGAGGTACTACTTGATCTACTTAGCTATTATGTATGTTCTCCTTATGTTCTGTAGTTCTCTCTCTCTCTCTCTCTCTCTCTCTCTCTCTCTCTCTCTCTCTCTCTCTCTCTCTCTCTTTAGGTTTTTCGAGACAGGGTTTCTCTGTGTAGTTTTGGTCCCAGTCCTAGATCTCGCTCTGTAGACCAGGCTGGCCTCGAACTCACAGAGATCCACCTGGCTCTGCCCCCTGAATGCTGGGATTAAAGGTGTGCACCACCACCACCCAGATTATGTTCTGTAGTTTTCTATACAAAGTTACTCCATATCCTAGGTTCTTTCCTACTTGCTTGATATTTTAGTATTGTGCTGAATGAATTTCTTTGTTTTGATTATTTGGGTTAGGATCTCATGTAGCTGAGGTTGGCCTTGAATTCCTGTTCTTCCTGCCTCCACTGCTAGAATGCAGGAACTACGGACATGTACCAGGACACTTGGTGCTGTTGTTTCTGAATTTTGTTTTCTTCTTGATACTAGTTTGCAGAAATGCAATTTATTTTCAGGTACTGCCTTTGTTTCAATTGAACTTGTTATTCTAACAGTTTGTTGGGGCTATTTATTTGAATTTTCTATGAATATACTTTTTGTTATTTGTAAATAAGCATCATTTTCTTCTTAGCTCCCTAATTTGCAAGCCTTTTTATGTTTTCCTTTTTCTTACTTTATTACAATAGTTACTTGTATTACAGCAGGCATTCTTAATGTGTTTCCATTGTTTGATATGATGTGAGCATTTAGATTTTCTAGATTTTGTCAGATTAATAAAGTTCCAGGCTGAGACAAAATACCACAAGTTCAAGGCAAGCTAAAAGCTGGACAGAGTTATCTAAGCCCACAGTTGTTCATTCATTGTTTGTGTGTGTGTGTGTGTGTGTGTGTGTGTACGTACCACAGAGGAGTTTGTAGAGAGGTCAGAGGGCAGTTTTCATGGTCATTTCTTTCCTTCCACTGTGGGTTTTAGGGATGGAACTCAGGTCCTCAGACTTGCATGGCAGCCACTTTACCCAGTGTACCATCTTACTGTCCCTAAGTCTACAGGTTTTTGTCAAAAAGTTTTTGACAATGTCCCATTTCTCTTACTAAAAATAAGGATATTCAGATTTCCTATTTCTTTGTCAGGTTTTTAACTTTTCTTTAAAGAATTCTTTCATTTCTCAATCATCTAAAAAGTCAAATCATAATGAATCAAGCGCAGCCATTCTGCACAGTAAGACTGTCTTACAAAAAAGCAAAGCACAAATAAAAATTCCTTTGTTCTTAGTTGCTGCTGAATTTCTTCATGAGCTGTTGAGTTAACCACGTGCTTTTTCTGTTGCTGTTTCAAAGACAACTTTTCTGTTAGCATAATGCATTTCAAATGTTTTCTATTCATATAATGGAATATAGTGATTGGTTGATTATTATTAGTGGATGTATTTGTACATGATGTGTGTATGGGGGTGCAAATGCATGGCATGTCTGTAGAGGTCAGAGAACAACTTTGTGGAGTCTCTACTTTTACATGGGTTTTAGGAATTGAACTCAGGTCATCAGGCTTTGCATGGCTAATATGTTTACCTGCTGGGCCATGTCTCTCTGTGATCTATTTTTGACTATTAAGCCATAATTGCATTCCTTTCCTGTATCACAAAATCTTTATTGTTGTTTTAAAGGTGCTTTGCAAGTGTGTTTTAATGAAAATAATTCATAATTTTCTTTTATTGCAATTATATTTCAGGTTTAGGTATTTGGATTATGCTGATTGATGAGTATTCTTTTCTGTTTTCTGGAAGTATATCATAAAGTATTATTTTTCTTTAAAAGCTTGAGAAAAGTTATCTAAGCCTATAGTTTTCATGTAGAGAAATTTTGAGAGTATCTTATTTCTTTTTAAAATATCTTTATTATCTTTAATTATGTGTGCAAGTGCATGCGAGTGCAGATACTCAGAGACTAGAGGCGAATCCTCTGGAGCTGAGTTATGAGTAGTCGTGCGCTGCCCAGTATGGGTGGTAGGAACAAAACTCAGGTCCTCAGGAAGAGTGAGTAGTTCATGTTCTTAATGCTAGGCTATCACTCCAGCTGGTATCCCATTTCTTTAAGAATCCCTGTTTTATTTATCAAGTGTTTACTTTTTTTTCAAATAATTTTTACATTTAATTTTTTTCTAAATGGTCAGATTATTGGCATGTATAGTGATATCTTTTTCTTTCTACATAATTTTTGTAAAACAGAATTTCTCATTTCATTCTCACTTGCCTTAGGGTTCCATTAACTTCAGAAAATGATGATGATGATGATGATGATGATGATGGTGGTGGTAAATGGAAAACAAAGTGTAACAACAGAATGACATCAAAGACATCACCTGATATTACCTCTTCAGTATCAAGACAATCTTTGTCCTTACAGCAGTGTACTTTGGAAGTGTTACTTCCTAAGGAAGATAACCAGAATACATGTGCCTCAGGTTATTCAGAACATACTTCTAGTGTTGATGTACTTCCTAAAGGTAAGATTGTTTTAAAAACTTTATCTAGTTGTTCATCAGATTTTCTTGAGGTTAACAATATCTAAAAAACTCATGAGTTAGTGTCTTAGTTAGGGTTTCTATAGCTGTGAAGAGACACCATGGCTAACTCTAATAAAGGAAAACATTTCATTGAGGTGGCAGCTTAAAATTTCAGAGGTTTGGTCCATTTCATCATGGTGGGATATGGCAGCATGCAGGTAGACATGGTGCTGGAGAAGGAGCTGAAAGTTCTATATCTTTCAGGCAACAGGAAGTGAACTGTGTCACTGGGCAGTTTCTTGAGCATAGGAGACCTCAAAGCCCACCCCCACAGTGACACACTTCTTCCAACAAGGCCACATGCCTCCTAATAGTGAGATTTTGGGGACCGATTACATTCAAACTACCACAGTTAGGTAGGTCTCTTCTATTACTAACTTGTATTTGCTAACTTGTACCATTTAAAACTACTGGTGAAGTTAGAAACTACTGTTAGTCTAGAAGTAGTCTTCAAAAATGAGCAGGACTAAGCCTTCCATTTTGTTTAGCTTGTGATTTGAAAAATACTGTTACATTGATTTGGTCTATCTGGGGGTCTAGATGGATAGAATGACTTTCAAAATTATAACCAGTTAGTTTTGATTGTCAACCTGACATAATGTAGGGAAGAGACTCCATGAGAGATTGTCAAGATCAAGTTTGCCTGTGGGCATGTCTGTGGAGGATTATCTTGATTGCATTGAGTTGGAAGACTTGCCCCCTGTGGGTGGCACCATTACCTAGATAGGAGATCCTTAACTGTTCAAGAGTAGAGAAGACAAGCTGAGTACAAGCATGCATCATTCAGTGCTCTCTTCTCTTGAGTATGGATGTGACTGCCTGCTTTAAGTTCCTACCACTTTGCCTTCCTAGCAATGATGGACTGTAACCAGAATTGTGAGCCAAATAAACTCTTCCTTAAGGTGTTAGTGTCTGTGTATTTTATCAGAGCAACAGAAACGAAACTGATAGTGCTAATGAGCTTGAGTAATGACTTAGTGAGAAAACATGGTGATGCATCATCTCATATACATGGTCTTCCTAATTGATAATCCTATGATGTAGTCTATGATGCTTACATATTTGTTACAGATTTTCAGACTGGAATACAGAACTCTAACTGTTACGCCTAGAGTGTGGTATTTTTCATTTCCACAGTCATGCTGATAAAAATTAATTAGAATAATTGAAGTACTCACATGTCACATTTTACATCTGAATCCATGGAAAATGCATACTACTGAGCATTCACTCAGCCTCTGCCCCAAGATTAGAATAGAGTGTATCCAACAATGGGGCCATTACTACTTCTAGAGCTAAAGGAGATCAGTAAACTCAAATAATAGCAGTAACTCCGATATGGCTAATTTTTATCAGCATGAATTCTGAATAATATAATGATCTGAGAAGAACAGATTCTCAGAAATTCTCTCTGTGAAAAAGTTAAGCATGTTTTGTTTACTGTAGCGTAATACTTTCTATTTCTTCATTTTGCAGAAAGCCATTATGACTCAGATCAAAGTCCTAAGAATTCTCTAAGTGAGATGAAAACTGCCCCATCTTCCAGCCTCAGAAGGGAAAAGCCATCACTTAATAATGTGACTGAGAGGAGGAAGCGTGGGTCTTCTGCAGAGAATCTGTATGTGACAGATTTAGATCACCAACAGATTTCAGCTCCAGGATTCAGTTGGAATAATGAGATAAACGGTCATGCTAGTGAAACCAGTAGTAAAATACCAAAAAATCCACAGGGTTTTCCGAACTTACCGCCTGAGTCTGCCAGCGCCCCCAGTGCCCAGCACATGGAGATAGTGCAGAACACTGATGACTTGCAGTTGCAGAAAACTGTGTACGAAAATGCTGACATGGATTTAACTGCTAGTGACGTAAGCAAAATCATTACAGTCTCCAAAAGCAATACAAATCAAAGGAAGAAAAAGACAGATTGTGGGAAGGAAACTTTCAGAAAAGTGAAAGATCCAAGCTCTGAAAAAAGGAGAGAAAGATCAAAGAAAAAATGTAAAGGTAGTTCAGAAAAGGGTGCCGAGGAAAAGAGTGAAAACAGACCAGAAAGAGGCTCTGTTGTCCTAGATGACAGAGAGGATTCAGAAGATCCGAACTGTATTCCCAATTCTGAACAGCCACCTCAGGCAAACGTGCTGAAGAGTATAACCCCCCAGAGCAGCGTGGAGCAAGAGAACATGCCCACTAAAAAGAGGAAGCCAGCACATACGACCGACGAGCAAGAGGAAACATACCCTTTCTCTCGATGTTCAGTCCAACTCCTGCAAGCCAGTAAATTGGAGCAGTGTCAGAACACCCTACATTGTAACAGAAATAAGCCTTCTCGACAGACATTTGTGATTCATAAATCAGAAAAAGATAACTTATTTCCAAGCCCAAAGGATGAAGAGACCAGTTCTGGAAACCTACAAGTTGCAAATGAATTTCATATAGCTGATCTTTCCACCAAAAATAATGAAAATGTATGTGACTATGAGACCCAGACTATGTTGGACTTGAAAAAGTATGTCAATGCTCAACAAAATCAATCAAAAATAGATAAGCCTAAGCAGAAAATAAACCGGAGGACAAAAATAATTTCTAGTATGAACCAAATATATGAGGATCATGATAAAGGTATTCATGTTCTAGAAAAGGCTAACTTTCCCCTCCAGACCCAAGTCAATAAAGAGACCACCGATGGAAACATAGAAGCTGCAAAAGGGTTTGAAGCACCTCCGCTTTTCACAAGAAACCATGGAAACTTACGTGACTATCAGACCCAGAGTATTCTGGATTTGCACAAGCAGATCACTGGTATACACCCTGCTCAGAATGAGTCCCAAATTAGCAAGATCCCTAGGCAGAAGGTAAATCGCAAGACAGAAATAATCTCTGGAGTGAATCGTTTTAGTAATGACAGAGGTGTTCATTGTTCAGAAAAGAACGAGGCTTTCTTACCTCAAAAGGATAAGGACATCCCTGGAACCTTAAAAGACTTAAGTGAGTTTGAGATGCCTGCTCTTTGTGGCACAGATAGCACAAAGTTAGGTGATTATACGACTCAAACGTTCCATAATGTGCAACCTGCTTGTCACAATGATTCAAAAGTAGGTAAGAAGCCCCGACAAAAGGTACATCGAAAGACAGAAATAATTTCTAAAATCAACCAAATACATGAAAATGATGGAGGAAGTGTACATGACCCATTAAATAAGGAGCTTTGTCAGAAGGTTAATAAATCAGAAAATGTTTCCCAAATGAACCAAATATATGAGAATAATGAAGATGTGAATGCCTTTCAGAACTATATCAAAGATCAAAATGTTATGAATTGCTACTATGGAGAAATCAATAGTAATAAAGAGGAAAATTGTGATTCAATTCCAGATCCTTGCAAACTAGTTAAAAAACAAAGGAAAGAATTAGCAGGTAGAGCAGAGAACGTTTTGACAGGCGATAAGAACAAAGGTATGCTGCAGTTAACAGATTCTCCACAGAAGTCTGTCACCTTAGAATCTGGATTGCACCATGATACTAATGAAGTAGATTCTGGTCCTGGAGAACCAGCTAACCTGTCAAAGAGCCAGAAACAAAGCACTGTGGGTCCACTGGGAGATGCCTTCTCTGTAGGTGTGGCCAAAGGAGGAAACCGCCCAGCCAAAAGAGATAATAAATTGACATCCAAATCAAAGAAAAGAAAGACCCCCCTAGATCTTTCTTCAGATACCCATGGAGCGGTGGAAATAACACCCAACACTGACCACACAAAGTCAATTGACTCCCAACAGACTGATAAGGAAAACTATTTGGGGAATGAAAAGATTGCCAAGAGTAAACCAGACTTTTATACAAAGGTGTTGAAACCTTTATCTCAGATACGTTCACCTAATATAAAGAATTCTTCCTTGGACAATATGTGTGAGAGTTCAGTACTCCTGAGTATTTCTTCTAGTAAAAACCTGATGATGGAAGAAAATTCTTCCCTGGAGAGTGCGTGCATCTTTCCAGTAGGTGATGGTGCTCATGGAAAGATCAAGGAGAGGTCTCATAAGAGCTGCCGCAGAACACGGAAGTCGGGAATAGGTAGGCCAGAGATTTAGAATTAGATTCTCTTCACTTAACTAGTGGTGTATTTTCTATTGAAATGGGCATTTTTGCAAAAATTTTAGAACAGTATATGACTATGTTTAGAAAGAGAAGAAATGAAAGTTTTGTACATTGAGAAAGTAACAGATTATCTTCAGCATTTGAAATGTAAAACCTGATTTAGCTTTTACTACCAAGTTATCTAATAATGGCTTTAGGCAGATAACATCTCTCTTCTTGTGTTTGAAGGGAATTGAATGTTTTAAATGCATATAATAGGAAATTGAATTTATTCTACGGGAGACAATGGCAAATTTTGTAAGGTGGGGCTCGCTCCAGAGGCATACATTCAATGTGATCAGAGCAGCTTTAAGACCAACTCCTTTTCCTCAGTATCCATGCATATAAAAGTAAAGGTTAACAGATGCAGTGAGTGGTAAGTCGTTTACAAAGCAGACATTAAGCTAAGAGATGGTGTGAAATTTTGATTAGAGGAAACTGCACAGATGAAATCAAGTAGGAAGCATTTTAGACTAATGGGTAGGTAAGACTTTTAGTATTAGTGTTTACTTTTGTTTAACCCTGGTTACTAAAATAATAGTGTAAATAAATCAAATCAGGAGGGAAAACCCTCTGAGAATGGCAGTCACCATTTACCATATACACACAGACTTGAATCTATGAATCTCTAAACATATACTTGATATCATACTTCATATAAAACTACTGATCCCACTTCTTCCTGAATGTCCAGTCGTAAAAATGTTCTTTGTCATCAGAGATTTTATAACATTAGACATTCTTATGTGAAAGTTTTTCTGCTTGGGACCAACATTTCAGTGTGTCTATAGAACACTAGAATTTTTAGGCTAAGGCTAATCTAGATAAAAGGGACCCAAGGTAGAAGAATTACAAGAGTCTGGGTGGTAGGATATGTTAAAGGAATAACTCATCTTTGTCTGCCTCAAGGTGATTCCATACACTGAGTAACCAGAGCTGTATGTGTGAGTGAGTATGCAGAGTATGGTGTGGGTTTATGAAGTGTTGAATCATGAAGAGCTTTTGTGATTTTAGAACTAAAATATTGTAGGCCTTAGAGTCAGTCGGGGTGAGGGGCTCTCAATTGAGAAAATACCTTCTGGGGGCAAATCTGTAAGGTATTTTCTTGATTAATGATTGATGGGGGAGGGCCCAGCCCATTGTGGGTGGGCCACCCCTGGGCTGGTGGTCCTGGGTTCCATAAGAAAGCAGGCTGAGCAAGCCGTGAGGAGCAAGCCAGTAAGCAGCTTGCCTGCCTCCAGGTTCCTGCCCTGACTTCCTTCAGTGAGTGACGGTCAGCGAAGTAATCCCTGACCTACCCAAGTTGCTTATGACATCAATAAAAACCCTAAATAAGGCAATTGGTTTGTTTTACATTTTTAGCCTCCTTTCCTCTCAGAATTGAATTTTTAAGTTTTAAAATTTGTTTTCTTTGATTGGGGAACTGTATTTATTTACTTCATAGTTATTTTCATATCTTTATATATGTTTTACAAATATTTGTGAAAACGTTCTTTTTAGGTAGAGAACCATCCCAGGACATGGAGGGTAGCAGTTCTGTGTCAAGCAGCACTGCTGACCCTGAGAATGAGTCGGAAGTGCAGTCTGAAAAGCTGCCGAGAAGGAGAAGACAGTGCACACCCCTCAACCTGCGGGAGCCCAACCTCGTGAGGCAAGTGTGCCAGTGCTTGTCCGTGTGCTCTGAGACGGTCTGCCTGGATTAGTGTTAGTGATACACTCCTGAGTATCACCGAAACACACGCAGGCCAACAGTGTAAACCTGGGAGGGAGGAAATCAAAATGAACCTTTGTTCTTCTCCTTTTTCTTTTTGCTCTGGTTTTAAATTAATTAGTTTCATTTAATTTCCATCTTACTACTGTCATTTAAAAACTTTAATTGGTAGCTATAATTTTTTTAATTTGTTGAATACAATTTACCAACCACTGTTTTCACAGCTATTACCCACATTTCTTTCTTGCGTTGCTCCCTAGAAATCATTGTGGTTTATATTTCCTTTGGTCTCAAAGAGGAAACAGTTGTTTTCTTAATTTTTTTTTTAACTGCAAACACACACTAGCAAAGAAAGACTTTTTCTCAATTTACCCACTCCTCAGCTTCAGGAGTTATCAGCACTGTGCTGTATGTGATTCAGCTGTTGTGCTTTTAAAGCAAGTCTCTGATACTGAGTGATTTCATTCATAAAATACCTTTATATCTGTCTTTAAATAATAGTAAGATTTTTCTGGGGTTGGAGAGATAGCTTAATCAGTAAAGTGCTTGAACAAACATGGGAACCTGAGTTCAGATCCCCAAAAGTCATGTACGAGTCAGGCCTAGCCACATGAACCTGTAACCCCAGTACTGGAGATGGGGAGATAGCAGGGTCCCTGGAGCTTGCTGGCCAGCCAGTCTAGCCAAATCTGAGAGTTCTGGTTCAGTGAGAGACCCTAACTCTGAGAGAATCAGCTAAGGAAGACATCTTGACATTGACCTCTGGCCTCTACACACACACACACACACACACACACACACACACACACACACACACACATTCACACTCACACACTCACGAATTTCTTAACAAAGTTACCACAGTAGGATTAGGCAGGACTAGGGTTATAGCTCAGGATAGCTTGCCCTGCATGCATGAGGCTTTAGTTCACAAAACTATCAATAAATTCTTATTCTCTTCTAATAACTGATCTATTCACATTTCCTTGATTACCATAAAAATAACCCACTGACTTTACATTGTTTTGTTTAAAAAAATCTCATGTTTTTTAAAAACATCTCATGTTTTTAAGGTTAAGTCAAGTAGCCTATCTCATAAAAATCAGTTTTTTCTTAAAATTCTCAAAAGAAATCATATTGTATACCAACATTTTCTGCAAGCTAGAGAAAACGATCACACACTGTCCTTTGCATTACTTCCATGCTTGCCCCTTTTATAAACCTTGCTGATTTGGGCAGGCATTTCCCAGCAGTGGTCAGCAGATGGCAGTACTACAGGGGAGGAGGGCAGAAGGGGAAAGAAAGGACCACGGGCTTTTACAGCGCAGCTTTCTGGAGATGGACAGTATGCCTTTTGGGGACAGACTATCTACTTCCCCATTTTAAAGTGTATAGAACCGTGGGTTTTAAATCTTCACAGATAAAGGATGCAGGGCATACATAGTTCAGTAGATAGGCCCTTGCCTGTTATATACAAGTACCAAGAGTCAGTTCCGAACACCACCAAAGAAACCCTTTCACAGATATGTACAGCCACTACCACCATCAATTCTGGAACAGTTCTTTACCTAAGGAAGAAGTCCTGCGTTCCCATACCTCCTCCTAGTTGTAGATACCTTTGTTCTAGACATTTAAGAGCATAATTGTATCTAGTCATTGTGACTGACTTATTCCGTTGCACGGTGTTTTCTGGGTTCATCCATGTGGTAGATTCACTCCTTTCTATATTAACCAGCATTTTACTGCATGAATAGACCACAATTTTGCTTTATTCAGTTACCGTGATTGTACTTGACTTTTGTTTTTTCATTTCTCTTCCCGCTTGTTCCTGCTGTCATGAGTGATGTCGGTCTGAAAGCTCACGTGTAAATTTTTGCATGACCATGTTTTAATCTCTCTCTGAGCTTACACTCAGGATTGGAATTGTGTAAGGTGCTAGACTGTTTTACATGACTACCAACTCCGTATTAGAATCCGGTTTCTTTTTACTCTGCTTGTTCAGCTCTGTGATTCCAGCCTCTTTATGAAGTTGTATCTTGGCGTGGTTCTGATGAACAATGTTAATGTTAAGCGTCTTTGCATGTACATCAGAGGCCAGTTGTGTGCTGCACATGGCTCTTCTCTGCAGTAGAGTACCAGTCAGAGCCCTGCGTTAGGGTTAGCTTTGGTGTCTCCTTAACTTCGTCACACCTGTCAGTTCCCTAGTCCTTCTTCCTCTCATGACATCTTGAGGATTACAGATCAGTTATTTTGTAGAATATCCACAAATTGAGATTTGGGATTTTTTTAACTTTTTTCCCCCGGTTATGCATTTTTAGTGAATTTCACGTGAAGGAGGCATCCTCGCTGCGACATACCAGGGTTCATTTTATTAGTCTGTCTCACTGCCATGACGAAGGCTGACCTCGGTCTCTTGGCTCCTGTGCTTCCCCTGGCTTTCCCATGGGAAAATCTTATCTTTTCCTTAAAGATTGGGGGAGATACTTTGAGTCTACATATCATGTTCCTCAAATTTTTCCTTAGTGATTTCAGTATTTATTAGTAGCTTTTGCTTGAAATCAGTACCAGTGTGAGGCGTGAGACCATTACTGACTTCATGTTTTACTGCCTCTGTGAGGAAATGTAGATGTAACTAATCGTCTTATTAAAATAAGAAATACAGAGCCAATGTAAAAGAGAAAGCCGAGAGGTCAGAGCTCAGAGATAAAATCTTACCTCCTGCAGTGCTCCTAGCTTCCCCGAGAGAGAGCTACTTCCTGTTTGTCTGTGTTTAAATAGTCTTTCTGTTCTGCCTTCTCATTGGTTGTAAACCAACCACATGACTGCCTCATCACTGCCTGTAAGTACCGCCCTCCAGGTCTTAAAGGCGTATGTCTCCAATACTGGCTGTATCCCTGAACACACAGAAATCTACCTAGCTCTTCTAACCACCACGCTCTTGCTATGGCTCTAATAGCTCTGACCCCAGGGCAACTTTATTTATTAACATAAAATTAAAATCACATTTCAGTACAAATAAAATATCACCATATTTCCCCTTTTCTATTTTAATAAAAAGAAAAAAGGTGCCGGGCGGTGGTGGCGCACGCCTTTAATCCCAGCACTCGGGAGGCAGAGCCAGGTGGATCTCTGTGAGTTCGAGGCCAGCCTGGGCTACCAAGTGAGCTCCAGGAAAGGCGCAAAGCTACGCAGAGAAACCCTGTCTCGAAAAACCAAAAAAAAAAAAAAAAAAAAAAAAAAAAAAAAAAAAAAAAAAAAAAAGAAAAAAGGCAAAAGGTTATAACTAACAAAAGAAAAACTATATACAAAAGTACAATAACTATATACAATATATACAAGTAACAAATACCTAAACGATGTCTAGTCCATTTGTATTTGACAAATCAGAGAAAATAATTCCCTTATCTATCCTATTTTAGTAAGTCCAAAATGTATCTAATTCACTTTGTATCCTAATTAATCTTCAACTATAACTAACTAATCTTCAACTCCCTCAGAGACCCAAGAAGGAAATAATATTAGCTAATAAAAATAAAAACAGGAAGTGCACAAAAGCAACTTCCAAAAATTTTGTGAGTTGACAGAAACAGCCAGCTGCCTGGACAGTCACCTGAGGTTTCTTCGCAGTGTTGGGGCATCATCTTCAGCCTATAGGCTTATCGTATCTGACAGACTCATTTGTGAAGTTGGTTGTACACAAGGTCAACAGTTCAACCTCACATTGGGTGAGAGCAGTTCATGTACCAGAAACACCTGAATTCCACTAGTGTCCTGTCATGATTCAGGATTTTAAATTCTGGAAATTGTTGACAGTTTTTTGAATTCAGCTGTCCATTCTTCTTGGCTGTGTATATATGGCTTCATCTCAGCATCCCCTTCTTCTCCACATCCCTCTATTAAATGCCAGTCTACTATTGAGAGGCGTGGTGAGCTTTCAGTTGCTGTTCCATTGCACAACAGAAGCCATCGGCCCACTGCCTGTTCAGCTGCCTTCGAAGAAAAGGGCACTGTACCTTTTCCGGATTGTGAAGGCCACTTCAGGGATGGTGCCATATTGTCCTGGCCTCAGAAGATGCCTTCTGATAAAGCCATAACCACACTTGTTTTGGCAAGAATCAGTAGTCCTTTGTTTCGTGTTCTGTCTGTCCATTTTGTCCTGTTGATTTGAGGATACTTTGTTGTCCAGTGGCTAACTTTTGCCACAATGAAAGTTAACTCCATATGCAGTTTCTTCAATGCCCATTTTTTCTCTGAAGTAAATTGGTACTGCCAGGAGCCGACATGTCTCAAAAAAGAAAAATTTCTAAGTTATTAAAACATTTTAAATGCCATATTCGGTAGATCTCTGAAGAGTTTGAAGATGACCTGTCTAAAATATATCTGCTCAATTTTTAAAACATATCTAATATGACTACAATTTCTATTGTAATGTCTAACTACTAACTTTCATTTCTTTATATCCTAATAGTTGGTAATAATGTAAAGTATTTAAAACTAGTAATTGTCTTTTTCTTTTCTTTTCTTTTCTTTCTTTCTTTCTTTTTTTTTTTAAACAAGAACCTTAAATCTAATCTCCTTTGCTTAGCCTTTTTCCTAACCCTTGACAACAACTTGTAACCTACCCCCCTAAATAATGAAAATTATCCCAGACCCAAAACCCATTAAAAAAACCAAAAAAAACCACCCGCCCCACACCACCTCTTTGGGAATGTGGGCGTCATTCTTAAAATTGCTTCCTGCTGGGTATGGGTGAAGTTATCTTTATCCTGAAAGAAAAATTTTAGGTTAATTGTTAAATTCTAGGAAAGGTAACTATATCCTTCGTTATTATCTAGTCTGTGTATAAAGCCAAAGTTCAGGGTTTATCTCAAGTCCTTATGCAAGTAGTCTTTGAGACTGAATCATCTCAGCTACTCATCTCAAAATTGCTCTGAGCACCTTGTAGTTCAAAGCTGATCTGTAGATGATGTTTGTCAGCTTAGTGATATTATTATTGTCCACGTGGAATTGTTGTTGTTGTTGTGGGGCCCCATCTTCTTCCCGGAGATTTCAGTTGATGTTAGGCCTGGCCGTGATTTCCTGCAGAAAACTGATAAGAGACTCGAACACAAAGACATATATATGCAGCTAATTGAAGCCTTTTTTCTAGAATTAGTTAGTACTCTATATGACCATTCATATCTTAACAAAGTTTAAAATGTATATATATATTAATCTTGTAAATTTTGATATAAAATTTATACTTTAAGAAAAGTTTAAAGAATCAGAATAGAATCAAAGAGTTGAGATTAGTAATAGAATAGTCCCTTAATTAATTTGGCTTTTGTCCTGTCCCATAGCAGAAAATGGCTCTTTTATTCTGGCATGATACAGGGAGTTTGTATTTTCCTTTTAACAACATGCTTGAGTTTAAAGAAGGAGAGAGCCATTCTCCAACTCCAAAGTCAGCTTTAAATTTTAATTGAACTGGGACTATTAGAAGACCAATAGTGTTAAATCTTTAGAGAAAAGCAGAAACAAACATTTAAGAAGACATATTTTTTTTTTTTTTTTTTTAGATTATATACGCCGTTTCACTCTGTTTCCTGGAATAGATGATTTGTCCCTTTTCTTCAATTGTCTCATTTGTCTTGTGTTTTTCAGATTCCTTAACCTTCATTCTCCTAAAAGACAAAAAACAAAAACCTTTCCCCAAGACTAATTTTGGGGATGTTCCCTTTTGGCAAGTTATTATCTGATTAAATGAAAAGGCATGTGTTACTGGTACAAGTTAGTTTAAATTGGATGTTCATGCTAGTTGATGAACTATCATCTCCTCTAATTAAGAGGTTTCTCTTGTTCAAATCGAACCTTTATCAATTTTGATGGTACCCACAGCTTATCTTCTCCTGTAGAAACAAAAGCAAAACCTCGTCCCCAACGTAATACATACCCTGGTTTCCATTCTGAGGTCAGCACATCCTTAAAGTATATAGGCTGATTTAATTCTGTAGTTTTTTCTATTATCCAATGTCTCTATGCAGCTGTTGTTCCTTTCTCATTGGCATTCAGAAAATTCAAAGTTAATAGAGCATTATGCAGTCTATTTCTGGGGGTTTTTGTTACTCCTTTCTGTTTATTTAGCATATCCTTTATAGTTCTGTTTGATCTTTCTATAACTGCTTGACCTGTAGGATTATGTGGTATACCTGTAATATGCTTTATTTTGTAATAAGCAAAAAACTGTTTCATTTTAACAGAGACATATGATGGAGCATTGTCAGTTTTGATTTGTGCAGGTATACCCATGATGGCCATAACTTCTAGCAAATGAGTGATTACAGAATCAGCTTTTTCAGAACTCAGAGCAGTTGCCCATTGAAATCCTGAATAAGTATCGATAGTGTGGTGTACATATTTCAATTTTCCAAATTCTGCAAAGTGAAACACGTCCATCTGCCAGATTTCATTCCTCTGAGTACCCTTTGGGTTACATCCTGCTGGCAATGGCATTTGATTATAGAAGGAACAAGTAGGACATTTCTTTACTATTTCTTTGGCTTGTTGCCAGGTTATGGAAAAATCCTTTTTTAAACCTTTACTATTGACATGATGTTTTTATGAAATTCTGAGGCCTCTAGCACATTTCCTATCAATAATTTATCAATCTCATCATTGCCTTGTGCTAAAGGGCCTGGCAGACCAGTATGAGATCGGATGTGAGTTATATATAAAGGATGACTCCTTTTCCTGATTGTACCTTGTAATTGAATAAATAGTGAAGTTAATTCTGAAGCATCAGGGATAAATTCTGCAGTCTCAATATGTAATACCACTCTTTCAGCATACTGAGAGTCAGTTACTATGTGGAGAGGTTCTGAAAAATCCATTAATACCAACAGAATAGCATACAATTCTGATTTTTGCACTGAATTATAAGGACTTTGAACTACTTTACTTAAATTTTCTGATTTGTAACCTGCCTTTCCTTGTTTGTTGGCATCTGTATAAAATGTACAAACTCCAGATATGGGTTTTTGCCGTACAATTCGAGGCAAGATCCAATCAGCTCTCTTTATAAAATCAATTCTGTTGCTTTTGGGATATTTGCTGTTAATTTCTCCCAAAAAATTACTGCAAGCTCTTTGCCAAGGTTCACTTTCTGTCCATAATTTTTCAATGTCCTCCTTAGTTAAAGGTACGACAATTTCTGCTGGGTCTATTCCTGCTAATTGACGAAGTCTCAATTTTCCTTTGTAAATCAAGTCAGATTTTTTCCCCATAAGTTTTTAATTTTTTATTTGGTTTATTTGGTAAAAATATCCATTCCAATATAATATCTTCCCTCTGCATTAATATTCCAGTAGGAGAATGCCTAGAAGGTAAAATAACCAAAATGCAATCCAGCTTTGGATCAATACGATCCACGTGCCCTTCATGTACTTTCTTTTCTACCAAGGCCAATTCTTTCTCAGCTTCAGGTGATAATTCTCTTGGACTATTTAAGTCCTTGTCACCTTCTAAGGTTTTGAACAAATTAGTCAGTTCATCATTTTTAACCCCAACAATAGTTCGTAGATGAGAAATATCTCCAAATAATCTTTGAAAGTCATTAAGAGTCTGTAGTCTATCTCTCCTAATTTGCACCTTTTATTGACACAGTGATGTAAACTAATAGCCTCATGTCATATTCTAGTTGAAAATCCAGTACTGTCTATCTTTACTTCTTTATTCAAGTGATCCAGCTTTGGTATTAGGAGCCCCTTCAGAATAGATTCTGACTTCCTTCAACAAGACTTCATGCTCTTCTGACATTTCATTACTTTCTCACACCACAGATGTTCTCGGGTCATCATAGTGTTTTTCCTGCCCTGGCCCTGGACTCAGATGCTTCTTCAGGAATTCTGATTTCCTTGACTGTAAAATTATGTTTAGCAACCAGAATCTGGGCTCTATGTTCATGGCTAACATTATGTAGTACCACCCAACTATTTCTACGCAGTATTACCATAAATCTAGTCACTCACAAAAAGCACCTATTTATTATTCCTCAGACTGTAGGCATGGCTTAATTCATGTTTTGCTTAGGGCTTCATAATACTACACTCAGGGTGTCAGAGAAGCTGGTTCTAGAGGCTTTCCTAGCAGACAGTGTTGGTGGAATTTCCTCTTCTTGATATTGGCCATAGATTGTCTTCACTTCCTTGCCACGTGAGCCGCCCCCACCCCCCCCCCACCCCCCCCCCCCCACAACAAGGCTGCTTGTTCAAAGCCAGCTGTAGAAAGATCTATAGCGAAGCCCTCTAGAGAGATGGTGTTTTATAATGAAATGTGCTCTCGGAAGTGAGTGATCTCTCCCCCTTGTCACTTTATTAGTTAGACACAAAGTTCCTGCTCCTGCCCATAGTCAACTGGAAGGACTGAATCAAAGGCATGAGTGCCGGTGGGTGGGGGTTGTAGGTGGTGTCCTTGTTGAAGTCGTCTATGGTAGGGGTTATAGTTGGGCCCTCTCGCAGACAGCACTAGGAAGCCTGTGTATGTGCACTAACCCACTATTATGTGACAAAAGTTTTCCTGGGGTATGTGGTACACACATCTATTCACATCAGATAGGAACCCACAACAGATGGACACCACCAAAGTCCAACTTGGTGAACCAATGAGTTTCATTGGGGTGACTTACAGGAATGTGGGTGAGGGGTTACTTACTGGAGCAGAAATGACTCAAAGACAACTGCGTCACCAATGCCCACCCCAGCATGGGTGACAGCTCACACAGCATGGGAACCTGGAGCTCACTGCACAGCCTGCAGGCTTCTCACCAGGTTGGAGAGTGTCCCTTCTAAGCGACTCCAGTCTACAACTCTTCCAGGAAGCTGGTCTGGTCTCTGAGTCTTCTTTGCAGCTTGGCTTATCTAAGAGTCTTCTTCAAAGCCTAGCTTACTTCCATCTGAGGGAGACTCTCAGCTTTTATTGCTTACTCTAGTGTGGTGGTTCTCAACTTTCCTGATGCTGTGACCCTTTAAACAGTTCCTCATGTTGTGGTGACCCCAACCATAAAATTATTTTCATTGCTACTTCATAACTGTAATTTTGCTACTGTTATGAATTGCAATGTAAATATCTGTGTTGTCCAGTGGTCTTAGGTGACCCCTGTGAAAGGGCCATTTGACCCCCACCCCCAAGGGGTTGTGGCACACAGGTTGAAAACCACTGCTCTAGTGAATCTGGTCAGTTTCAGGGACTTCCTAAAGCAATTTTGAGTTATTTACCTTCCTGTTTAAGGAACCCACAGGATGGAATGTTCTAGTATCAGAGGAAACTGTTATACAACATCCACATAGATATATACTTTTATGTTTCCGTATATACTGTGTGTATAATAAAACTGTGATATATGAGTTGTTCTAGTACCTCTAATTTTAATTCAGTACCACAGGGTTCATTTTAGCGGTCCCCTTTGCTTAGTTTGTGATTTCTCAATCAGTGAGAAGCCTGGTTCTCATTATCTGAAAATACTTACTCGTTTGTTCAATTCTAGTACATAATTTCATAATTATTATCCCATATTCCCATTAGAACCACTTTACCACCTGGATTGATATATAAAGATTAGATGGTTTCATAAACCCGTGAGGTTCAGGCATACATACTGCTTCTCTTTGCCGGTACCAGTGCGCATTCCCAGCAGCCCTCCAGGAGAGCACCCTGCAACCCTAACGGAATGTACTGGTTTTTTTTTTAATTTGTGCCAATAGCAGGTGGGAAATATTACCTTGGTACTGTTCATTTGCATTTCTGGGGGTACTTTCCCTAGGTTTACTCTGTCCTCGTCTCCTGTTTTCTCTCTGACCCGTCTTTCTTAAACTAAAAGTGCTGCGGTGAAGTCTATGTGTTTGCTATGCCCCGTCTGTCTACTCTGTCTAGTCTTTGTTTCAGAAAGATAATTGCTCTATGATTTAATATAAAAATCATGATTATATGTTCACCGTGGATTATGGATTTTACTGTTAAAATGCCTTCTTTTGATCTTCAATGCTTTGCATCTTAAAAGGTCAATATTTTTAAATTATATTTGTTTCATCTTCCTGATGACTCCTGTATTCTAGTCCTTACGCGTGCGAGTGTCTCTTGAAATGGACACATCTGCAGTATTCTGTTTCCAAACCAAAACTGAAAGAAGAAAGTGACAGCTGGGTTGTCTCATTCAGTATTTTTACTGAAGTATACTGTGATTTTTGTTTAAAAGTTTTTATCAAGTCCAGTTTCTCAGAGTGTTAGTGTCTCTGGCTCTGGAGAAGAGTTACAGAAGAGGAGGAATCCTGTTCTCCTGCTAGCCTTTCTGCCTTGTCAGTTTGAAACTGTACACGTACATTTCATCCAGAAACACACACACCTTACATCTGTGTATGGGCATGCGCACACAATGTAGAGAAGAGATAGACCACCACCTGGAGCACTGTGGAGGATGGTCAGCCCTCCTTCTGAGAAAATAAGAATGGCCAGTGAAATACTGAAAGGAAAAAGTAAACTGAATGTACCTCTTAGCTAATATAAAAAAAAGACTCGGCTCAGAAAGAGGTGAGAAGGAACCCCTTTAAAGAGGTAGGTGGAGCAGGAGCTGGCTTTTGTCTGAAGGTGCTTGTCTAGCTAGGGAAGCCTTATGATCCTGGGGCAGAATGGACATCCCAGGGCTTGGCTGAAATGAAGTCTAATGCAGATTCTTTCAATAAAGCTGAACTATCTCAGAAGAGCAGCAAACTAAAAATAAATTCCCACTGGCCTTTTTCAGCCCTTGAAAATAACTCTGGTCCTGAACTTAGAACAAACATTCTGAGAATTTATAATAAAAACCAAGCCCTTATTCCAATTTCAGCTGAAATCTGTACTATTTGGAAAGTGTAGACTTGGAATTGAGGATGAACTGTAGTTTCCTTTTCTTGTAAGAAGCAAAGTCAGTCTTTTCTGGAGGAAGATGCCTCCGTCTCAGGCCTCACGTATTTTCCACAGCTAATGTTCTGAGGGAAGTAAACAACTAGCTCACAGGAGACAAGACAGGCAGCCTTAGACCTCAGCCCACACAGGAGGGTCTGAGGTTCCCGCAGAAACAACTGCTGCAGCAGTCGAGATGAAGTGAGTGCCTGGGGTTCCAGCTGGGGGAGGCTTGAAGGTAACCAAGATGTTGAATGAAAATAACAAGTCCCAGAAAAACCCACAGTGTTGCTGAATCTATTTAATCTTAACAATAAAAACCCAGAGTCAGATATTAGGGTGAAAGCTGAAAGGTCAGAGAAGCAGAGCAGCAGCCGCTAGAGACTTCTTACCTCTACAAATCTTCAGACCGAATGGGAAGCCGAGATCTGTCTCCACCCACCTTATATTCCTGTTTCCTCCTCCCAAGTGCTGGGAGGAAAGGTGTGTGCCACCACTGCCTGGCCTCTAAGGTTAACTAGTGGCTAGCTCCACACTCTGGTCTCCAGGCAAACTTGATTTGTCAGAACACAAACAAAATATCACAACACACAGTGTGGTTTCTTTGGGCTAAAGAGACCTACTGTAGATAAACCCAAGTAATGTTTGTTCTTAGGAGTACAACCATGGGTGCTAAAAACTCAGAAACCCAGGGCCTCCCTCATCCACGTGACGGCTGTGATTTAAGGGAACCGCTTACTGGAAATGATTGTCTTCTCAGTCTTCACAGAAAAAATGATTAGCTTGGAGTGAGTGTTACTAATCTTGCTTTTTCTTTCCTCTTGCAGCAAGATGAGACGATGAAGTAGATATGGATCCTAGTTTTTCTGGTTCTCAAAGCACAAAAAGAACAGAAGCATAATTAGGATCAAGACGTAAAACATGAAGTATTCTGTTTGGTTTTTACATGAAGACGTTTTCTGTTTTTTATTTTGGGGGGCTCTCATGGATTATTGCTTTGTCTATTCTTACATTGAGGTGTATGTGCACAAAATCGCCATATTTCAAATAGCAAACTTTTTTTAAAAAAAAAAAAACATTGGTCATTACATAACTTGTTAATTTAAATTTCTACTGGGTATCATTTAACTGTTAACTATTTTCCTTTTACCAAATAAAATGTATCAGTAAACACTTTTGCATTGGTTACCTTGTATACCAGGATATCTTGTTTTTTGCTTTTGAGCCCCTTGGGTATACATGAAGATCAAAGAAGGTTTGAAATCATCTGTCCTGTTGTCGTTTCCCCTTGGCATTCTGCTTTTCGAAATACTTTTTAGGTGTCGGCCTTTTGAATCACTTCAGCTGTATGTAATCTTACGGCTCAGGCAGTGGGAGCTGTGGCGGTTAATATCTGCAGGATCCAGGATCACAGAGGAGACGGGCTCTGGACATGTCGTGAGCAGCTTTCTAGACGAATGAGAGTGGGAAGAGCAGCACCATCCCACTGCCTGGGGTCATACGTGAATGAAGGGGAGAAAGCGAGCTGGGCACAGCGTGGATCTTTGTTTCCTGACTTTCCTCACCTTTGTGGGTGAGATGGGATCAGCTGCCTCCTTCCTGCTGCCGTCCGTGCCTTCTCCATCGTGGTGGATTCGACCCCTTCACACTGCAAACTGAATAAACCCTTACTCACTTAAGTTATCTTTATCAGGTATTTGTTCCTGCAACCAGAAAAGTAGCTAATACCCTAGTTTTCCAGAACTTATTTAAATTTTCGTTTTTTAGAATATATGTGTATTTGTGGGTGCTGGGAACTAAGCTCGAGTCCTCTGGAAGAGCAGCACATGCTCTTACCCACTGTGCCATCTCATCAGTCCCCTTAGGTAAGGATGCCGGGCTTACTTAATGGCCTGCCTTCTCTCTTCTCTGAATCATGTGGGTATATATATGCACAAGTGAGTACAGGAGCCCGAGGAATCCACAAGAGTGCACTGGATCCCCTGGAGCTAGGCTAAGAGGCTGTGAGCCATCTGCCGTGGGTGCTAGGAACTGAACTAGGGTCTCTGTAAGAGCATGAACTGATCCGTCTCTCTAGCCCATTTCCAGGCACATTTCAATTCCTTTCTTATAATTTTAAGGGATAATCCTACTTGTGCCGCAAGCTGTAGGGAGCCAAATATTGAGAACGTAAGCCTATGGGGAGCACTCCTAGTCAAATGATTCCAGGTAAACACTTCATTGCAAGTTAACCATTAATCCACCTGGGGTAACAAGACTGGCAAGTGCTTGGCCCTTAGTTTGGCTTATCTGAAGACCAGGTAACATGCACCTGTTTAAACCTAGAGGAAAGTTACTGATTAGTGAACTTGGGAACCTTTTCTTAGGAATAGTTAGCCATTAACAATGGCATCTTTTCTTGGGAAACAGGGAGAAATAACAGATACAGTTTTAAAACTTTAGGCACCTTCATCTACAGCTAAGCTAGTATTACTCAAGCGTATGATCTCCAAAGTTAATGAGTTTTAAAGTTAAAGCAACTGAAACTGAAGAGTTTTTATTTTCCTTGATTACTTTTCTTATCTAAATCACATGTCTGTTTCCTTAAAATGTTTGCCAGTGGTAAAAATGGCATCTTCGTCTTGTTCCCAGTTTCCGTGAGAATGCCTCTCCTGAGAAAGTGGTGGGGTAACACCTGGAAAGCCCATTTAGGATCACATTGCAGCATAAACTGTTAGTATTTGAGTGGGTTTTTTTTTTGTTTTTTTTTTTTGTTGTTGTTGTTGTTGTTGTTTTGTTTTAAATCTCAGTTGGTACTGACTTTGTCCAATGCTGCTTGGCACTGAAATTTGATTAGCATCCAACCAAGAGATAAAATTCATAATTACTGTTTGCTGTAGTCTAAAGAATGAGGAGGTGTGGGCGGGGGGGGGGGGGGGGGGGGGCAGCGCCTGGAGTACCACAGAAGTGACTCTAGGAAGCTTCCACACATCTCTGAGGCAAGAGACAGAAAGAGTGGAATTTAGAGGACTCCTCACACACACACACACACACTCCCAAGACAGGCTGGAGAGATGGCTCAGAGGTTAAGAGCACCACTGGATGCTCTTCCAGAGGTCCTGAGTTCAATTCCCAGCACCCACAGGGTGGCTGACAACCATCTGTAGTGAGATCTGGTGCCCTCTTCTTTCCTGCAGGCAGAACACTGTATACATAATAAATAAATCTTTAAAAACAAAAAACAAACCAAAAAGCTCCAAGGCTAGAGCATGAGCCCGGCTCTCTGGTTCCTCGGTGTGACGACACTGGTCAGCTGGCGTGGAGCCCGCTGGAGTGAAGGATAGCCGCGACAGCACGGTGGTCTAGGACTAGCACCGACATGATGAAAACACCCGTGCATTCGTGGACACTGAAGCCTTGGGTTTTGCTGGCTTCAAACACTCCCAGCGGCTGGAAGTTACGAGCGGGAGCCACTTGAAATCCAAACTCCACTTTTTAATACATGCCAGCCATCATCTCCACTCTTAACTTTACACTTCGCTTATGACATCAGGACTAAACATTTCTGTTCTTCGCTAGCTGACCTCATTTTACAGGGGTCACCAGAGGAGAAAACAGAACAAAGGGCGAAGGGACGTCACTTGCTCCTTCCTAAAAGCCGACACCGTTTGCCGGCTTCACCCTGGTGATGGCATGTTGCACAACAGTACCCGTTGGTCCAGTTGCCAGCTTGCTTCAGCACTCCCGGAATCAGCCCAATGGCCCAGTCTGGAGTGGTGCACCTCCATCAGAGGTCATGGCCGGCCTCTTCACAAGACTCCTCCTCACACCCCTCTGAAATAACCCCTCCAGAGATACTGACAAAGACTGAGCCGTGGTGTCCCTCTGAGCTTTCCCAGATACCTAGGTTTTAGTAACCCAGCCCCTTCCCTTGGCTAGCACATTTGGTTCTTGCACATTGCTGGAAGCAAGCAAAATAATAAAAGCTCATAGGAAAGATTTTGACAATATCTAGAAAATTTGCATATCCATCTACTATTTGTTTCTACGATCCCACTTTTGGGAAACTATCAAAAATTCTCTTAGACAAATGTCAGGGTGCCATGGTTTGTAATAACAAATGAGCAGCAAAAACATTGCATACCACCACCACCACCACAACAACAACAAAAATCTGAACAACTGCCACTGGACGGCAGGTTATTTGGAAACCCTGTGAACTGAAAGTACCTTTTCACTAAGTTGGTGACCGAGAAAAGGATAACTGGCATAGGAAAGATTTTCAGTTTGCATCTTCAGCAGAATGTGCTGCATGGGTAGGAAGCCTTGAATGCCCACAGGTTTTATTGGTGTGTGTGTGTGTGTGTGTGTGTGTGTGTGTGTGTGTGTGTGTGATGTGCATGCCTGGGGCCCTGGGACATCAGAAGGAAATCTGCTTCCCTGGAACTGGAGTTAAGGATGACTGTGGGGCTTGGGAATTGAACCCCAGTCCTCTTAGAGTAACAAGTGCTCTTAACCACTGAGCCATCTCTCCAGCCTCTACTTTAAGATTTTGCAATCAAGATTGTTGGCGTCAGGGAAATGGTACAATTGATTCTAGCTCTGTTCACTATTGCTGTGACAGAAAGCCCAACACTGGATAGTTTATTAAAAAAAAAAAAACAGGTTTGTTCTAGTCTCAGGCTTCTGGAAGCCCTTAACCTCTGAGCCATCTCCCGAGCTCAAGTTAAACAAAGTAACCCCCCCCCCCCCCCCCCGCAAAAAAAAAAGTATGCCAGATATGGTGGCACACACCTTTAAGGAAGGAAAGGGGAGGGGAGGGGAGGGGTGGGGAAGGGAAGGAAAGTGTGTGTGCATATGCTTTGTGTCTACTGACACATTTAGGGGTAAAACACTTCGTATGAAATTTGCTTGGAGACACCCAGGAAGGCAGGAAATGTTAATCACTTACCACTCAAGTTGTGACTTCCTGGAGTTGTGGAGATGTGGGTTATTCTCTCCGATGAACAAATGGCCAGTTTTCACAAAGAAAATGTGTAGCCCAGCACTCAGGAGGCAGAGGCAGGCGGCGATCTGAGGCCAGCCTGGTTTACAAAGGTGTGTGTGTGTGTGTGTGTGTGTGTGTGTGTGTGTGTGTGTGTGTGTGTGTGTGTGTGTCGGGAATAATGTGTTTGCATGAACAATATAATCTAGGAAGGCATACCAAGTGAAACGAGGTCTGAAAATTAGTTTGATCTCATTCGAGATTTGCCAAGTTTTATAATATAAAAAGAGAGCCAAAAAGTTGCTTTCTGAGCGCAGGTTTCAAGTATGTAGGTATTTCCCAAGTAAATAAGCATGGTTATTTGCTCCTAAGGGCACAGGGGACGTGACTCAGCAGTCCAGGCAGCCTGACCTCCCCCTGAACAAGCGGAGAGGGTCCAAACGAACTGGAAGCCAATTCGAATAAGCAAGCATTGGCACCAGTTAGCTACCAAAGCAATGACCTGGGACCTCCTGAGCCATCCCACCGATGCCAAAAGATTGCGGTGCCCCTCCCGCTTGGCACAGTGGACAGGTGTCTGGACAGTTTTCTGTTAGGAACTGGGCGGCACTGGTTCTTCCAGAAGTTTCTGGGCGGGCGGAAGCCTGAGACTCAGGCAAGCCCCTCCCCGCTGCCTCAGGCAATTTATTCTCCGCTGGGGCGGGCACTGCTGAGGACCTGCTAGGGACCTTGGGCGTCATGGATCCCCCGCAGCTGCTCTTCTTCGTGAATGGCCGCAAGGTGAGCGCCCGCGGGCTGCCCAGGCAGGGCAGGCCCCTGCATCAGTCCCTGGCCCCTTCCGATCCTGCGCCCCGCTTTCCCCGAGACCTTGACATGGGATGTCGTGCGTCACTACCTGCGCGTAGGAGACTAAGGGCGAGTTTCAGAATTGCCTGAATTCCAGGGTCCCCCTCCCTTCCCAACATCCCCATTCCCTGGCCTTCCCATCCTAATGGGATATGCAAGCCCACCCCTCCTCAAACAGCAAGGGAAAGAGCTCTGTTCTTAACCCATCCGGCACCGTGAATCCAGACCTTCCCACCCTCAAAGCCCCGGCTAATAACATCTTCCAGCACATTTGAATAGACAGCCTCAGTTCTCAGCTTGTCTGGGTGAGCAGTACCCAGATTCAAGCTACCCCGTCATTTCTCAGATGAAGTTGTTGACTTCGTGAAGTCAAAGCAACTTCCTGGGACAGCAGAGCTTGCCAGAACCAGGCTCCCTGCTGGCTGTGGGGTTCTGTTTTGTTTTATTTGTGTGTGTGCTGTGGCTCTGAAGACCTTGCTGGCTGTTCCAAGCCAAGCCTGTTGCTCCTGCACAGCGAAGCCCCTGGGCATCATTTAAAGCCGAGGTCTGGGCAATGACCTTGCTTGCTCAGTGTGTTCTCAGTATAAACTGATAGCGTTTTCTCGGGGTGGTTCTCAGTGGCGGGGCTCCTCCGTTTGGATCCACCTGTGGCCCCTGCCTCTGGCTGTGGACAAACAGAGCCCTGGCTGGCCCTGGCTGGCTCTCAGGAAGCCAAGGAAGGTTTAGTTAGCACCAGACCCTTCCTGTGGGAGGCCGGTTCTGAGGCCGTGAGTTGATTCACACAGCTGTGGTTTTGTAACGTGTTTTCTTGAAGAACACGGTCTCTCAAATTATACGAGTCCCCCCGTAAAAAGCTTGTGTGTCCCTGCTTTATGGGCCTCCCATGGGATAAGATGGATCCTAAATGGGCACCATTAGGGCCCCACAGGACCAGTGTGAGGGTGAGCCAGGCCCATGGGGTGAAATGGTTGTCTCCCTCCTTCCTGTTTCCTCTTGCATAACAGAATAATCACATGAGTCTTCTGTCCTTCGTAAACAAGCAGCGACTTCCTTTCACATCTGCTTTCACATCTGCCGCTCACCACTCACCCACACTGCCTGATGGAGGAGGGTCACTCCTTTACTAAGGGGGAGGGGCAATGCTACTTACTGAGTAAGGAGTGATCATGAATATTCAATCCGCGTTTTTATTAACAGCCTGACATATGCCAAACTGTGTTTGGGCTTATGGGATACAGCAAACCATAGAAATGCCGAGGCCCCTGCTGGTGTGGAATTGGCACGTCCTGGGGTAACAGCTAACACGCATATAAATAGACGGAGAGAGTGAAAGCGAAGTGAGATGGACAGGATCTGATGGGGTAGATGAAGGGGATGTTTTGGCCTTGCAGAGCCGGGGTCATTGGAGCAGTGTCCAGGATGAAGTGACCAAGCATACATATGAGGAAAGGATTTTTCGGGCAGAGAAATCCCCGGTGCAAATGTCCTGGGGCAGGAGATTATTTACATGCTCAGAGAATAAACTGCTGGGGCTGGAGAAGTGGCCAGCAGCCGGAGTCCAGCCTTATAGGTGATGCTGGGAGTTTAGTTCCGTGAGGCCGCAGCCATATTGAGTCTGATGTCTCCCTCGTTCTCCCTGCCCTGCTTCCAAACCGGAGTTTTTAATGAGTAGTGCAGCTTTATGTTTTGTTGATTGTTAAGAATAAAGGAGCCTTTCTTATCTGAAGGCTTACTTCCTCTCTCTTAGGCCCCCCCCCCTCTCCGCTGGCACCGCTGGGGACCTCCAGGTGCCTTGGACCTGGTCCTGGGATCAAATGTTCTGTGATCGTTTGTAAAGAAGACTCTAGAAAGACTGGTTAAGTTTTTGAAATGATCCCCCGACCCCACAAAAAACAAACAAACATCGTGTCAGCTTTTCCCTCCCAATCTTGCCCCTCCCAATTTTAGTGAAGCGTGTATTTCAACACTGATCAGCAAGTGAGGGGGTGTTCCGAGAAGCATGAGAAGCCATTGGCGAGAAGGGCCCCGTGAAAAGCCAGACTTCTGGGACTCAGATCTGCCTTTTCGAGGACTCCTGGAACCCCTTCAGGGTGCTCTGGTGACCTGCACGGCAGGCCTTTGGCTGTGGCTTTTTGCTCTGCACGAGAGTTAGGCCGAATGCAAACACAATGAAAGTTAAGCGTCCACGCACTGCCTGAGTTCAAGTGGCGTAAGTCAGTGTGCAGGGGATGTTTATGGAAGACGCGCTGCCAGGAGTTTGAAGTTCTCAAAACAGGGACTCGGGTATTAATTCACGGAAATTGGTTCCTCTCCAAGAAAGTTTGAGTCCAGGGTGGAAGAGAGGGTCATAACAAGTGTCTGGCAGGTTCAGGAATTCCCTACATGGCATGGCCGGTGCACAGGACGATCAGACCAGTGTTTTCAGGGGGTCTCTCGTGCAGGCAAGGCTTGTGGGTGGCAGAGTAGAAGCAGAGAGACCTAGGAGACAGCCGTTATAATTGTGCAGGCTCCGGATGATAACGGCCCATGCTGGCGGTGGCAGCGTAGCGGAGAAGCGTCTTCAGACACTCAAGGAGCAGAACTTGGTGACACGGATTGCCGTGGGTGGAAAGAAAGAAAAAGTTAGATATAACCCAGGTTTCAAACCTTAGATGTCCTGGCAGAGAGTCAGGCTGTGAGCTGGCTGGGGAAAAGAGGAAGAGAGGAAACTCAATGAATTAACTTGAAGTTGGTTTGAGAGCCAGACTTATCCTATGGAAGGGGTGTGTGTGTGTGTGTGTGTGTGTGTGTGTGTACACGTGCGCATGCTCACATGCCGCATCCTCTCCCGTATTACACGTTCCTCAAACAGATTTGCTTTGTCCTGCGAGGGCCTGGATAAAGTTGCAGGGGAGGAGTCAGCTCTGGATGCGTGCCTTCTCTGCCTTCCTTCCCAGAGGGACAAAGTACCTCAACGTGGAGAAAGATGGTTAAGGTTTATGAATAGATGAAGCAAGCCATGCTTCTGTCTGTTCCGTGAACGCCAAAGGAACCTCAAATGCACGGGACATGAAAACAGACGAGGGAACCAGCTGGGGAACCTCAGTGGGGAGGAAATGAATAACAACAAAGTAAAAATGCCATGAACCCATTACTTTATGTGCTAACTTAAAACATTCAATTCAAATTTTATTTTATGTGTATGGGTGCTTTGCTTACACATATGTCTGTGCAACACATGCATGTCTAAAACATTAATTTTTAAAATTTTAATCAAAATAGAGAAAGCAGGATTCCAGGGAACCAGGACCATCCACCATGTTTCAGTTCCTGCCCCTGACTCTGTCAGCCCAGTTGCTTAAGTGTGCCTAGCTGCACAGCCTTGCCTGACTTGGCACATGCATTTGCTGCTTTGGTTTGGGTATGTGGGGACATGGCTGGTTATGGTCTACTTGGCAAACATGTCTTTTAAGTTAGCTGCATCCATCTTTCAGACACCCTGCTCGGCCAGCAGCTCCTCTGTCTGTTCTGTTTCTCTTCCTCCCCAACCCCCCCCCCAACCCCCCAACCCCCCCCCCCCCCCCCCCCGCTCTGTTCTCTCCCAGTGTCCTTCTAGGGGAAGCTGGACAGAGTCACTAGTGTTCCTGTGAGTGGAAACTGCCACAGCCTTAGGGAACAGTGATGATTCCGGACCAGGAACAGTCAGGGATGGAGATCTATACTTTTATTTTGATGTTGATGCTTGCACATCACAGATGCATTTCTCTGGAACCAGCAGGGTCCTACCAGTGTGAACATAACATCACACCAGCTCTTGTCCGTGTGTGCATGCCTATGTTTCTCTTGCACAGGTGGTAGAAAAACATGTGGATCCCGAAATGATGCTGCTACCATACCTGAGGAAGAACCGTATCCTTTGCTGTGTGCTGTGAGTGTGTGTGTTTGTGCATGAGCCTGTGAGGGTCTGTGTTTGTGTGTAAGAGTTTGTGGGAGTGGGAATCTGTGAGAGCATATGTGTGTGAAATTGTGAGTGCATGTATCTGAAGTCTATAGCATGTCTTGAGTGTATATGTATATGTTCTTGTGTGTGAATTTGTGAGGGATGTAAGTGTGTGGACAAGTGTGAGTCTTGGTGTATGTGTTTGAGATGTAAGATATTTAGGTATGTCTATGAGTGTTGTGTGCATGAGTGGATCTGTAAGTGTTTTGTGTGTGACTGTGCGAGAGTGTGTGTTTGAGTGAGAGTGAGTATGTGAATGTGTGCATGCATGTAAATGTGAATGAGTGTGAATGTATGCCAGAATGTGCTAGGTATGTGTATGAGCCTCTCGTGTGTGTGTGTGTGTGTGTGTGTGTGTGTGTGTGTGTGTGTGTATTGGTGAGCCTCTGAGAGTGTGTGTAAAAGTGTTCGCAAGAGTCTTTGTGTATAAGAGTTTGTGGGAATGTGCAAGAGTTTTTAAGTGTGTGAATTTAGGCCTATGAGTATGTGTGCATGAGTGTGCCTAAATGAGTATATGTATGTGTGACTGGGTTTGTGAGAGAGAGAGCATTTTAGTGAGAGGGTCTGTGAATGTGTATATGTGAATGTGCATGTGTACAAGAGTATATGAGTTGTGTGAGAAATACTGTCCTTATGTGTGTATGTGTGGGGGTTTGAGTGTGTGTGTGTATGAGTGTTTGAGTATATGTGGAAATAATGAGTGTATGGATGTGTGAGAGTTAAGTGTAATTTTGTGATGTATTTGAGTGTGTGAGTGGCATATTTGAGTATGTGAGTGTGTGTGTTTGAATGAGTGTGTCAGCGTGTTCTCTTAACCTCTGCTGTATCACTAATTGAGTGCTATGAGATGGAGAAGCAAGCAAGGGGAAGTAAAGAGAAGGATGTTAAAAGCATTAATTAAGCATCCTCTAGAATTAACAGACAATATGTATACTTCATCTTCACTGACTGACGGTTATGCCATTGGAAAAAGAAAACATTGAAATCTCCTGAGAGTAAATGAAAAATGGGTGCACGCCTTTAATCCCTGCACTTGGGTGGCAGAGGCAGGATGAGCTCCGTGAGTTCAAGGCCAGTCTGGGCTACAGAGTGAGTTCCAGGATAGCCAGAGCTGTTACACAGAGAAACCCTGTCTCAAACACCAAAAAATATAATGATGATGATGATGATAATGATGATGATAGAAGAGATTTGAGGGAACAGTTAGAAGTTTCAGCTGACAAGATGCAGACAAATAACTTACTGTGTTTCTAGTGTGACACAGATATTTCATAAAGTATTTATAATATAACATTTTGTGCATTTCCTCCAAGACCTACATAACAATGAAGGCAAATATACAGTGCACTCCCACCTGCAAATTCTCAAAATACTTACATGCATAGACTTTTCTTCAGTCTGGCCCTATTTTTGGCAGCCTGTGTTCCGGCTTCATACACAGGGTGGGTGCAGCCTGTAACGCACAAAAGGGAGCTGGAAAATACAAGCCTGAAACAGCAGCCATTGGTGAATGAATCCACATTGAACTTTCCTGGGCGTGTCTGTGCTGGTGTGGCAGCCTAAGCCAGGGCTGCTCTGGAAAGAAACGTTCTCTTTAACTCAATTGCCTCCAGTCCGACTCACGGGGACAAAGTACGGCTGCGGAGGAGGAGGCTGTGGGGCCTGCACAGTGATGGTGTCACGATACAACCCCAGCACCAAGACGATCAGGTACCTCGCCACCGAGTCCAGCTATGAGTGAACTTTGCAGTTCTCAACTTTATTTTCCTCCTTCAGTTCCTATGCTGAGCACTGAGGATTCAATGATAAACAAGAACATGAATAGATTGGAAAAATTACCCCCAGCAAAGAGTTTGCAGGTTTTGTTTTTTTTTTTTTTTTGACTCTTTGGGGGCCTACCACCCAATTCCCAAATAAGCACATGGAGACTTACTCTTACTTATGAACGCCTGGCCTTTAGCTTGGCTTGTTTCTAAGCCACCTTTTCTAACTTAAATCACCCCATTTCTCTTTAACTATGTTCTGCCTCTGGATTTTTTACCTTTAGTTGTTCTATATCTCTTTCTTTCCTTCTTACTCAGTGGCTGGCTGTGTGGCTGAGTGGCTGGCCTCTGGCATTCTCCTCTCCTCCTTTGCTCACTCCTCTCCCCTCTTCTCTGGAGCCTAGATTTCTCCTTCTATTTATTCTCTCCGCATATCCCTCTCTCCTGCCTAGCTCTTGGCCATTCAGCTCTTTACTAGACAGGCAAAGTAACACAGCTTTACAGAGTTAAACAAATGCAACATAAAAGAACACAACACATCTTTGCATCATTAAACAAATACTCCACAGCCTAAATGAATGTCACACATCTTCAACTAGTATTCCACCACAGAAGGAAGGCTGCTATGAAATGACAATGGAGAATAAGGCCATGACCACACGTGTGTATTTAGAGCCTACTCACATCTCCTTGCTCCCGTACATGCATCCTCCATCTGTAAGCCAGAGAGCTCCGCTTCAAGAAGGAATTAGACGGCATCGCTCTCCTACTGAAATCCACCTGTGGTTTCCTATTTCGTTTACACGCTGTATTTCTCTTCACCGCATCATTGTTTCACGTATTTATCCGTTCCAGTCTCTCTCCCCTCTTCTTCTGGGACTCCACTTATGCACAGGTTAAACCGCTCTCCCCCATTCCCCACACTCCAGATGAGGTCTAGGATCTGAGCAGCACCAGGGCTATGCTGTGCTTACATTCCCTGGGAAACCTGGGGAACCTCTGCCTGCTTCCCAGCCTGGCTGCCAGATGTTTAGGATTCTGGAAGTTGTCTCCGGTCTCCTCTCTTACCGTCAATGCTTCAGGAGATCTTTGGCCTCCATGCTGCCTTATTCTTAGCCCCTAAAGGGTAATGATGACATTCTATTCAGTGAAAGCTTAGCGTTTCCTCTCAGTTCTGCCCATCATGAGCCTCTTGGTTTGGGAGCCTGGGGAATCTCCTCCAGCTCCTTCCTCACCTCCTCTCTGAGCTACTACCCCTCCAGCTGAGCTCCCAGTGTGCACTGGTGGGGAAGAGTCCGGCTTTGTGCATTAACCCATTATATCCGCCCACGTGTGACCACTCATGGTTTGCTGACAGTCACTCTGGTTTCTTCTTACTCTTGCACAAGGAGGACTCTTCATTTTCCTTACATTTCAGAAACACAGCAACTGAATCTTAGGGCTGAGAACAACCGTTCATATATCTTCTCTCTTATTAAGATTTGACACTTAATAGCGTGTAGGGTTTTTAAGCTTCACCATGCACTCAGTATGAGATTTTATATATATATATACACACACACACATATATATACACACACATATACTTCATTTATATATATAAAATGTTTTCAATGTATACATTTTAAATATATGTACATATATACAATGTTTTGAATTTTTCAGAATGTCATACATGTATACAGTTTATCTCCATCATATTCACCCCCTCTTCTCCTCCTTCCTTCTGGGTACACCCCACTCCCAACTCCTATTCTTTTTCACAACCTGCGGAGTTCAGTCTGTGCTGCTCATGTACTCACGGGTGTGCGGTCATCTACTGGAGCATGGTCACTCTCCACGAACCACACCCTGAAGGAACCTGACTCGCCTTCCTCCAGCAGCCATCAACTGTCATCAGCTCCTGAGGAGAGGAATTCTTTAAATGTGATTTTGTAGCTTTTCTGGCTTATTCTGATTTTAAAGCAAGATGTCTTATGATTTGTTACCTTTAAACTCTGTGGTTGGGCACATTTAGGCCAATGTTCAAGTTCACCTTCACTGGGAAGCCCTGTCACTTGCTCCCTGGGACCTGCCTGGGTCTAGCCTTGGCTACCGACCTTCTCCCATGTTCCCTGTGCTTCACTCTCACAGACTTTCCTTCTGTCTCCTCCTCTTTGTAGACATCTGAGCTCAACACTTCAGGACCCACGCATGTGCTCTGTCTGCCTTTCATGTTGAACTCCTTCAGATCATCTAGATTTTAGCAGAAGCATTAATAGTGCTACTCCTCCCTGATTATCCACACAAGTTCATTCTCTTCCCCTCCATTCATTTATTCACTGTCCCTTCCATTCATTTATTCACCGTGCCCTGTATTCACTTATTCATAGTCCCCATTCATTTATCTGCAGTCCCCTCCATTCACTTATTTTTAAGTCCCCATTCATTTATTCACAGCCCCCTCCATTCATTTGTTTTCAGTACTTCTTACTGCCTCGATGGACTTGAGAGTTGTCTATCTCCCCTCACCTAGAATGCACACTTTGCTGGGGTTGACTTGTCTCTGGTCGCTGGTGAATCCCAATGCCTGCAGTTCCGCCTGGCACATAGTTCGTCACCCAGTATTTATGTTTACTTATCAATAAGTGTTATCTTTTCAGTCCCTTATTTTTAACAAATGGAAGCAAACTTCATATATTGCTTGAACATCCTAATTTTTCTTGAATTTTCATGAAAGTCTTTCAAAGAATAAAGTCAATGTAATAGCTTTGTGTGTTACATCACTTTGAAGCGTCAAAACAAACCCCCAAATAGGGAATTATTTTTAAGCATTCATCAACAAACCTTTCTTACAGATAGCGTTTATGTCCATGACCATTTGCTTATGGCACAGCGACAGAGGTGTACTTGCAGAGTTAAAGAATGTTCATTTTAAAGTGATTTTTATGTCTTCCAAATCAACTGTCTCCCGGAAGAACTCCGAGAGAGTGCATTTACACTCTCATGAGTGGAAGGAATCCCATTTCCCCGAGCCTTTTAAAATAATAGACATTATAATGTTTTGAAAACATATAGTTTTGTTTGACAAAATGGTGTTTCTCCTTGTTTAGTTCAAGTCTTTGCTGGTTATCATGGGCTTTGAATATTTGTCTCTTGTGTCTTTTTCCACCCGTAGTTGTGGTTAGTAACTGAGAACATTTTAAGTGTTGTTTTGAAGTGGGCATTTTTAGCAGTGGTCCTGTGGAGAGGAAGAGCTCTTCACCTGGCGCTAATTCTTCTTCTGAAGAGCAATGCCAAACTCACTTCATTGCCCAACCAACCTCGGCCCAGCTCCCCCCACAGGGTGAAAGCTGCCTTAGGTTCATAGGCAGTTACGTGAGATTAGAGAGCGTCAGCCCCGGTTTGAAAGGGAAATAATTAAGTTGGTGGAAGCTTTCAGGAATCGGAATGCTGAGGTCTAATTTTAATTCTGCCACTGGCGGTCCAGCTGCGACCCTGAATAAATCACTCTGATTCTCAGATCTGTTTCTGTGAAATGAATATGTGCTGAGAATGAAACACAGATTCAGAGCCTGCGACATCACCCCTGACCTGTCTACGAGAGGTGCCCCGGGGAGGGGGGGTGTTCAGTCCCCCTTGCCACTGGATGTCGTGGAATTTGTCATCTGTGCTTCTCTTTTGCGTTCCGAAGGCATCATCCAGTCAATGCCTGTCTGACCCCCATCTGCTCCCTGCACGGTGCGGCCGTCACCACGGTGGAAGGCATAGGCAGCACCACCACCAGACTTCATCCTGTCCAGGTGAGGGTGCGCTGTTCCCCTAAAGGGACTCTGGGAGCAGGAAGTCTGGGCCCTGCTGCTTGGTCACCGATGACAGTTCAAAGCCACGGGAGCTGAGCTGGGCTGCTGGGATGTAGGAGTAACTCACTTCTTGGGAAGGTGCTTTTGGAAGACTAGAGGACTCCCCTTTCTTAAGGAAATGCTGCCATGACCAAAGCTTTGTTTCCTCTGGGTTCCAATTAGAGGGTACTATCCATCTTGCGTATTCCAAACCCAGAAGGAAACACCAGCCATGTGCATCGACATATACAATTTTGAGGTTGTTGTTGTTGTTGGAAAGTGAAAAATAACTTGATTTAAAAACTGAATTAAGCCGGGCGGTGGTGGCGCACGCCTTTAATCCCAGCACTCGGGAGGCAGAGCCAGGCGGATCTCTGTGAGTTCGAGGCCAGCCTGGGCTACCAAGTGAGTCCCAGGAAAGGCGCAAAGCTACACAGAGAAACCCTGT
Source organism: Peromyscus maniculatus bairdii (assembly GCF_049852395.1). Classification (NCBI taxonomy): domain Eukaryota; kingdom Metazoa; phylum Chordata; class Mammalia; order Rodentia; family Cricetidae; genus Peromyscus; species Peromyscus maniculatus. The sequence goes on along the minus strand of NC_134864.1, from coordinate 56,222,845 downwards.
CTCGAAAAACAAAAACAAAAACAACAACAAAAAAAACTGAATTAAAAATATCTGCTCTCCCTAAAAAAAGATGTGTTGAGCTTGGACTTGTCAGAGGACAGGCTCTGTCTATGGAGGCTGTAGCCTCGTTCCCCAAAACTAGACCCCTTACATCAGTGCATGTGTGCATTGCCCCCCCACCCCCGCCTCACCCCACCCCTGCCCCCACACATACCATTGCTCCTTGTCTTGACTGAGGGCCATGGATGGAGTGGACAGAAAGGGTACAAGACAGGAGCCACATAGAAAAGAGCCAAACTTCACCTTCTGAAGATGTGATAAAATTTGGGGTTTAATGTTCTCAAACCCCATTAAGCTAAAGAATGTTGCTGCCTGGACAGCCTACGTATGGGACTTGAGCCCACACAGTCAAGGGACCCTTTTCATTTCCCACCAATGCTGAGCTCTCATTGGTGCAATGCTGCCAGGAGACGGCGCCAGAACGTACTTGTCCCTTGGAAGTCAGTCTCCAAAGAGAAAACAGTGGGGACAGAAAAAAGTACAGAAGAAATAAAGGCAGGATTTCTGTCTTGGTTGGATCCTCGGTTCCAGTGCTTTGTAAACTCCTGCATGGTAGAGCAGTAACACATCTGTGGGAAGATCAAAACACTCATGAGAGAGAGAGAGAGAGAGAGAGAGAGAGAGAGAGAGAGAGAGAGAGAGAGAGAGAGAGGTAAGCCCATGTTCATACTCAAGTGTGTGCTCTATCATGCTTTTTCCATGTTTTTCAACTTGAATATAGTTTGGTCATTTCTTCCAAGGCCTTCCTCTCCTGCAGTGGTTCACACCCTCACTGCACACTGAGGAGTCTTTAAAAGATATACAATTTTACCTCACCCCAACACTCTAAAAGTCAGTTGATCTGGTGTGCTGCTGGGGTGGAACTGATAAGCTCCCTGGCCATTCAAAGTCTCAGAACCACTGTCTGAAGTCAAGCTGAACAGCTTATGGAGCTCAGCAGTCAGACTGGCCAGCCCAAAGGGAGCCACCTGAAATGTGGGCTTTGTGTGTGTGTGGGGGGGGGGGGCTCCTCTCTAAATTCAGTGAGCACAAGAATGTCCTGGGGATGCTGCTCTGATTTTGTAGGCCTGGAAGAGAGTGCAGTGTTTGCATTTCTAACTTGTGCTTCCAGGAGAGGATTGCCAAGTGTCATGGCACCCAGTGTGGATTCTGTACCCCTGGGATGGTGATGTCCATGTACACACTGCTCAGGAACCATCCAGAGCCCACTCTGGACCAGCTCATAGATGCCCTTGGTGGTAAGTATGCTTTCATTTTTAAATGATGATAACAGTAGTAACTGGGCACCTACCATATGTCACGTGCTGAATTGAATGCTATTTGGAAATTCTTTTAAATATCATTAATAAGGTAGTTACCATTATCACCTTCCTTTCATAGATGGAGAAACTGAGATTTAGAGAGTGGTTTATTAGAAATTATCCCTCCTGTACGCAGAAGCGTTGATTTCTTGAAGTCAACCTGCAGACCGGATCTACCCATTGGGTTTGACAGATGGGTTGCTTAAGGCTCTTCCTCCCTTTCCATTCTGTTTACTTGATTTCTACAATCATCAGAAAGCCAGGTGATCCACCCACCCTGGGAAAGACATGTCATGCCTGAGTGCGGCACTTCTATGGCTGTTTCCTGTCAGCTGAGTGTGCTACTGGAGTCCTAGGCAAGCGGCCTGACTCTGGGGAGAGCCCCCAGCCAACCAGGTCCCAGCACCTCATCCTGGGGATCAAGTGGAAAAAGTGATGAGGAAAGGCAGGAAAGGAACGGCATTTTCAGTGGGTTGACACTGGGCAAAGCAGGGAGACGGAGTGTCTCATAACCCTGTCTTCCGGAACACCGCCACAAGACCCTTGGGTTAACAGAGAGGGCATGGTGCAAGAGCAAGAGGCAAGGGGATTGCAGAGCTGTGCCTCGGTGGTACCTCCCCCTGTGCTGTCAAGGAAGTTGCTGATGCGGGGGGGCGGGGGGGGGGGGGGTAATCTCCACCGAAGCCACAGGTTTGTCTGTCAAGCCTGTGACCCTGGGATTCAGGCTCAGGAGGTGGTTGCTCCTTAGTCGGGCCGGCTCATCTTGAGTGATCCTTCGGCAGGGCTCTGGAGTTATATAGGGCAATAACAAGACTTCAAGGGGTCTGGATGGGACATTTGGAACTGTCCCGGTAACCCTTAAAAACACCTGAGTTACCTGGTGTGCTCAGCCCTGGAGGAAGAGGAATAGTGGCTTTGGATGAGCACTCTAAAGGATTTCACACTACCACGCAGAGTCGACACAAAATCTCACTCGAGCGTGAGGCAAAGCAGACAGACAGACAGACGGAAATGAAGGCAGAGGCGGCAGATGGCATGCTGGGTTCGGTTACCATCACCGCCTGCAGGCCCAAGAGAAGAGTCAGCAAAAGATTCTTCAGCAAAAACAACAAGTCTTGTTACAGATGCCGTCGCCACCATAGAGCAAGCACCAGAGGGGAGTGGCTGAGAGCAGCTGGAATTCGGACTGAAATCTGTTAGTGATGCTTAATTTTTAAGGAATCTTTTCCATTCTGAGCTGTTCCACCAATTCAATCTCTCTCTCTCTCTCTCTCTCTCTCTCTCTCTCTCTCTCTCTCTCTCTCTCTCTCTCTCTCGTGCGTGTGTGTATTCATCAAAAAGGTTTTGAACACATTTTAAGCATTAATAACTTCTCAAATTCTGTGTCTGCCTGGCGAAATTCTCCCTGGCTCTATTTGTCCTTGTCCCTTTCCTCTTATTTCCCTACTCAGAAAACATGAGCCTCAAGCTTGCTTGCTTACTTCCTCTACAAAACGTCTCAGGGACACTCAGAGCGAATGCAGGTAGAAAGGAGTGACCTAGCACCTAAGCTGGGTCCTGCCCCACTTCCTGGAGGTTACAATGTTGCCTTATTATTATTATCGATCAAAGGTTACAAAGTTTGTTATGCAAAATGATTAAGTCCAATAAATGCAACTTGGTTCCCACAGCTATCCATATTATGTTATACAAACAGTTGTGGAGAGGGTGGATCTTTTGTTAAATACCTTCTTTCTGGTTGAATGATTAGATAAAAACTAAATGGCATGAGAGTGGTAGTTGCGCTCATGGTATTGACTGTGGAGATGGATCCCCAGGTGCACACTTATCTCCAGATGCATCAATCACTAATCAGTTGATTAGATGTGTGTGGGTTTTTATGTCAGTAACATCTCAATAAAGTGGCTATTGTTTTAAGTTTAGCTCTTGATTGTAACTACAGGGCAAGTTTTTGTCTTAAAATTATTGTGTTGTTTGACCATCTGTCACAAGAAGAGGGTATAAAATGTGTTTACAGAATAAGTGCAGATGGTTGAGATGTTAAAATATACTTCAGGACTCTTGACTAAACATCTCAAGATGTTGATGTAAAAATGAAATTTCAAACACAAGATTTCAGAATTAAAACATCAAATAAAGTTTTCTTCTAAGATGGGGTCCTTCATGCTGTCATTCACTTGCCTTTCCCCATGCCTCTGTCCGGGGCACTTGAGTAACCAGACCGGCTCTGTCTCCTTCAGGAAATCTGTGCCGCTGCACTGGATACAGGCCCATCATCGATGCATGCAAGACTTTCTGTAAAGTAAGTAGAAAGGAATACATGGTTGAATGCATTTCCCCCAAAACAAAACAAAACAAAACAAAACAGTGTAGGAGCTGCCCGGTATGTTTCTGGCAACAGTCATTTTTACTAACACAGGACCACTTCTTATCTCAAGGTCTACAGTTCCTGTGTGTCATTTCATCTTGGGCAGAGGCTTAACCTCCTTGCCTAAGTTGTCAAATTGTAGCATCCCTGCAGTTTGTCATTGGCCATAAGTCATTTCTTCTAAGAAATTGCTCTTGATCTGTTTGTCTAAGTCAGGGACCCTGCCTGGTTGCGCTTGTAGCCTTCTGCTAACGTGATATGCGTCTGTGAGTGATACAGCATAACACTGGTCACAGCGTGATCCAGTTGTCCCTGGCCATTGCATGCTTTTTTACTGGGCTGGCTGCCTCACAATGGAGGCTGTCCACCTCCAGGACAGGGTCACCACACGCTAATTAGTAAACTACTCAATCATTAATGTTAATAAGAACTAACAAAACCTATGAGAGATGTTGTTTCTTCTTTCTTTGTTTTTAAACTAGTATATAAAGTAAAAGGTTCTTTTGGAAGTTTAATACACATTCAGTCACGGTTGGTCCTCTCCCACCACCAGATTACTTCTGTGAGATGAACTATGAAATCAATACCTTGTAGATAAGATCAGAGCAACATGTAAATTCTTATTACTACTATTAGTGGTATTTAAAATATTGTTAGTACTAATAATTAACATGGTTAATGTGTATTGCTATATGACAAGATTGTCTATTAAGACCTTTATAAACTTTTTAAAATGATCACTGGTATTCAGAATTTTGTTTTTTATTTTTTATTTTTTTTTTGGTTTTTCGAGACAGGGTTTCTCTGTAGCTTTAGAGCCTGTCCTGGACTAGCTCTGTAGACCAGGCTGGCCTCGAACTCACGGAGATCCGCCTGCCTCTGCCTCCCAAGTGCTGGGATTACAGGCGTGTGCCGCCACCACCACCCAGCTCAGAATTTCTTGTGAATTTAGTTTTCATTAGAGTTAGCTTGGCTACGTTGAAGTATAAATGATTTTCTTTTACAATGCCTTACAGTATTGGTTCTACAGCTTCAAATGTAGGCACCCAGTTAACCATAGAATCCCATGGAGTTCTGACTGGCCTGTTTGTTTTGTGTTTCTCCTCTTAGGCTTCTGGCTGCTGTCAAAGTAAAGAAAATGGGGTGTGCTGTTTGGATCGAGGAATAAATGGATTGGCAGAATTTCAGGAAGGTGATAAGGTCGGTGAATGGTAAAGTCGTTATAACGTTGTTCTAGACATGAGCAGCCGCTGACTTAGAATGGTAAAGTCGTTATAACGTAGTTCTAGACATGAGCAGCCGCTGACCTAGTCTTCGGAGGAATCACTGGCTGCCCAGGTTGATGAAGTGGACTACGTCAGTTGTTCTCTCTCCCATGCTCACTGTCTCTCTATAACCTAAAACTTCAGCCCCGGAGGAAACTGGGGGTGGAAAAGGGAGAGTGAAGAGCTACCGTGGTCCAGCTGGGTGAGAGGAGTGACCTCTATCTGTTCTGTGGCACAGTGGGGGACTGCGTTTGACAATCAGTTGACTATTTCAGAATAACTAACAGAATCTTTAACATTCTCCACACAATGAAACAATTCATGTCTGAGAAACTAGATGCTAAATAATAACATGATATTATCATGTCCGTGTACTGTAATGCCACTCTGTCCCACCATAGATACAACTGTTATACCAATTGAAAGCAGCAGAATCCATCTTATAAATCCGTCATACCCACTGCATCCCTCATTGTACACATCAGTCCTTTTCAAACACTGCTGACTACGGGAGAGAAAACCCCTCATCTCTGCGGTCTCTCAGTTTTTAAACAGCATTTTCAGCGACCAGAAGCAAAGTGGAGTTGGAGATGGAGGAACAGGGACAGGAGAGGTGGAGACTCCACGTCTCCCTTGAGTTCTCAGTGTCTGCTTGCTCCTCCACTGTCCCCAGACTCGAAGGGAATGTGTAGGGAGCTGATGAGTGCAGAGACGCACTGACTCCTGCAGAGTTATGAGAGGTCAGGTCTGTGTCAGAGTCCTTGCCTGGCAGCTTGGATCGTGACTGGTCAGCTTCATTTTATCTTCTGTTTGTCTGTCTGTCTCTCTTCTTCCAAAGAGATGAGGTCTTGTGGAGCTCATTCTGTCCTCAAACTTATCATACAGCTAAGCCTGGCCTCGAATTCTTCCTGTTCCTACCTCTATCTCCTAAGTTCTATGATTGTAGGCATGTGCCACCGTACCTGGGTTGTCTGACCATCTTCTTCCAGTCTTATTACACACACACACACACACACTCACACACACACACACACACACACACACACACTCTCACTCATTCACTCACTCACTCACTCACAAATTAAAGTAGAGGTGCCTGACAATAATATAGTAGTTCACCTCTTATCTACAGTTTCCCTTCCTACAATCTGAGTTACCTCTGCTCCAACCATATTCTGAAAGTATTATGTGGGAAATTCTAGAAATAGTTTGTGTTTCAAAACACATTATGAATAGCATGAGGAACTCTCACTGGGCTTGCCCTGTCTCACGTGGAATGTGAACCAATTTGTCCAGTGTATCCACACTGTACACATTACCTGCCCATCTGTCACTAAGTAGTTGCCATGGTTATCAGATTGACTAGCACAGTATTGCAGTACTTATGTTCAAATAACCATTACTTAATAATGACACCAAACACAAGCTCAGTGATGCTGTAGTTCAGATATGCCTATGAGTAGTTACAGGGCACTTTTTTTTTTTTTCAGGAAAAAAGTATGTTTAGTACTAGAGTGTGTTGCTATGATTTGCAGTAAGAATGAAGAAGAAAAACGTAGTGTGTATATGAACCTTCACTCTACTTTAATTTGTATGTGAGTGTGTGTGTGTGTGTGTGTGTGTGTGTGTGTGTGTGTGTGTGTGTGTGTCTGTGTGTGTGTGTGTGAGTTCAAACTGCCTGTAGTTCTGGGTACCCACAGGGCTTAGATGTCGCCTAAGAATAGGGGCGCTCCTGTAACTTCTGTCACTTTTTCTTTTCAAAGACAAGTCCAGGCCTCTTCTCAGAAGAGGAGTTCCTGCCACTGGACCCAACCCAGGAGTTGATTTTCCCTCCAGAGCTAATGGTAAGGAAGGCGGTTGCTCACCTAGAAGAGCTGAGGGTGAAATGTCAGCGGGGCCTTTTCAAAAGCTGATGGTGCAGTCTCAGACCTCATCAGAGACATGTCACTGTGCAGCAGACTATGGTTAGTGCATATAGTCAGAGCTGCTTGTCAAAGTGCAGAGAATAAATATCTGTCGGGTGCTCAGCTCAGCTCAGCATGAAGGGGACATCTATATTATACCCCCCCCCCATCACCCACTCAAGGTTTAGGGACCATTGAGAAACGAGTGTGGGGAAGGTGTCTTCTAGCTACGACAGGATCACTACACTCATGGATTGACTCATTTTGCCTGCACAAGCTCAAACCAGTCAACGTCAGCATGGAGAGGCGAGAGGTTCCTGAGTCCCCACCCTTAGCTGATATGGGGAGGGAGGGTCAGTTTTCCTCAAGGATATGACCCCTTCTAGGTTGACCATGACCCAATGGATGGCCCCATATCCATGAGGATATGGACGGCACAAATTGTACTCAGTAGGTTGGGTGGGGGACACGAAGGTGGGAGGATGGAAGGTGATACTTTGTGGAGTTGGGGGGAGGAACGGGAGGGAATATAATGAAAGTATATTATGTTCATATACAAAATTCTCAAATAATTAATCGTTTTATAAAGAACAAACTGATGGGCAGATAAGCAACACTCACCTGTCATCCTCACCTCAGAGTCCAGAAAGTGTGGGCGGAGGAAGAGGCAGAGAAGGGAGGGTAGACCACCATGGGGGTGTTGGAGGATGTGAGACACAGTTGGTGATGTCCGTTAAAAGTCCTGAAGGCCCAATCCACGCGTTTCAATACAGACTGGCTTTCTCCTTCCACTTCTGCTGAAGTTCATTTTTCTGTGGGATGATTTGGCCAAAATGAGCATATTGCTATGTTAGTGGACATCAAAATGAGTCACCGTGAGGTGTCAGCGAGCCAATGGGAACTTCCGTTTCCAGGGATAAACTACTGCCAAACAATCACCTTGAACTCTGACTCCTGGTAGAGCTCTATTTTTAGGTTACAAAATTTGGTTTTTTAGAAGATACGTATTCCTTTTCTCTGTTTCAATAAAATTAGAGTGAGAAGAGATGGACATTCTGTCACAAGCTCTCTCAAATCCCTGTTGCTTTTCCAACAGACGATGGCTGAGAAACAGCCACCAAAGACCAGAGTGTTTTGTGGTGATCGATTGACGTGGATTTCCCCAGTGACTCTGAAGGAACTCGTGGAAGCTAAATTCAAGTATCCCCAGGCCCCCATTGTCATGGGGAACACCTCTGTGGGTATGTAGACACCCCGGGACATCTTATGAGGGAATCAAGCTTCATGTGGTTGTGTTGTCAGGAGGACAGCCAGAAAACACAGTGTGATTCATGAGGTTTTCCAGCGTTAGACAATTGCCTGCCCTGTGCATTGCTGGAGCAGAGCTTGCTAGTCTCATGGTAAGCCAGCAGCAGGGCTAGCCTGTGCTTCACTGGAGCAAAGGCTTGTCCCAGTGTAAGCCAGCATCAGGGCTACCCTGTGCATCACTGGAGCAGAGGCTGGCTTGCTGGCCCCATGGTGAGCCAGCATCAGGGCTAGCCTGTGCTTCACTGGAGCAGAGGCTGACTTGCTGGCCCCATGTGAGCCAGCAGCAGGGTGCCAGTGTTCTGGTTTTCCATCTGGGGACCACACTGGCTCTCATCCTGAAACTGCTCTGTCTTTCTGCTCTGGGTGATGTCTCTGTGATGATAGCACATTTGACTTAAAAGGCAGTTGGAGAACCTTTTCCTTTTCCACTCAGGCCTAGTGTGGCTGCCCATCTCTTCGCAGGGCTTCCCGGACCTTCTCCCAGGGAAATCTGAGTGTGCCATATCGCACAAGTTTTAGAGCTAACAATTCTAAAGGGTCCCAAAGTTTAATCGGCCACTGTCTCTGCATGGCTTGCAATGAACAGCCCAATGAAAGGAAACAACTTTCACGTGCCCAAACATTTTTTAAATCATAATTCAAAATGAAGAGAGCAGTTAACATCCTTTTATTCTAATCTTGTGTCTCTCCCACAACCCCTTAGGACCTGAAGTAAAGTTTAAAGGTGTCTTCCACCCCGTCATCATTTCTCCTGACAGAATTGAAGAGCTATGTGTTGTAAGCCAGGCCTGTGATGGTGAGTTCTTATGGGCCTATGACATCGATTGCTTAGTCTGGTGGATGGAGAGGGGCGAGCTGTTTCTTGTTAGAGTCCAAGAGAAGTCCCACAACAGGCCATCAGACACGTATGCAATCAACAAGAGCATTTAATTTCTCAGGAATAAGAGTTCCAGCATGCTGGGGTCAAACCATCTTACAAAGTGGAAGAATGGCGACCCCGAGAAAAGCTCATGGGCTCCTTTTTAGCAGGATTAGGACAATTCCAGCTCTGGTCAAGTGTACTTTGAAGTGATTGGGTGTAGACCCTTATGGATATAGGAATCATTTTATGATTGGCTCATGACATCTGGTCAGCAACTGTAGTTGTGGTGTCAGGGGTCTGTCTGCTGTGTCAGGGGTCTGTCTGACTGAAAATAGCAAGAACAGTTCCTGCTCATGGCCAAGCAGGATCCTGATTGGCTACCAGACTGGACATACATCCTGAGGGTCTGATTGAAGCCAGACATGAGTTACATAGGATGGTGGTGTAATGGAGCCCCTGGAAAAAAGTAAAAACAGCAACTGGCCCTATTAGGGTCAGTCTTGTTATAAAGGGGATGGCCACTTCATTTCTAGTTAAAATTCACAGATTCTCTTCAGACAGAGCGGTGAGGATCTGGAGGGAGTCCAGGGAGAATGCCCTAAAGTTCCGCTAGACACTGAGAAGTCAGACTTCCACTGAGAACCTTTCCTATCTACAGTATCAGGGAGACTAACAGCTATTCAAGGGTGCTCTGTGCTGTGAGTGCAGAACCAGAGATGAACGAAACACGCTGGCTGCTCTCCAGAGCACAGCCGACGGAAAGGAGCTGTGTACTGAGTAGCTATAGTCCAGCCTTTTTCATCCCTGTGAAGGCAATGTGGTTTCATAGCAGTGAGAAGCAGCAGTCATTGATTGTAGTGTGGGTTTGGGATAAAGCTCCTGAAATCCAGTTCTTGGTGATGACATGCAGTACCTCTAAGATCTTGCGGAAGTGACTGGACTGAATCACAGCTCTGCCATCTGTGAAGGGAACCTATTAACATTGCAAGGTTTTGTTTTAATTCCTGGAGGTTTTTTTTTTTAAGCTATCAGCATAATATGTGATAGACTCAGTATTCAAGGAATCTAACCTTCATGATCCCCACCAATAACTCCATCATTAACCTTCCCACACATCACTGCTATCACCATACCCACCTCCATCACCGTCAGTATCTCCACCATGATCATATCACTACCACAATCAGCACCGTCACCACCATCATCACCACCATCATCACCACCGTAATCACCACCATCATCACCACCAGTACTGATAGGCACAACAGCAGGGATCCAATATAAAGATTTCCATGCCTGTAGCTCTGGTCTAACATTTGGAGGCCATCGGTGATCACACTACATTACTCATACAAGACTTTATTTCAGGGCTGACCCTCGGTGCTGGCCTCAGCCTGGATCAGGTGAAGGACATTCTGGCTGATGTGGTCCGGAAGCTCCCAGAAGAGAAGACACAGACATACCGTGCCCTCCTGAAGCACCTCAGAACTCTGGCTGGGTCCCAGATCAGGAACATGGCTGTATGTATTTGTCAAGTCAACTCTGGCATCTGTGTCTTGGGTAATTGCAACTGAGGACACCTTTCTGTTCATTAAAGCAAACAAAAGGAACAGCTCTCAGAAACATCACTTAATCCGGTAATTTAGTGCTTATGCTCTGTAACTATGTAACAGAAGTGAAAGTAACTGCTTTTTAAAGTCTTTAGGGGGCCACATCGTGAGCAGACATCTGGACTCGGATCTGAATCCCCTCCTGGCTGTGGGTAACTGTACCCTCAACTTGCTGTCCAAAGGTAAACAGCAGTTTCGCTTGGGGAGTTATGAAACTTAATTTGTTTCTCTCGCTGCTGGGGAGGCAGGAAGTCCAGTTTGGAAAACTAGTAATTTCCTTGAGCTTTCTGAGGCTGAGAAGTTGGTCAGTCTGTCTTAAAACTATGTACCAGTCTCCCCATCTGTTTCTTCTTGAGACCTTGACCTACCAGGGGGGCCAAACTATTTGACCTTGAGACCTGACGTGGCCATTACAAATGTGTTTGGCTGCATGCATTTGTACCTGTCTTGGGATTCCTGGCTGCAGGTTAGGCACATCTTCTAGGTGTTTTCTCACCCGACATTGGACATGTTTGTGTTTAATGTCCAGATGTGAGCTGATCATTGGCAAAGACAATAAGCTCTGAGAGTCACCGAGTCCCTTTGTTGGAGACTCCCCCCAACCCCCCCCCCCAGGGTGTTTGACTCCCATGCTTTGGGCTTGGACTTCGTTTATCTTCCTTGAATGCCCACAGATCGTTTTCAACTGAATATCTATTGGACCTCCTGCTGTATTTATGCCCTTGACTATTATTTATGAAATTCAGTGCTGGAATTTTCTCTTACTCCAATTTGTCTAATAATTATTAGGAGATTCTTGTAATTGGGTCCTCTACAAATATATGGAGGTTTTGTTTGAAAATGTGAGCTAGCTTTCTGTTATACACATATGTTATAAAACATCAACTCCTTATAGCATTTCAACTGCTAAGGAATCTTAAGGAGGAAGATGTAAATTCAGGGTTTAAGTTTAAGCAGCACACTGAAAAACCTCCTGCCGTGAGAAGTAAAGTTGGATGAGAGAATACAAGCACAAAAAGCTTTATATTTCTCCCCATTATATTTGGCTATGGCTTTAAACTGTTCCCGCCTCCAGTCCTTTGACTGAAGGACTGGAAGTCTTTAGGTGCTGGTGGGGGAGGGGGAGGGGGGATGTGGCATAACCAAATAAAATAGCACTTAATGCTGTACAAATTCACTGAAGGGATTTTTTTATTCACCTCTGGAGATAATAAGATCCTGGTTATAGACAAAAAAAATATGAAATGGTTGTGGGTTGACTTGATGAGATATCAAAAGGGATATTAATATCTATTCTGTTGTAGCAATGCCCTAAGCCAACCGTGCTATTGGGAAGTGGACTGTTAAGGTTCCCGTTCTTTAGGAAACTGGGTGTTTTTATCTGTAATCAAGTAGATAAGACAAAAGATGGGAGGAAGCCTAGGCTGGAAAAAACAGTGTAACATGCTGTCAGAGAACACACACACACTCACACACACTCTCACACACACACACACACATACACACACAAACACTCACACAGATACTGCCACCCCAGAACTTCCAGTGGAATCATTTCCCAAGTTTGGGAAGTTTGTTCAAGAGATCGTAGGTTCCAGAGAAGGTGTCGTTTTTCTCCACAGATGGAAAACGACAGATCCCTTTAAGCGAGCAGTTTCTCCGCAAGTGCCCTGATGCCGATCTTAAACCTCAGGAAGTCTTGGTCTCAGTGAACATCCCGTGTTCCAGGAAGGTGAGGATGGCCTTTCTCTCTATTTCCCAGTGCCCCCACCAGTCTGTAGCTTGAGTGGGCTCAGGACAGACGTGTTTGCGGAGGGGATGAAGCTCACTCTAGGAACTGACAGAGGTCACTCTTCCATCGGGGACTTGTGCCCAGTCACTGTCAACCTGCTCTGCAGTCCCCTGCCATTTCTAGAACTAGGAGACCGTCTTCCCTCTTCCTCTGCCCAAAACTCTAAAGTTGCTTTTTAACAGATTCTTAAGACATCCTTTGTCTTTTCAGACGTCTTCCCTAAGTGAGACAGTGTAGTAGAACATTATTTTAAGGTGTGCTACTTTTATTTAGGTTGCATTTGTTTAACTCTGTGAACCTGTGTTACTTTGCCTGTCTAAAACACCCAATGGCATGTATGATTTATTTGGGAGCTGGGTGGCGGGCCCCCAAAAGAGCAAAAGAATAAAAACCACAAACAACAATTAAGTAACACAGCTTCACAGAGTTAAACAAATGTAGCATAAACAAAATAATATTCCAGTACAAGACAGGTCTGCCTAGATCCTGGGGCCTGAAAGAAGCCAAAAAAAAAAAAAAAAAAAAAAAACCCAACCAAACAACCAATCAACCAAACAAACAAACAATAAAGACATTTGCAGGGGAATGTGGAGGGGAAAAGCAAGGGCTTGGGAATTGGATACGCCGAGGCTTGAGTTCTGATTTCAACTGAATCACTCCAAGTCCAAGGTTCCTCATTTGTAAGCCTGCTTCATGAGATGTTCTGGTTTAGAGGGGCTGCCAGCCCAGAGAACCACACACAGAGTTTTGTATATAATAATGGAGATTTATTTTCTGGGAAGCTGAGGCTAGAACTCTGATAGCCAGGAGTCAGTCAGGGCTGGCATCTTCCTTTGAGGCCTTGACCTTGACCATAGATGCCTGTCTTCTGCCTTTTCTTGGGCCTTCTCATGTCTCTGTACAATTTGTTTCTTCTTAAAAGGACACCAGCTGGTTGGGATTAGGGCTCTGGCTAATAACCCCGCTTTCACCTCAGCACTTTGAACGCCTTGTCCCCAAGAACTGAAGTACTGGGGTTTAAAATCCCAGCATCCAAACTTAGGGGACACAAAACGGAACCTGTAACTGAAGATGTGCTGATCACCCTTCGGCATGGAGTCGTCTCTCAGGGGAATTCTGTTTGCGCCTCTTTTCTCCAGTGGGAGTTCGTGTCAGCCTTCCGACAAGCCCAGCGCCAACAGAATGCCCTAGCGATCGTCAATTCTGGAATGAGAGTCCTTTTTAGAGAAGGTGGTGACGTCATTAAAGAGCTATCCATTTTGTATGGCGGTGTGGGTCCAACCACCATCAGTGCTAAGAACTCCTGCCAGAAACTCATCGGAAGGTAAGACGTTGTGTCCTTTGTTTCCAGGTGACGGAACAACCTACCTGTGGGAAGCTGTGAAGAAAAGCAGAAAAAAAAGAATGCTTAGCATCTCAAGTGTGATGTCTGGGAGTCCCAACAAGATTTCATAATCACTTCCATGTTGCTTTCTAGCACATTCAGGAGTGAGCGTTATATAATCTGTGTCCATAGTGCGTGTGTAAGCATGTGCGTGTGTCTAGTGTGTGTACCTGTGTGTATATGTAATGTGTGTGAGAGAGAGACAGAGACAGAAAGGGTGTCGGATGCCCATTCCCTGTAGTATAAATTTGCAATCTTTTGTGGGGGGAATAATTTACCCTGATGAAAAATAGATCATGAGCTCACTGGTTGCTAATGATCTCTTTTGCTTACCTGAGTTGTTTTATCTGTAGGTAATAATAGCTAATCTTTCCTGGGAACTTACTAGATGAATTCACAGAGAACAGTGATTCAGCACATGACTATCTGGTGCAAATCTTGTTCAGTCCCCTTAACTCCATGAACTCAGTCTATTTAACACTATGGAACCTCCTTTTCCTTATCTGTCAAAGAGAATCAAACCTACGTTATGAGTCACTGAGAGGGTCATGTAGGGGACACACAGTGCTAACACAGAACCTGGCGTACAGAGATGTCTTAGGAGTAGATGAGCACTGAGTGACTCCTACGCTAAGGACTCTGATGGCTGAGGATGTGGTGAGACCCAGTCCAGATGCTTGGAGAGTAGCCGGCCAACCTGCACTTGGGCTGCCTGGCTGTCGACCCTGCTCTCCTGTCTGCCTTATCTGTCAGCTGAGCCTGTGAGATCATGAGTCCTGCCAGGCTGAGTCTCCTCCTCTGCCTCTCACAGACCCTGGAATGAAGAGATGCTGGATACAGCGTGCAGGCTGGTTTTGAATGAAGTCACCCTTCCAGGCTCCGCTCCTGGTGGGAAGGTGGAGTTCAAAAGGACCCTCATTATCAGCTTCCTCTTCAAGTTCTACCTGGAGGTGTCACAGAGTTTGAAGAGGCTGGTAAGTGGAACCAGTTGTGTGCACTGTGATGCCCGAAGCAGAGCCCCTGCTGAGGAGCTGTGGACTATAAGGGATGACAGACTGGAGTTACATCCTACTGATGGTTCTCCACCGGACTGTCCTGTGGATGGCTGTAAGTGTGAGGAGGATTCGCAAGGAGGGCCAGACCTGCACGGGCTTTTGCTTCACACCACTCAGTTATTATGACGTCTCGTCTGTCTGGATGGTGCTGAGAAAACTTGTTAAGGAGGTGAATGCATTTCCTTCCACTTGCTGAAGCTTACCTTCTTGTGTTTGATTTTCTTGTCTGGGTTAACCCTTATTCATAAGATGATGGCAACCACTGCAGTATTGTGAAGTAAGTCGTCAGAGGGGAAAGGCTTAGCGTGAGGAATGCTGGGTAGAAGTTGACAGCATTTAGTAACACCAGTGATCCACAGGCATTCTTTGGCCCACTTTCCTTTATCACAGGCTGCAGGATTGTTGCCTAGAGAAGACACAACTGGGAAAAAAAGTCCTCTGAAAAACATTTTCTGCTTCAGAGGAACTTGGACCTTATTGTCCTCATTAGCCTCTGCTACAGTCAACCCAGTTAGACTGGAAGCCATGACTCCTTGCCCTGTATAGATATTAACACAGTAACTTTAAATAGGAGGGAAGAGTTGGGAGAGGGGGTGAATGTGACCAAAACATATTATACAGAGCTCTCAAAGAATTAATAAAAGTTAATACATAAATAAATACAAGACAGGAAGTCCTCTCATGGAGATCTTTAAAGGTCATCTTCTCAATATAGATGAGAATAAATAAGAACCAATAGGTTGTATCAAATTTTTGAGATGAGGAGCTTGAAATCATATATAAATGACATATTTCTACTGGGTAACTAAAAGTGAAAAAATAAAGCCAATTGTAAACACTCCTAATGAACACCAAATAATACAGTTCTTTGGTGAATCAGCTGATCTATTTGAAAACGTCTGCCCTCCATTTAGCTTTTCTCGTTGAAAATAATAGCTGTTGCTAGCTTCATTTTCTGTTAAAATTATTTAATTATAAAATGAAATAATTATTATAAAAATTAAAATTATCAAAATAATCATGAAGTTTATTGTTTCATGTCTCGTATAAAGGAGCACACGGCCCACTGCTCTGTTCCCAGGGGGCACCCTCCTGTGAGGTGACAGCGGCTGTGGCACCTCTGTGCACTTCCCTGTGCCCGGCCAGATGCCACCAAGCAACTCCAGGGTTATTTGCAACAATGGGCATTGGTTCTGACTTTTCCTGCTGGAGTTTTGTTCTTTCCGCTCTTTCTGTTTGTCTTCTGACTTGTTTGTGTATCGGCGTGTGTGCCGCAAGCCCCTTGGGAAAGCAAGTCTGTCTATCTAGACAAGGTTGAGAAAACAGTGACTGGAAAATTGCTAGCGATGGGAAAACAATCTTATGACACAGAGATGGTGGCAGCCAGTGATATTCTAATTTTGTGTGGTTTATCACATCATGTAGGAAGACATGTACCTGTGGGGTTCCTGTCCCGAGGTTGTTTAGATTTCCAGGGCTCTGAAAGGGCAAATGCTTGATCGACTCCAGACTTCAGAGCAGAGAGGTTTGCTGGGAACGGTACCAGGCTCTTCTCCTAGAACATTCTGGTAGATTTTAAATATCTACTGTTATTTTCCTCTTCAGGACCCAGGTCACTATCCTAGCCTGGCAGAAACGTATGAGAGTGCTTTAGAAGACCTTCATTTGAAACATCATTGGAGAACATTAACCCACCAGGTTGGTGTGTGTGTGTGTGTGTGTGTGTGTGTGTGTGTGTGTGTGTGTGTGTGTGTGTTTAAAATAAAAGACAGGCAGGGCAGCGGTGGCGCTCGCCTTTAATCCCAGCACTTGGGAGGCAGAGGCAGGCCGATCTCTGTGAGTTCAAGACCAGCCTGGTCGACAGTGAGTTCCAGGACTGCACAGAGAAACCCTGTCTCAAAAAACAAACAAGCAAACAAAAAATCAAAGACAAGACTGCAGGGCCTTTGCCTGCTAGTGACTCGGGCCCTTCTTCAGATTCATTGACACCTCAAAACTAGGTGGAGAGTGTAGCTCAGTGGTCAGGTATGGACAAGGCCTGGAGTTTGGTCCCTAGACGCTCAAAATGAGAAAAAGAAAAATAACCGAAACCAATTAGGAATCATGACTAAAAACAAACCTGGAAAATGTTGAAGAAATATGCCTGTTTTTGTCTTACAGACTGTTTTTTTTTTTTTTTTTTTTTTTTAATACTATGGCTCCAGGCCATTGATGTAAACAAGCTGGCTGTTGCTACATGTTTTCTGCCCTGGCTTTGTGGCTATTGAAATACAAGGAAAGGCAAGTTCTGAGTAGGACCAGGGTTCATCTCAGAGGACAAGGACACACCCCTGTTCCCAGAGGCCATGGAACCTCAGCAGTCCAGGATGTTGCAACAGTTGTTAGGTTATTTTTCCCAGGATTTGGATCCTTTCCTTTCCAAGCCCTTCCTGTCCATGTGGTTTCCCGCAGATTGCATTTTATTGTGAAATCAAACGAGAGTACTAGGACCTACTTCCCTGATGCCCTGATGGAGGCTGACTATTAGGGTACAGAACTCCCATTTCTCTGTTTGTGGTTTGTTTGTTTGTTTGTTTGTTTTTCGAGACAGGGTTTCCCTGTGTAGCCCTGGCTGTCCTAGAACTCATTCTGTAGCCCAGGCTGGCCTCACACTCAGAGATCCACCTGCCTCCGTCTCCCGAGCACTGGGATTAAAGGCGTGCAACACCACTGCCTGGCTTTCCCATAGCTTTGGAATGGAAGTTTCTGTCATAACATAAAAATATAACATGGAGCCATTGTGTTGGTAAACTGGATAAGATTTAATGTGTGTTTTCTTGAAATATTTGTCAAGAACCTGGACAGAGAGTTTTGTTAAGTCAGGAATGAGAAGATATTTAAAACCTCAGTGCATTGGATCTGCTGACAGATTTAGTTATAAAAATTTACATCATGCCATAGTGAACACTGAAGTTGCTGTAGGTCCCTTGAGGTTTGGAGTTCAATATATTCAAAAAATTTAAATCTGCCAAAGTGCTCTGTAAGTGAGCATTTTGAAAGTTAGAAACAGCTGCCTTCTTCTCTAGCGTTCTGTGAAATACCACACTCATAGTTTGTGACTTACGGAGACCTTCATAGCGCTTTGGAAATGGATTGCGTTTCAGGGGGGAACCAAATCCAAGCGATGGACAATCAGATCATCAAAAAAAAAAAAAAAAAAAAAAAAAACAAACAAACCCCAAAGTCTTCTCAGAGGTTGAGCTTGAATGGATTTGTCATGCAGGGTTCTGAGACAATGTTTGGGGTGCAGTGTGTCACCCACACTGATGAATGTTGTTTTGTTTCCCCTCTGCTCTCTCTTCTCTCTCTCTCTCTCTCTCTCTCTCTCTCTCTCTCTCTCTCTCTCTCTCTCTCTCTCTCTCTCTCACACACACACACACACACACACACACACACACACACACACACGAGCATCTGAGTTTCTAGAGCGATTTCAGCTCTCACCACAAATACTTCTCCCGAATCACTTACTGGCGTTGAAAGTTCCCTTTCATCCCCTCACAAACACAGGTCCGCAGACAGCGGAGGGTTGCCTGCATCACGGTGCTTGATGAGGTGGACCCTTGCTCTTAAGCTACTGCAGTGAGGGGTAGATGGCCACGGGGAGAGTGCATGGCAGAGCAGACTGTGAACCTCATACCACCAAGGAAGAGGGAGGGGGGCTTTGCAGCCCCAGCGGTCTCAAACCTCTCACTCCACCTCCTCCCAGTAGCAGCCATCTGGGAACCAAGCCGAAGGGAGACCTCCTGCACCCAGACTGTCCCTGGCGGCTTCAGGAGGTCACCGGGCTGAGGAGACAGCCACTTTTACCACTGTGTCTCTAGCCATGCAACAAGCAGAAGGAAGTAGCCAGGTGTACTTGCCCGAAGTCCAAGTCCATTCTCGCAGGCTGATTCTTCGATAAATCGGTTTTCACATTTGGCTATCACAGGCTTGAGAATTTCCTCAGTCTTGTGGCAGACCTAACACAGTAAAGTTTCAGAAGATTTTCTTCACAGTTGTGAAGTGTTCCATTATTTACAGTAAAAGGTGTTAGCATTAATAATAGAAAACTCCAGGAGCCCTATAGATCCCTTTGAACATGTTCACTCCGTGTCCGAGCCTGTAAGTTTCCTAGCATTTTGCTTTTCAGGATGGGAACAGGAAATCTCCAAGAGTATTTTATACAAGCAAAAAAGAGATGTGGGTAATTTTTCACTCAAATAGTGTTCCGGCTGAAAGCCTAATATGATTTTTCAGTGCTTTGGGGGCAGATTTTTTTTTCAGAGAAATCACTTTCTGCCTCTGTAGCACTTGAGAAGACATGCCCGATGATGATGCCTTATCGTCTGTTTTTCTTTTCCTCATCAGCTCAGGTCTCTAAGGAGAGGGAGGGGAGAGTTGTCAGGGGAACAGAGGGGTGAGTAAGATCAGTGGAACTAGTGGATGTTGGCGCCGCTTCAGATCCCTGCTTGTGCCTGAATCCCCATGTGTAAATTTGGTTTCATATTGAAGGAGAGAGATTGAAATCCATGTGCTTAGACACATGGAATTTCCATCAGAGATATTTGGGATCTGCATTTTAAAAACGAAGAAAAATAAAAATGTATCACACTTACACATTCCAAGTTGACTACCAAATTGTTCTAATAGGCTGTTTGGAATAGTGTGGATAGTGCCAGTTTTCACACTCAGAAGCATTCTGTCTTAAGCATGAATTTACATAGCCACTCTCTCATGGGAGACACACATTCTGTGATTATTCCTACAGTCTCTGTAGAAATATAAAACTTAATTTTCGGTTTTTTATTAAACAGACTGTAGACCCGAAGCAGCTTCCTCAAGACCCAATTGGGCGTCCCATCATGCACCTTTCTGGTATTAAGCATGCCACTGGTGAGGCCATCTACTGTGACGACATGCCTGCAGCAGACCCGGAGCTCTTCCTGGCTTTTGTAACCAGTTCGAGAGCACACGCTAAGATCATGTGAGTGTCCCTCAGCCTACTACGGAGATTCTCTCCTCAGTGTCTAACTCTGCCCTGTCAATGGAAAGCAGCGGTGTGGCGAGGGTAAATGGAGGCTTGGTGACACCCAGGCTAGAGATGAGACGGGATTGAAGTGTAGGATCTCTCCCAGATGCCCTGCACAGAGTCACTTCACTGTGCCCCAACTTCTTCCCGTGCCTGGCAGATAACTGTCAGAGCAATTAATTCTCTGATAGTCCTTATTTTCCAACTGCCAATACTCAGTGCCTCCGGGCCTTGAGGCTGCTCTGAGAAGGTGTCTGGGGTGTTTTCCTAGGTCCGTGGACCTGTCAGAAGCTCTCAGCCTGCCAGGCGTGGTGGACATCATTACCGCAGATCATCTTCAGGACGCAAACGCCTTCACAAACCCCTTCGCCCCAGAGAACCCAGAGACATTGCTGGCCGCAGATGAGGTCTTGCCTTTCTGCTTTCTGTTTGAACAACTTTCCCAGTTAATGGCACCTCATATTTTCATAGGATTGTGTCTAATTTGTCATACCATAAAGAGTTCAATATTCTTTGAACAGTAATTATGAACCACAAAACTTCTAATAGATAGGAATTCAAGTTTATTCATTTCCCACTTGAGTGAAGCTGATGGGTTATGTGAGCTGCTCTCAGGGCTGAAGATGTATATGTAACTCAGCTGTTGGAGGGCTTGCCTAGGGTGTAGACCATGCGAGTTATGGCCTTTAAATGTTAAGTAAACAAGCACGAGTTCCAGGCTGTACGGGGTACCTGTCCTCTGATGTCTACCCGACACAAGCAGAGTTTTGCTTCTCTCAGCATGGGAGAGAAGGCCACACAGCCAGTGTCAGGAGCTGATCTGTGGTGGGCCCTTCTGTGCCACAGGTACATTGCGTGGGCCAGCTTGTCTGTGCCGTGGTTGCGGATTCTCAGACGCGGGCGAAACAAGCGGCCGAGCGAGTGAAGGTTGTCTACCAAGACTTGGAGCCGCCGATTCTAACTATTGAGGTATGAGGTCAAGCCGATGGTGGTTCAGGGGTCAAAGAGCAGGTGGGAGGGCCTTGTCTGTTACAGCGCTTTGGTATAGGGGTAGGAAAATCTGATGCAGTAGTAGGCTTCCTGAGCACAGGGAATCCATTGGCTCAACGTGTGAGCAGTAACAATTTCCCCAGGAACCTGGTTTGTTTGTTTGTTTTGTTTTGTTGTTGTTGTTGTTTCTGTCTCCTCTCTACCACTCACAGCAGAGTGTTCTCCCCTGTGCCCAGGGAGGGCAGCAGAAATCTTGGGCTTCCCTGTTCACGTGTGTGATGAGAGGTACATTATTGTCCCAACGCTCCAAACACACGTCCTGAGATGACTTATTTGGCCACTTTGATCCCATGTCTGTCTCTGGATTAATGACTGACCAGATACATGGAAGAACTGTTGTCACAATTAAGATGGGGGTGGGGAAATTTTTTTTTTCAGGGAATGGGCTGTCTAGGGTGTAGAATCCTAAATAAAGATATTAGCATGATTTGGAAGGAGAAAGGTGAGAACGCTGAGTGGGCAGCTGGAACAGCGTAACCTGTCCTATGGCTCCCATTTATATAGTCTCTGCTGCTTCGGCACGTACCCAGTGGGAACCGATGAGATATTCCATGAAGCATACTGTCGACACTACTTTAATATTCTCTAGTGCAAATCTTAACTTTCCATGAGACATGGATCGTATGAGGCCTACAGAATTTTGGCAACTAAAAAAAGGGGGGGGGAGTGTTGCATTTCTATCCTAATTTTCATACAAAAATTGAAAAGTTATAGAGGTTGTAAGACTCACCCCATGAAATGATAGTCTTCGCCTGCATGCATTCCCTTGGTTCTGGAATCTGGCCTTTGCATAAATGTTAACTAAACAAGCAAGGCTTCCAGGCTGTACGTGGTACCTACCCATGGCCTGTCGGGCCTGCCAACAGTCAGCTGGGTAGCTGGGTAGAGGCGCGCAGATTGAAGAGATAATGAAGAAGACAGAAAAGAGTCGAGAGGTCTTGCCGGTCAATGCCAGTCAACCCCGAGGTTATTTCACAGCCAGCTTATATACAGTCTTGAAGGACAGAGGTAGAACAATGCACAGCACAGGCATTCAGCAGCTATCTATCCTGCCTTGAGTCAAGGAGCAGGCAGTTTCATTTTCTATCTCAGTGTACCTGTGGCTGGCATCAGCAGCCTACATCTAGCTAGATAGTGTGTTCCTTCTTATGGGCTAATCAGGACTTTCTCACAGCCTTGGAGCAAACAAGTATGAACTCTATTGACTCAGAATAGACTTCAGATTTAAACTGGGAAACTGAGTCAGTTGTGGGCTCCCACAATGCTCTGAAGTGTGCCCCACACCAGTCAGGTTTTGCCTCTCTCAGAATGGGAGAGGGGACCACAGCAGATCTGTTGGGCGACGTCCTTGACAGCAGACACCTCTCTGTGCCTCATTGTGGGGCTCATCTTACCTTAAAATGAGGAAACTGTTGGCCAAGATCAGTGTCTCCACTTGACCTTGAATGGGTTTCCTGTCATGCCTTATTCCTAGGAACATGGTCCCGTGGTTCTGGGAATTTCTCTCAGTATCTTCAGATTAAAATAAAGTCATGTCCATAGGACAAACTTAAAGAAATGATGCGTTTTCCCTGGTCAGTTTCAAATCCAAACCTCCTTTTCCCCTTTTCATGTTCATTCACTCGTTGCATGCTGTTCTCGATTACTTCCTTTGTAGATTCTTTCCCTGAAATTTTTGCTTTTGAGTTATAATCCCTTTTTGAAAGAAATCATTTGAGTAGTGACTCATCAAAATTTCGTTTGTCATCTTTACCAGTGGCTAAATATCCACTCTTCCCCTTTTGGCTTCCCAGCCAAATAAAAGTTGCCTGTAAGCACTTCCCCTCCTGTCCCACCCTCGATCCCTGGTGACATGCAGAAAACATCAAACACTGGCATTGCCTGAAAGTCGACTCTCATTTGGTCAGAGGTCAAGCTCCCCGGGCTCATGCTGCCAGTCCACGTGAGGGAGCTCCGTCCAGCCCCCAGCACACTACCGTCCTGGGACCACTTTCCTGCCAAGGGTTATTCAGGAAATTGGCTCAAAGTTATGCAAAAGGAATTAGCAACTGGGATTGAAAAACATTAACTTTTAAAAATGGAGTTTAGAGAACTCACCTTTGGGGCTGGAGAGATGGCTCAGCGGTTAAGAACACTGGCTGTTCTTCCAGAGGACCCAGGTTCAATTCCCAGCACCCACATAGCAGCTCACAACGGTCTGTAACTCCATTTCTCTGGGGATCCAACACCCTCACACAGACATACATTCAGATGAGACACTAATGCACATAAAATAAAAATAAATCTTAAAAAAAGAAATAAAATAAATTAAAAAAAAGTCACCTTTAAAAAAAACTTGCATATCTGAGCTTTCAATTGATTTTTTAAAAAGTGTATGAGTTGGTTTCAAGTATGAAAATGTTCCCAGCAAAAGTGTCTGAAAACAAATACATCTTTGTCAATAATTCAGGCTTCACACAGCTTATGCTTTCTAGAACTCGAAATGGAGAGACTCTACCAAAAATCTTGGAACAGGTATAAGAAAGAAAGCTTGCCCTCCTCAGCCTCTCTCTGTCAGCAGCAGTAGATCTGTGACCCATGGCCAGTGCCCAGACAGAGTTCCAAATGCCTGTCATTTGACTTGGTGCTAAGTTGAACTCACTCATGCTACCTCACTAAGTGCTTACAACAATCCTGTGAGATCGAACAACTGTTATCCCCACCAGAAGAAGAAACAGTGGGGTCACCCAGGGGCACCGGGCAAACGCCCCCCCCCCCCCACAACCATAGTCCCGCAGTGCTGAAAACAAAGCCACCTGCGTTTCCAGGAGAGGAAACGGCACATTACAGCATCTGAAGGTATGAGCAGAGGAGAGGTCTATACAGTTCCTGGTGGCCAGAGGGATCCGGAATCCCCAACCGCTGGCAGCCTGACATTTCAGATGATCCGTAACCTATGGTAGATGATGCTGGTAGGAGAGGACATGTCAGTCATCTAGTATTGCAGCAATCTGGATTCCCAGAGCTAGACAAAGTACCCAACATTGGTGATGATAGCTGCAGCCCTGACTGTGTACCAAGGTACTTCTTAACCAGGCACCAGGAAATCCAGTGCGTACATGGGCTTGTGGTACCCAGGCAAGCCTTATGTGAGCCATCCATCCAGGGTGGACGGCCCCTGGTGCTCCACTGCCCTGTGCAGATGAAATGCTCATGGTCCTGAAGGAGGCGCATGAGTCTAGCAGGTAGAACCTGTGACTCCAGTCATTAGTGGTTTTAGCTACTAGCATTTTATGGCATTTATGCCATGGAGCCCTTTACATGTCTCATTTCACGACAAGCTGTATGTGTGCCTGCCACAGAGGATGCTCAGGGAGGCCTACAGTCAGACTCTAGGAAGTAGAGAAAATGACCATGGATAGATAGCGCTGTCTGGGTCTGAGTCAGCTAAGTGACCTTGGCTACATAAAATGGTTTATTAATCCCAGAGAATCATCTGCCTAGAAAACAACAGTTCCATCCTGGATCCCCTAGGTATTAGGTATTTTCTGAGCAGGCTCAGTGTCCTTGGACTCCCTGGGCACATTTGCATTTGTTTTTTGGAGAGTCTCTGAAGCTTGCCTTTCAGCTTAGCTTCCCAGGGCCGATGGGAGAGTGCCTGGATTCCTTCCACAAGAGGAATGCTCCACAGACCTGCACATTTTCCACAGGGCCTGGGACTCCCAGAGCGCGGGCTTTCTAACCCAGGCTGCCTCACTTTTCTGTTTTCTTTCCAGGAAGCTATACAGCACAAGTCCTTCTTTGGGCCAGAAAGGAAACTGGAGTGTGGGGATATTGATGAAGCATTTAAAATGGTTGACCAAATTCTTGAAGGTAAAACTTTCTTTAAAATTGAGCAGCAGGGAAACTTTCTGGGCATGTCTAGTTTAGGAATTCCCTTGCCTTCTAGAAACCATCCCACAGCCTCAGTGGATGCTGCTCCTGGAGAGCAGATACCTTGTTCACACTGCCTTTCCCTGTGGCTCAGGGGTGGGTGGGTGGGTGGGGAATCACAAGTCAGGTAAGGAACCCAGAAACAGGGCATCTTCTCATCCATCCCCCAGCCTGTCTTGGTTCTGTGGTTTCCTCCTCATTGTTGAAGGAGGTTTTCACTAAATACAGAATTCCCAGTTGACTACACTAGAAAAGTTTTGACCCACTTCCTCCGGCCGCCATGGCTACTGAGGAGAAAGAATAGCGTCTTCTTACAAGTGCTTTTCCCTTCCAAAGCAGGCACTGACCAAGATATCTGGCTGCTTTCAGGACAGGATTTAGTTTTGTCTTTAGTTCTTTTAAAATTCAACCATGCTGTGTCATGCCAAAGATTTCTTTGGATTTATCCAGTTTAGGAGTCACTCAGCTTCTTAAATCTGTGGGTTTATATCTTCTGCCAAGTTTGGGAAATATTCAACCACTACCTCTCAAATACTTGATTTTAGTGACACAAGCGTCAGATCCCTTTTCTTGGTCACATGGTTTATGAGAACCTTTTTTTTCTACTCTATTCATTACATTTTTTAGATTGACGTGTTTTATTGTCATTATTATTATTATTATTATTATTATTATTATTATTATTATTATTATTATTTGGGTTTTTCAAGATATAGTTTCTCTGTGCAGCCTAACTGTCCTGGAACTCACTCTGTAGACCAGACTGGGCAGATTTCTCATTGGGGTCATTGACATGGCCCAGCAAGGAGGTGGGGAGCACTCACGACAGCCTGACATGGGTGGGAGTCTGGGCGCCCCTCTTCACCTCTGCAGGTCGGGGTGGGGCTCCAGGTCCTTCTGTGCTGTCTGGTTGGTGTCGACTGATTCTCAGCTAAAGGGATTGTGTTCCTAGACTCCTCTCCTTAGGGTTCTTTGGCTCTCATGAGGCTGTTTGCTTTTCCAATGCTTCAAAATGAATTATGCAACCAGCAGGCATATTTAGGTGTCCTCTTGGCTGTTGAGACACAGGGGGGAAATGAGAAATCCCTGTCTTCTCAAGCTCGTAGTACCTAGTTTACGAGAACAGTTGGGAAACGCCATTGGAAAAGACGTGGCGAGGCGCTAAACCCGCTAAGTCAAGAAAACCATGAGGGGAGGAATTAAGAGCAAGGAGGGTGTGGCGAGGGTCAGAGTCACCCGGAAACCCTACAAAGAAGCAGCTTCCGCTTGCCTTTGTAGGGGGAGTGAGGTTTTTTACTTTGCCTGTGGGTGTTTTGGGATTTCTGGCTTCTGTGGAGTCAATACTGGCACACACGAGGTGCATGGTAGCAGTAACTCTGAACGCCAGCTGCTGTGCTGAAGTCCCTACTCACTCCGATTTTTATCTCTACCTTTCGGTGACTTCTGTCAGTCTGCAGTGTGTGTGTGGGGGGGTGGGGGGAGAGAGAGAGAGGGGGGGGGAAATGAATGGATTTATTTGGGGGATAATATACAAGAAATAGAAATACAACAGGGGAGACTCGTACAGAGAAGGGCTTCCCTATTATCTGGGGAATGGAGGAAAAGGTCAGGGTTTGTGGGTGAAGTAAAGATTATCCAAGCTCTATCCTGAGAAAGCCCGGTGACTTTGTCAGCATCAGTGGAGGTGATTCTGGTACATTCTGATTGGCACTTGTCAGTATTTGGTAGATAAGAATTAGGTAAGGGGAGGGGGTGGGAGGGGGGAGAATAGGGGAACCCATGGCTGATATGTAGAACTGAATGGTATTGTAAAATAAAATAAAATAAAAAAGAATTAGAATCTGGGCTAGGCGGTGGTAGCACACGCCTTTAATCCTAGCACTCGGAGGCAGAGCCAGGCAGATCTCTGTGAGGGCGGCCTGTTCTACAGAGTGAGATCCAGGACAGGCACCAAAACTATACTGAGAAACCCTGTCTCGAAAAAAAAAAAAAGAATCTGGGAGTTACAATTAGGCCCTTATCGCTTTGTGTTGGGCTTGGAAGGTAGTTTTGGAATACATATGCACAGTTAGTGTTTTCCCCCCATGGCCTCTTGATGCCCTTTTTGTTGGGTATGACATGAATGACTCAATTTTTCACAATTAACTGTCATACTTCTTAGATCAGTTTGCATTTAAGGTTCAGGTGACTAGATGTAGTTAGTGGGAGGAACATAATATTCCATCTCATCTTGGAACTAGAAGTGTCCTGTCACAGAATTTTGACTCTAGAAACTCAGATGTCTTTCCTTAGGGCTCTGGCTGCACACACTGACAGGCACGAGATTCCCCTCTGCAACTCTGCTTCCAACCTGAAAGCTGACTGCTGGTGTTCGTGGCCCTTCAATGTGTGTGGCTTCTCTGTGTAGAGCTTGCTCGGTGGAGTTTCTGGATCATGAGTCAATGGGGGGAGGGGGGAGTGCCTAGTTTTTCCATCAGCTTTTGACATCTAAGTATTCTCCTGACAGGTGAAATACATATAGGAGGTCAGGAACATTTTTATATGGAAACCCAAAGCATGCTGGTTGTTCCCAAAGGAGAGGATGGAGAAATTGACGTCTACGTGTCCACACAGTTTCCAAAATACATACAGGTAACATGGGGTCATTGATGAGGGGACATGGCTAAATGGTTTCTGCCAGCAAAATGTACCAAGAACAATTACAGGCAAAACAACATAGTAAATACTAAGAGCCATATTAAATTGGATATTGACAGCCATATCGTTTCCTAACTTAGGAGAGGGTTTTCTATTAAAGTAGAGAGAAGTCTTTGTTTGTGGATCCACAGCTTCAAAATGAATTATGCAACCAGCAGACATATTTTGGTGTCCTCTTGGCTCTTGGGACACAAGGGGGAAATGAGAAATACCTGTCTTCTCAAGCTCATAGTACCTAGTTTACGAGAACAGTTGGGAAACGCTATTGGAAAAGACGTGACGAGGTGCTAAACCCACTAAGTCTCATGAGGGGAGGAATTAAGAGAGAGGAGAGTGTGGCAAGGGTCAGAATCACCCAGAAATCCTACAAAGAAGAAGCTTTCACTTGCCTTTGTAGCGGGAATGAGGTTTGTTAGATGGTGGAGGAAAGACTACCCCTGGGGGTCCCACGGCACAAACACCACTCACCCTCACCCATCCACCCGCCTGTCTCTTCTGAAAACATCATTTGCCTGTGTCCCATGTCCCAGGCAACTCACATGCCAGGATGGAGATGATGCCTGTCTGAACTGGTCCAAGCATCGAGGTAAAAGTCAGGGAGCAAAGCGAAGGGATCCGGGAGCAGTGGGGGGTACCCAGGAGCCAGAGGAGGAAGAGTGTGCGGATGTGAACAGCCACACGGGAAGGTGGACCACCAAGAGGGACCAGATAATTGCTGTCCCACAGCTGTTCTGTTCCATTCTCTCTGTGACAATGGGGCCATTTATCTTGGGGTCCCCCTCCATCAAAACCAGTTGTTAAGACAAAACGATCTATAAATATTAGAATGACCAAAAGAGGAACCCACATCCTGGGAAGACCAATTGGTCGGTATTCACAGTAACCCAGAAAGGACATGAAAAGCAGAGACAGGTGAATAGAGAAACTTAGAGGGCCACGACATCTTACTGTTTCAGGAAACATCCCTCCAGGGATTAGTTCAGGAAGGATCCTCTGGCTGAGGTTCTGGCTGGCACTTTCACTGCTATAGAAAGAACTAGTTACTATTAACGGTGGTTTGGCAATGTCATTCTAGTCCAATATCCAGGAGCATGGTTTCGGGTAATGGTAAGGTTATTGGACATTTTCCTCTCTGTCCTTTATCATAACCACATGAACCGCATGGCTTGTATATCATATTCAACATTATGGAATCCAATCGTGTAAATGTTGGGACACTCAGGGGACAGTCTTCCCGCTAAGCTTGTGGGAATGACAGTGAGAGCCGTAAGTCTTGCTGAAGATGGGCCAGATGAATGAAAACTGTTATTGTCGCAGGATATAGTTGCCTCGACCTTGAAGCTCTCAGCCAACAAGGTCATGTGTCACGTACGGCGTGTCGGCGGGGCGTTTGGAGGGAAGGTGGGCAAAACCAGCGTCATGGCAGCCATCACCGCGTTCGCCGCCAGCAAGTAAGTGAGAGAGATCTGTTAAATAAAAGAAATCTTAATAGCAGCACTTGCAATGAGAAAGAATCCAGGCTAAGGTTATATAAGATCACACATTACCAACCAGCACACTGACAGGATGCCAGCTTATGAAACTTTTGTCTTTTGTTGTCAAACTATGTAAGAACCAAAATAAGTATCAATCACTGAAAAACATGATGAAAGCCATTGTAAAAATATTACAATACTTGGGCTGGGTGGTGGTGGCCCACACCTTTAATCCCAGCACTCAGGACACACAGGAAGGTGGATCTCTGTGAGTTTAAGGCCAGCCTGGTCTACAGAACAAGTTCCAGGTCAGCCAGGGCTACACAGTCAAACCCTGTCCTGAAAAACCAAAATAAATAAATAATAAACAAACAAAAATTAAGTATTATAATGCTTGGAAAGTCAACAGGAACAGGTCCTGAGTGGGTGGGGTTACTTGTCCCAAGCACTGAGAGTTTGAACTATATGCTTATAGATCAGATATGTAACCCGCTTATCTCCTAAAATCAATCAGCCTTCCTTTCTCTCCGCCCCCCCCCCCCACTTCTCTCTCTTTCCTCTGAATTGAATAGATACTTTTTGGGTTAAGCTTACATTTATTTATCTCACTGGTTTTAAAGGAGGATCTAAAAATCTCGTGGTAGGAAACCCTTTGGAGTCGCCACGCCCAGAAGGCATAATAGCGTTGTGGAATAATAGCTAGCTCACTTGCTTGCTTGTGTCCTTCTTCCTTCTTCTCTGTCTCAGACATGGCTGTGCAGTCCGCTGCATTCTGGAACGAGGAGAAGACATGCTCATAACTGGAGGCCGCCACCCCTACCTCGGGAAGTATAAGGTGAGCAGAAGAACCAGTCGGGGAAGGATTTGTGTTGCAAATGGAGCGTTCTACAAATGCAGATGGCAGCAGCATCTGGCTGCTCTGCTGGGGGAAGAAAAATCACATCAACAGATGTGTCTTCCTCAGGGTGCCTACTGCTGCGGTGAAACACCATGACCCAGCAACTAGGGAGGAAGGATTTATTTCACCCACATTTCCATATTACAGTCCATCCCCATCGTTGAAAGCGTAGGGCAGAAACTCAAGCAGGGCAGGATCCTGGAGGCAGGAGCCAATCAGAGGCCATGAAGGAATGGTTTGTTCTCCATGGTCTGCTCAGCTTGCTTTCTTATAGAACCCATGACCACCAGCCCAGGATGGCACCACCCACAATGGGCTGGGCCCTCCCCCACCAATCACTAATTAAGAAAATGCCCTACAGACTGCCTACAGCCCCAACTTACAGAGACATTTTCTCAGTTGAAGTTCCCTCCTCTCAGATGACTCTAGCGTGTGTCAAATTGACATTAAAAAACCAGCCAGGACAAAATGGTGGTCTGCCTTCCTACTTCTTGTGCCTCGGTTTAATTACCACACGGTTCAGTGAGATTTCCTGCTTTGCTCAGAGATGTCAGTGTGAGAGGAAGTACCAGCTAGAATTGTGCATTGCAGCGTGAATAATTGGAAAGCCTGTGACTGTGTATGTCCATGAAAGTAGATCTGATAACCACTTTTCACACATAAAAGGTAAAAATAGAATAACGCCTATAACAATAGTGCTATATGAAATTGCAATTATTTGCAAATGGGTCCTCATTTTTAATATATCAAGTGTATCTTGAAAAACTGTGACCCAGAAATTCCTAGAAAAATTTCTATAGTAGAAAATAATTATCTTTTTGCCTTTTAAAAGACTATTTTACATTTTAAATCTTTCTGACAGCTTTAACAAATAACCCAAATCTCTCAGGATCTGAGACCTTTATTATGTTATTTCCCATTTAGGTAGCAGCTTTGTAGCCTGCATAGATTGGGGAGGGAGAACTTGCTCCAATCATTCAGGGCCTGTTTCTCTAAAGGCACCTTTTATCTTTCTATAATGCACTCTCTAATGTTGTGACCACTAGGTGCAGACAACTATTGAAATTCACATTTAAATGAACAAAATACAGTTAAACAAAGATGATGTTCTACAGTTGCATTAACAATATTTCAAGTACACAGTGGACACCTGTAGCTATTGACTACCATATTGCACATGTAGACACGGAATATTGCATCATCCCCGAGGGTTCTACTGGAGCCCTATACAGGGACTCTGAGTCCATCACAGAGCCATCTACACAAGGCCATAGGCAAAGGCATATTCACGTGGATGATTTATCAAGTGTCAAACCTGTACGTTGTGGGCCTGGCTTCTGTCCAGACATCTTTGAGACTGACTTTGCCACCTAGCTGTGGGAATAGCTAGGAAATGGAGTCTTGTGTGCCCAGATGCCAGCCTAGGAGAGGCTAAAAGCCCCAGAATAACGACTTTAAACTTGGCCTCACACAGAACAGTGAGACTGAGTTGATTGTTGATAAGTCATGTACCATAACTGGGTAAGTACTTACGGGAGACTCATGTGCCTGTTGCAGACAGGATGGCCTGAGAGTGTGAAGATGAGCAGGTGGCCGCAGAAGGCAGGATGAATACAGACAGATAGCAGTTGAATTGAGACATGGTTGGAGGATATGGAGCAGATGAACTCGAGAGAGTACTGTAAAAAATAGACTAGTATTTGCTGAAACCCTTAGAACCGCATGATGAATAGGGCCACAGAACACAGCCTGGATATTTCTAAAAGAAAAAAAAATATGGAAGCAGTGAGCATTCTGGAAAGAAAATGATGATCTTGTTTGTGTTAAGTGTTGGGGGAAAAATGAAAACAGGAAATTGAAACAGAAATACCCTTCACCTTAAATGTGCCTTTATTTAAAAAACTGGACCATAGATAGGTACAGAGGCCATCACCATGGCAGTGATGTTCAGTGACAGGGAGAAGTGTGAGGACAAGAAATGAGATTAATATTTGTACAGTAATGTCGATGATTTATCTAAAGGGCACTTGCTTTGTGTTGATCATCTGCTTCTACTTCACACATTACCTGATTAATTTCCATGTCAAAGATAGCCAGAGAGCTAACACAGTATACTATTCACTTTTCCTTGGGCTGTGATAAAACACTCTAAAATAAACTTAAAGGAATAAGGATTTATTTTGATTTGTAGTTAGAGAGTTCTGTGCATCACGGAGGCGGTCAAGGCGACAGGAGCTGCTCACATTGCAGCGCACACAAGGAGTCAGGAAGAAGAAAGCCGTGAGAACTGTACTCAGCTCCTGGTCTCCTTTGATGCAGTCTAGGACCTAAGCCAAGGGAATGGCACCACCCAATGGGTTGGTCTTCCCACTTTAGTTAACCCAATCAAGATGATCCCACCCAGGGATGTCCAGAAACCTGTCTCATAGCAGTTCTAGAGCTGTTGAATTGATAATTAACACTGACTACCACACAGTGTTTTCTAAGCCAGCTCCATATCCAAGAAACAGCTATCAAACCTCACTCCATGAAGCCTTTCCAAACTATGACTAAGCAAGCTTTATACAGACTTGACCTCTTAAGCCAGTATCAACAGTCAGCTCTCCCTCCCTCCCTCCCTCCCTCCCTCCCTCCCTCCCTCCCTCCCTCCCTCCCTCCCTCCCTCTCTTCCCCTCCTCCAGGCTGGATTCATGAATGATGGCAGAATCTTGGCCCTGGACGTGGAACATTATTGCAATGGAGGGCACTCTCTGGATGAGTCCTTGTATGTAAGTGTATTAAAGGAAGTTTTCTCTCTCCAAAGACTGTTACATAAAATGATTCAACCAGGAACTATACACTCTTTATATAACATTTACTGAGACTCTCAGTATGGAGACTCTCACTGCAGAATTGCATAGAGTTACTCCCTGAAAACCACAAGTGAAGCCCAGAGTCCTTGGCCAGGCTTGTGTCTGTGTTTCCTCTCTATGTTTCCCATACCTAGATGTGAGCACTAGACCAAGCTTTCCAAGCTTTGGCCCTGTGGATATTTTCAATTGTTTAACAGGGGCTACCCTGTGCATTGTGAGATAGACACCAGCATCCTTGGCCTGTAGATGCCATTGGCATGATACCTCCCAATCTTAGCAGCCAAAACTATTTCCAGACATTGCTAAATATCCACATTTGGTAGACGGAATGATTTCTTCTGGTTGAGTATCCATGCATTAAAACAGATAGCAGAACTCCTTTTAAAATTTCTATACTATTTTATTCAATAAGCCCATGCTTGGGAGCTACAAACATATCCAAGCCTTCTGGAAATAGTTGGAACTTGGAAAAAATGCATTTGCTTTAAAGTGTGAAAATTAAGGTAATAATTGAGAAGAATTCAAATCCTTTCAAATTATCTTATAGCAAAATATATTTAACTGGGGTGTCACATCTCCCAGCGTTTTTGCTGAGACGTGAAGAGGGGTGCTGTTTCCAGCCTGGTTTCATTGTGAGGTGTCTGCACGGTAGGACATGCACAGAAGGCTGAGGTCTTCTCACATCCATTCTGGGTTTCTCCAGGTGCTAGAAACGGGACTTCTGAAGGTGGACAACGCTTACAAGTTTCCCAACCTACGCTGCCGGGGCCGGGTCTGCAAAACCAACCTTCCATCCAACACAGCTTTACGTGGGTTTGGCTTCCCTCAGGCAGGGCTCATCACCGAAGCCTGTATCACAGAAGTGGCAGTCCAGTGTGGCCTGTCCCCCGAGCAGGTAACCCTCCTCGAGTCTCGCACATGAAAGATGCTGACTATCTGAGCTGGGAATGCTTGGGATGATTCGAGTTGAAAAATTAGAGAGGCCATCCAGAGAGGAAATGACTTAAATGCCTGAGTTTGCCCAGTCAACTAGTTAAGACGGTCAGGAACCAAGTTTAGTGGTCCTTGTCTTACTCATGCTCCACCTTAAAAAACTGGGAAGCACTATTTTTAAGAGTGTGGTTTTCATCTGGTTAGTGAGAAGTTCCCATTAGTTGGGTTTGTATTGTCATTGTGTATTGCTATAACAAAATGTCTGCATATATATGTGTGTGCGTGTGCGTATGCGTGTGTGTGTGTACATACATATGTATACATGCTTACATATACATGTGTGTATGTGTACATACATATGTATATGTATATATGCTTACATATGCATGTGTGTATATGCATACATGCACACACACTTGAGGTGTGTCTCACTCAGACTTCAGATGTCTAGGGCCACGGTGCTGACATTGGTTCTGATGACTGCGAAGCAGCAGCTGACGTTGTCGCATCTTACCCAGGGGGGTCACGTGGGAAGACGGGAGGTTAGAGGAAGCTTTGGGATTGAGACTCACTCTGCCAGTAACTCAGTCTTCCGGGAAGTAACCAGAGTCTCGTGAGAAGTACTGAGTCTCTGGAGAGGACATCACCTCCCGCCCGGCCTCACCTCTGAAGCTTTCGCCATCTTAATACCACTATATGGAGAAGCTCACGGCGGATGTCCCTGTCGTTGGGCGAGAAACCACACCCAAACCACAGCAGCAGTGTGGCCACCATCACCGCCGGGCCCCTTTCCTTGTTTCCCTAGCATCTCCGGCAGCGGTCACAGTGGTCACAGGGCAGCGGTCATAGGTCTGTCATTTCAGCCATTAGGTTGCTCAGCCTCAACTTCATTCGTTAGCAAAGGCAATTCCCTCCCTGGCGCCTCTTCCACCCCAGGTTCTAGGGCGGAGTTAGGGAGGGAAACATGCTGAGCTGTCTCCCCCTCTTTCAGCCTCCTCTGCACTGGGGCAGGGAAGACAAAGGATGAAAAGGGTACCTGGGAAAACACACACACACACATGCACGCACACACATGCACACGTATACACATATATGCACATGCACACACATGCACATGTATACACACGCACACACATGCACACGTATACACACACACATGCACACATACACACACGCACATGTATACACACGTATACACACACATGCACATGCACACACACACACATGCAAACATATACACACATGCACACGTATACACACATGCATGCACACGCGCACCTCTTTGCCTCCGCTCCAGGAGGCCTGGAGAGCCCATGCCCTCAGTTCAGCTGCATTTCCCCCTCTTACTACTAAACTCTGGCTATAGGTAGGAGCCATCTTCTTTATGTCCCTTAAACTTGTAGGGGGTCCTTGTTCCTCTCTTCCTGGCCATCTGACCACGGCCTCTGTCCTTGTCATGTTTGGTAGCAGGAGGGAGAGGGGAATTGCACAAAGACATCCCTTCCTGTCGAGAATGGTCTCAAAATCTACTTTCCCTCCAATGGCACATTGCGTGAAGTTCCACTTTTCCTCTCACGGGGGCCTGAGCAATTGCTGGAGGCTTTGCTCGGGGAGAGTGTGTGTTTATAATGACCCCTATCTGCTTGGAGAGGGAGCTGGCCGTAACTGTGAGGGTTTTCTCAACTAGGAATATAAGGCACTTGGTCTCTTTTGCTCTTAGCTGAGGGGCTTAGTTGCCAGTTCTGGGCAGACAATATCAGTCTACTCAGGGCGTCAGACATCTGGGGATAGAATCTGCTCATTTGTGGTTTCCTATATAAGACCTGCCCAAGACTGAGCCAGTCCACATTTCATCATGGATCCTGGAAGGAGCTCATGATGCTTCACCCTGCCTTGAGGGACTTTCAATGGTTGCGGTCGGCAGGGCCTGTGGCTTTCTTCAGTGTTGTAGCCACTAGTCAGTTGCACATGCTTCAGAAAGTAACCTCCTGCCCATGTCTACACAAGCAACCATAATTACATAGAGTTGTTTGTACACACCAAAAAATGCATAGGTCAGGGAGCTTGGGAAGCAGAAAGGTTTCAATGGGATGGGGGTGGGAGTGGAGGTGGGTGGGTGGGGGGTACTAAAAATGGAAATGGGTAATGGAAACAATTAAAATGCGTTGTACACATGCATGCATCTCCCCAAGAATTTACAAAGTAATCTCATGTGTTCTTCCTCCTAGCCATCAGTTATGTTTAAACAAATACCCCTGCTGGTTGGCTTTGGGAGTAAACGGTCCTGTCTCGCCATAGCATCTAAATAACCCAGGCTGCATAGCCCGGGCACCTTTCAACAGATGCCCACAAATACAAGAACCAGAGAGTCGGGAACATACCTGGGCCATCCTGAGATACTTGGGAATAGAGGCCAAGGATTCCGCCCTATAAACTTGCACAAGAGTAGCATAGAAACGAGAGTCTGGCCTAGTCGATGGGTTCTGAGTGGAGGATAAGAAAGATGGCGTGCTTTGAGAACGGCATGAGCAAGGCTTAGGCGGAACATAGGTTGGCCCTGTCAGGATGGGCAGCAGTGGAGGAAGAGGACATTGGGTGGACAAGACTATGTCTTCTGAGCTTCCCCTCACTTCTTAATCTCCTCTCCTTTGGCAGGTTCGAACCATAAATATGTACAAGGAAATCAACATTACCCACTACAAGCAAGAGTTCAGTGCCAAGACCCTCACTGAGTGCTGGAGAGAATGCATGGCCAAGTCTTCCTACTCCCTGAGGAAAACAGCTGTAGGGAAATTCAACGCAGAGAATTCCTGGAAGAAGAGGGGGCTGGCCATGATTCCCCTGAAGTATCCTGTGGGTCTGGGCTCAGTAGCCATGGGACAGGTGAGTTCTTGAAACACAGGTGGCGGAGGCCTGGGAAACGAAGGTACTGAGGAACGGTCCCCCACGTTGGGTCGGCCATAGGATGGCACTGCCCTGTGCCGAACCCCACCCAGGTGGTGCTCAGCAAAGCCTGAATTACTCTGGAACACGAGAGCTTGTCTGCTTACACTGCCATCGTGAGCAGAAGCAGTCTTGGGGGGAAGTCTGGGAACCGTGATTTACTGCTGGCCGGTGCTAAGCAGTTGAGATGACTGCTCAGGGCGCCGGATGTTCATGTTGTCCAGTAAGAGATTCCTCCTCCAGCCACTGCGACTTCGTGTTTCTAGACACGAAGTAGAAATGGGAGATTGTGGGGCACTGGGGGGCCCTCTTGTCTTGCTAGGTAAGGGTCAACTAAACCTGGAAGAGAAAATGATTTAACTATTTAAGCACATTTTTTAGGAGTTGGTTCTCCTCATAACTGTTAAGAGGGAAGACTGGGAAATGTTGTTGTAGCTCCTTTTGCTGACTAAATAAGTCTTTGCTTAGTTACTAAGCTTCACTTACTGTTTGCGCCTCTGGTTTGGAATGAAACTTGGGCGTACTCACTGGTGAAGGACTGCTGTGTTCTAGCTTGCTGTATAGTAGGGACGGGGACTTCTTCCCTAACTTACTACATAGGTGTGTGCGTATTGTACATACCCAGAGATGCATCCCTTGGCTGTTCCTCTTCTTTTGGGTGAGTCTCATCGAGGAATAACCAGGGATGGGTGGAGCTGGGCGGCGGGCTTCCCTCGGAGCCTATGCTGTGTGTTGAAGGAGCAGAGAAGACCGTGAGCAGTGGGTAGGAAGGTCCCTCCCTCTCTCCACCTCTATCCTTTCACCTAACTGACCCAGCTGAGCGTGGCATCAGCCTGAGAACGTCTGCACGCAGCTTTAAGCAGCACACGGAGGCTCGGAGGATGGGCGCGCGTGGTTGTCCTGCTGTGGCTCCTCACCCCTTGCCTGTTTGCACTGGTAGAACTGAACACGGAGAACTCAGAGCCACTCAGCCATCTGCCCAAGATTTACTCAGACGAGGGAGATAAGTCAGGAGGCACGGTTGAGGGCAAAGGCAAAAGCACAATTACTGAAAGGGAAGGGAGGGGAAGCTCCGCTTGGAAAAGTGGTTGTGAGCAGAGAATTTGGGGGGATAAATGTACTGCCACCCAGCTGGCAGCTGGCATAAAGATCAGCCAGGCCATCTGTCCTTGAGCAGACAGAATCACAGAGGAGCAGTCGTGGATCCTCTTGAGTCCTGAGATGGATGTCATGGGTCTACATGTCAGGCTGCCGGTGGGTAATGGTGACCATTGTATAATACTTCCGCCACCACAAAGCAGTCTGCTCTCGTTCCTCCACCAGAACCTTCTCAAAAGGTCGTTTGAAAACTAATTATCAGTTACCCACTGTGCTATAAGTCTGCCTAGATTTCCTTTCAGGACTGAGAGGTGACTGAGCAGTTAGGAACAATTGCTGTTCTTGCAGAGGATGGGGTTCGATTCCCAGAACCTATGCTCTATGCTATTTAACACACAGCTGCCTATAACTCAGCTTCAGGGCATCCAGCAATCTCTTCTGTCCTCTGTAGGTATGTATGTGTGTGTGTGTGTGTGTGTGTGTATACGTACACACAGAGACACATACACAGACACAGAGACACACAGACACACACAGAGACACGCACACAGACACAGAGACAACACACACACACACACACACACACACACACACACACACACACACACACACGCCTGGACTGGTGGATTTGTCTGTACTGGCCTCGATCTCATCTCCGTGGCGATTCTGTCTGTCTTCTGGCAGGAGACACAGGGGGCTGGCAATCTGTTTCTCAAGATGTTGTTTACTGATTGGGGGGGAGGGTTAAGGACATGGATAGCTCCAGGAATTCCTCTAGGCCCACCCCTGGGCAGAGCAACATGTCAGGTTTATGTGCACAGACCCTTTGTTTAAAATGTAAAAAGTGTGCACGCATAGGTTGCAGGGAAGGGGAATAACTGTCTGTACCCATATTCCCATAGCTGTAGGTCACCCAGCTTGTGAGAGGCAGAGCAAGATTTGACCTGAGCATGCTTAACTCCATATGCACGCACGTCTTCACTGTCTCCCAGTGCCTTCCCGAGCGGAAGCAGTTCTCACCCAGCTGCTCAGGGGGTCCAACGCACCTCACCTACAGATGCTTTCAGTTCTAGACTGTGAGCCCTGAAGCATGCAGGTGGCATCTGGTCAACCTCTACCTTTCCAGGGCTTCTCGCAGGGGCATAGAGTAGGGCCCCAGCTGTGGCCTGGCTGAGGCATTTGGGGACTCGTGGAATGAGAGCTTACATCTCCCCAAGCCGACGAAGTTCCCTCTATATATCGGAGAACCAGCTGGCTCAGCACTCGAGTTGGGCTGGTTTTGCAGCTGGAGCTTTGTGATCTTTTGTGAGGCTAACAGTGAGCCCTGTGGTGTGTCTCTTAAAGGAACCGAATGTGACATTTTTAATGGCCGGAGGAGTTTTCAACGCCACGTGGAACAAATTACTCAGCAGCCTCTGACACAGAGGCTGTCCTGGGCCTGCAGGGCATATGCTCTCACCAGCGGGGTCATGCAGTGGAGAACACATGAAATCCGGTGTAACTGTAGCTTAGCCACACATACTAAGTTCGCCTATAGATCCCACCCTCGTTCACCAGAGCCAAGGAGACAAAATACAAAACATATATGAAATAGGTCGAACCACTGTGCTCTTGTGAACTCATGTATCAAAGATGTCGAGCACCTGGGACATCTGAGGCATTATGTCCAATCCGAAGGGGATGACCTAGGATCCGTCCTGGCCAGAGTACTGTGAAGTGTAATAGACCAAAACCCAGAGTGACTGTTCGATCTGGCACCACAGTGCGGGCAGCCAGCTCTGGGCTCTTGGAAGAGTATTTCACTCTTTACCTTTCATTTAGGAAGAAATGCCAGGAACATGAAATGGTATCTCCAAGGGTCACATAAACACAATCTGTCGCATCTCTGCAGAGTCCTTACCATGGCTTGATATTCTAAGACTGCCTGTTTGGGCACTGAATGCCTTTGTCAAGACATCACCAGTTTTCACCTGTTGACCAGGAAAATGGAGATTGCGTTCACTGTCCTAAGTGTCCTCCTTGAATGGTGGTGATTTCAGCTTGTTCACCAGGGTAACATACACCTTCGGCTGTTGCTAAAGGGGCCATTCTCCAGGTGTGGTCCACAGGCCACACGTGGATGTGAAAGTTCTTCTGGTGGGCAAAAGACTGATCTAGGAAAGCAGTCCTTTGTGTGCGTTTATCTGGTGACTGATGTGGAATTCCTGAACTTTGACTTGTGACCAGGGCTGCTTATAAGGAATCTGAGTAATAGAGTTGTGGTAGAATTCTACGTTTATGGAGTAGAAATTTCCTTATCACCAGAATCTTCTATAGATATGATCTTTACAGATCCCAGATTAAGCCAGGCACGGTGGAGGGAAGGAAGGGTTTATGGAGGTTCAGGATGCAGTCCATCACAGTGGCAGGAACCTGAGACAGATGGTCGCCCTGCATCCACATTCAGGAAGCAGGCTGCAGTGAGAGATGACACTCCGCTCACTCTACGTAGTCCAGGACCCCAGCCTTTGGAATGGTGCCACCCATGTTAACGTGAATTTCCCCACTTCAAGCAACCCAAACTCCTGACTCCTCAGTTAGAATGTCCCGAGATTTCTCTCCTAAGTGGTTCTAGGTCCCTTCAAGTTGACAATTTAGATAAACAATCCCAGGTAACAGTGAATTAGACCCTGAGGTGAATTCAGCCCAGGAAGACTTGGGAGAAGCCACATGCTCGTCGGTGGTAGAATGCATTCACTTTGTCTAGCTGCTTCTGAGGGACGAGCTTTTAATTCTATGCTCAGCTCGGTTGCTTCTGTGTCCTTCGGAAGAACTGCACAGCCAGATGACCACTCCAGAGGTCTGCAGTTCTGTGCCAAGATGGTTTAGGTCACTGGTTCTCCACCTGTGGGTCGCGACCCATCTGAGGGTCCCATATCAGATATCCTGCATATCAGATATTTATATTGCGATTCATAACAATAGCAAAACTACAGTTGTGAAGCAGCAATGAGATAATTTTATGGTTGGGGGGAGTCACTACAACATAAGGAGCTGTATTAAAGGGTTGCAGCATTAGGAAGGTTGAAAACCACCAATTTAGGGTCAATTTGCAACCAAAACAATGAATGTGTCTCTGTGCACCTTATTTGGATTAGCATTTTGGGGTGACTACCATGCAATCCTTGCTCTGCCGTTGCCTTGGCTCTGGTTGGGCCGGGAGGAGGGGTGGAAGGTGCTTTAGTTGTGGCGACATGTCCTGACACGGGTCAGCGCCTCTTCTGACTCATCTCTTTTTCATTGCCCACTCAGGCAGCTGCCCTGATTCACATTTATCTCGATGGCTCTGTACTGCTCACTCACGGTGGGATCGAGATGGGACAGGGTGTCCACACTAAAATGATTCAGGTAAGAACACAAACACTGGATTCTGGTGAGTATGTCCTCACAGATGTGTTTACGAGGGAGGACGGTGGGCATATTTCTCTGTCCCAAAACAAAAGGGCAGGACGCTGTACAACTGACGGCTTGAGCTTTAAGCTATTAGCCGAAACTGTGTAAACAAGTCAGTTTCATCACTGGATGCTAGAAAAGCATGTGCCAAAAGACGGGTTTGTTTTATCGCTAAAGATGGCCGCGTGCTCGCTTTCGAATGTATTGACAACCGAATTGTCCTGTTTTGAGTTTTTGCTTGGTAGTGAAAAGATGTGTAAATTCTGATGGATTGTAATGTTTCTTGCCCTTTTTCTCTTCTTTTTTGTCTTAAGGGCTCTGAACAATCAATAACATAAATCAGACTTGATATCTCTAGCTAGTGTTTATTAGCAATTCTGTGTTAGGGTCCTTCAATTTTGTCTGATTTTCTTTTTATAAAAATTGCTAATATGTTACTGGTGTAATTTTGTTCATTGCCATGTTTTTCACAACCAGCCTTACAAAGAATGACCACTTGTTCCTGTCATTGCAAATTTTTTACAATTGCCAGGTATGGTGTGCCACCAAAATCCCAGCACCCTGGGGGCTCAGGCAGGAGGATCAAACTCAGGCCAAACTCAGCCACAGAGTGACATCCTGTCTCAAAAACAGAGCAGACAAGCAGAAGACGTTCTTAACAATCATGGCTTTTGATGGCTGCATGGGGGATGTATTTGTAATTAACTCTACCCTGGTTATTGAACTATTCAATGAATAGTTCTCAAAATAAACCTAGGGTCCTCTCAATGATTGTTTCCTTAAAATGACTCGCCAGGAGAGGAATTACTGGATCATGGGGTTTGAGTATTTGGAACTGCTTGACACACGTTACTAAATTGTTTTCTGTAAAGTGTCTGTCATTGCATTATGCCCTCCACTAACACTCAATTTGATGAATTGTTGAAATAATTAGATTATTTTCCAGGTGAATGAAGCAACTCAAGTGATGTAATTTAGATTTTTTTTTAATTACAGGGATTTGAGATGTGTAGGGGTTTTTTGTTTTTGTTTTTGTTTTTCATGCTGCTAGCACTTGAGAGTTCTCGAGTTCAATTTTTCAGTGAGATTTCAGTGTTTTCCTTCGTGAGCCAAAGACCTTACGTGGAGAGCCCATGACTCTGTCTAGACGCTTTGCTGAGACTCTAGGGCTCAGGCTGCCTGTGTTCTTGGCTGGCTGTGGACAAACTCTACCAAGCATCCTGCTAGCCAGAGGGAGATGAATGTGAATCAACTAAAATGATTTCCTCCAGCACTACAAGTGTGGAGGCCCCTGTTGGCCCCCAGCCCCGGCCCCAGCCCTCCTCTGTGGTACACGTGTTCCGGGGACCCACGTCTGGGGACCCATCTGAGAGGTGTTCTTTTCCTGCGGTGTGCCCAGGGCTGTGCATGTGCACAGAAACCAGGCAGCTCCTGCTAAAGTGGTGGCCCCTTGGCTAGGATTTTGCAAAGTATTGTGGTGAGAATAGCTGGGCAGTGTTGATTTTATTAATACAGAGATGGAAATGAAGCCTTTCCCTCCTGCACTAGCCTGTCGCCTTTTGCTGACGTTATTTCATGTGAGAAAATCAACGGAAAAGAAAATCTGTTTGAAACTTGGAGTCCAGACTAGCTACCAGGATTTTAGAAGACAGGGGGTTTTTGTACCTGAAGGAGTTCACGGTTCTGCTTTTTCCATCCCTGTCATGCATATAAGGGCTGCACACGTGTGCTGTGCCAGCCGGGCATGTGCACAGGTCTGCAACTAACCAAAGCGTCTGAAAAGAAACCTACGTTCACAATTGCAGGTGGTCAGCCGTGAATTAAGGATGCC
This sequence comes from Peromyscus maniculatus bairdii, assembly GCF_049852395.1. Classification (NCBI taxonomy): domain Eukaryota; kingdom Metazoa; phylum Chordata; class Mammalia; order Rodentia; family Cricetidae; genus Peromyscus; species Peromyscus maniculatus. Next base: position 56,179,765 of record NC_134864.1, on the reverse strand, counting down.
GATGTCCAACGTCCACCTGCGTGGGACAAGCACAGAAACCGTCCCCAATGCTAATGCCTCTGGAGCGTCTTTGGTGGCAGACTTCAATGGACTCGCAGTAAAGGTAAAGCCTGCTAAAGCAACATCTGTCATTAACCCTTTGGGGCCAAATCCATAGCTGGAGATCAGACGAGAAGAGTCGCTCATCCCTCCCGGCTCCTCAGTTCAGGGCAGGCGCACAGACCCAGCAGGCGACCCAGCAAACACTCAGAGGCTCTGGGCCTGCAGCTTCACCGGCCAGCAAGTCCTCTTAATTCTACCCCAGACACCCCAGTATCTCCCCCCTTCTGTGTTCAGTCAGACTCCTGCCTCTTGCCAGGGCCTTTGGGCGACGCCCTCTCTCCATCCCAGTCCCATCCCCTCTCACTCCGGCTTCTTGAAGCCTGAACAAGTGTGCCGAGAAAATTAATGCTTTGCAACCAGCGTTTGGTGGTGTGAAACAGTCCTTCCGTTAAGTGTTGACCTAGTGTAGTGTGTAAGGCCGTTGCCTTTCAGACCAGTACAGGTCTGACAGGTGCTCTCCTACGAACATCCCTGTATAAAGCCTTTCCCATGGTCCTCTCTTGCATTGACTCCCGGTGTCTCTTTGTTCCTGCGTACCTCCGAGGTAACTGTGGGAGGACACACCATGTTGTTTTGACACTGATGTTTTCATGACATTATTAGAATTGTTTCTTTAAATCACCTACAGGATGCCTGCCAGACTCTTCTAAAACGCCTCGAACCCATCATCAACAAGAATCCTCACGGAACGTGGAAGGATTGGGTGAGACTCACTGGTTCTCTGTGGTTAGTCACAGAAACTAATGAGAGAGAGGAGAGGGGAGAGAAGAAGGCGTGGATTATGTTTAGGGGACGGGGGATTCAAAGGCACTGTCATAATTGCATAATGACAGCTAAAAGGCCCCTCTGCACGTGGCACATGGAGTCACGTGTGGTGAGAGAAGTGGTGTGCCCGGGTATGTTTCTGTTACAGAGAAAGATGGCGTCCACGCTACAACTCCTGCCCTGAGCTGCAGTCAGTGAATGTCTCATCCTGTGGGACCTAGGTGCTTTCTGGATAATAGCTGTGTGTTCTTCTCCTTTGGAGTCACTCTGCCAAATTATATATATATACTGAAATCATTCTGTAAAGCCCAGTTAGACACGCGTTTAGAGATGGGAAACCAGAGTCTGGAGAGATGGCTCAGAGGTTAAGAGGATTTGTTGCTCTTCCAAAGGACCTGGGTTCAATTCCAGCACCTCCATGGTAACTCACAACTGTCTGTAACAACTCCAGTTCCAAGGGATCTTTTCCCTATGAAAAGGATCATATCCTTTTCCAGTCTCTGCATACACAGTCACACATGTGGACAAAACACCCATATCCATAAGAATAAAATAGCTTATAAAAAAAACAAATAGGAAACCAAGCTGGGGTGTCATATACACCCATAGACACCTATACACGTCATAGACACCAGTGGACCAGGAACATTCGCCTGCTTCCTGACACGCTGGCACTCTAGTTGGAGAAGACACACAGTCTGTCGTCAACTAGCTACCTTTTCCAAATGGCCGACTGGTAAGCATTAGACAACATGGAGCAGGCATTCACCAACCCCTGGTGTAGCTGTCAGCTGTCTGCTCTAGATGACCAGCTCTGTAATATCAAAGCACAGGTTTGGCAAAGTATGGTGTAGAGTTCTGCTTGGAAAGAGTCCAGGGCTGAGGTTGCTCAGTCTGAGCGTGCGTGCTTAGAATTCTGGTGGCTTGGTCAGTCACCTGTATCTCACCCATAAGCGCCTGCTATTTCATAAAGGCTCATTATGTAATGAATGATTATGAAATAAGCTGGGTGCCACACACCTTTAATCTCAGCACTTGGGAGGCAGAGTTAGGCTGATCTCTGAGTTCAAGGCCAGCCTGGTCTACAGAGTGAGTTCTAGGACAGCCAGGGCTACTCAGAGAAACCCTGTCTTGAAAAACCATTATTATTATTATTATTATTATTATTATTATACAATATGAAACTTCTAAATCTGCTCTGGACATCATTGTTCTTCCCCTGCCTGGTGTTGCCTGAGCCCAGAGTTGAAAATGGCTGTCTGGAGAAAATTGCATTCAGGTGTAACTCAGGAACACACCCCCCTTCGCCATCCACCGCAGACGCTGCCATTGAGTCCGTCTTCTTCCATAGCGCCGCACCTTTCACAGTCTCTTTAGAGTCTTTGACCTAACCTTTGTTTTTCTGTTTAGTAGTCAACCATATGTACTTGCACAAACCATTGGATGTCACTGGCACAACTTAGCAAAATCACTCCCCTCAGCTGAAACTGTTTAGATAGATACACAATATAAAATTAAACATCCAACCATTGTGTCCCAAAATTGGCCACGTTAATAGCCTAAGTCTTTCCAGATGACTGAATGGATCCCTTCATAAGCAGGACGTGGGTGGCCATTATAGTTCAGTTTATGAGCATAACGTATCATGGCAGACATTTATGACAACCATGTGCATTGATCAAATGCTGCCTTTACACACAGCGAGCCATGAATGCTTCTGTAGATGGAGGCTGGTGACAGGAAACGTTCATTTGGGGCTATCCTTGTTATTGCTACACAAAACTCCTGAGCAATCCTCTCAGGAATCCTCATTATGTCATGTTCTGCTCTTCCCTCGCAGGCACAGACTGCTTTTGACCAGAGCATCAGTCTCTCAGCTGTTGGATATTTCAGGTACAATTGTCCCTTCAATCAAACGTCATGGAAAACAGCAGTAGGAGCTGGAGGAAGAATTTCAGTTCTCTTTGCAATTTTGGCCCCTAACCTGACTCACCCCCTTCAGTTAGCCTGCTGTTAGAAGAAACATTTAGCTGCTAGTTCGTCCAAGGATCCAAAGACCTTTTTTTGGAGAAAATGGTTCACACAGGTGAACTTGAATTGAGTGCTGATTCAGATCATACTGTGGCCATGATGCAGCTTTCTGGGAATTAGTGCTTGTAATCCACAGCCGTGGCTTTTTGTTGAAAATGTAATTTATCCCTAAAGTTAAGAAACAAGAATAGGGGTGGAAATTAAAGCCAAAAAATAAGATTGGCACCTCTGGGAGAGAGAGAGAGAGAGAGAGAGAGAGAGAGAGAGAGAGAGAGAGAGAGAGAGAGAGAGAGAGAGAGAGAGAGAGAGAGAGAGAACTAACTGTGGAGCCCCAAGGACCACAACCTCTAGGAAACCATTAGTTGAATGTTTTCATGGTGAATGCCGAGACAAGGCAGGATCTCAGCTCATGTCACTTTGTCACTTTGCCTGGGACTCCAACTGCCTATCAGGAATAGACACTGGAAGGGATTTCCATGGCCTCCTCCAGGGTGGGAGAGAGGGAAGACAGAGGAGAGGACTTAGCAGGCTGCTGCCCTAGACTTCTTTTATCTTTGACATTCACCTGGCATTCTCACCAAAGAGCGAGGGATGGAGCAAGCAGAGAGCCTGGTGGTGCCAGCCAGTGGGAGCCAGTGGGCCTGATTCCTCACACAGAACTCTGAATCTTGGAGCCAGAGAGAGAAAAGGCAGGCAGATAAGCCCCTTTGAAACAGTGTTTGGCTTAAGATGCAGGTTGAACCCCCAGTCTGATGACCATAGAAGAGACATGTGTCAGACACATCTGTTGGGCATGTGTTACGTGCTGGCATATCCCTGTACACATGTACTCTTGTGAGTGGCACACCTCCCTTTGGGCTGCTTTAATCATCATCCTCTGTGATGGCAGGACTGATCACTTAACAGTGCTCCTCAACAATTCTGTTTCTTTTCAGGGGTTATGAGGCAGACATGAACTGGGAGAAAGGGGAAGGCCATCCCCATGAGTATTTTGTGTGTGGAGCTGCCTGCTCAGAGGTTGAGATAGATTGTCTGACTGGGAACCATAAGGTCAGTACCACCTGGGAATGTCTTCTGACTACTTGTGAGAGGCTTAAACTCCACACATGTGCCTACTGGATGGAAGTTGGCTGTGTGGTGGCAGCATTTGCCCTGAGGGTGATTTCTTTGTATTACTAGGGGGGAAAAATGAAACTCTCAGTTGCCTTAGTGTTTAATGTCTTCTGTGGAAAACAACAGTCCTTCTTCTTAGGTGTTTTCTTTTTACTGGAAATAAGAAAGAAATCACTTCAAAACATCCTGATGAGGGCTTCCGTGTAGACTGTTGTCCCAAGTAGCAATCCTGACCCTTTATAAGAAGTGTCTTGTGTGATGTTCTTGAAAGATACCATAGGTATCCATAGCTTGTTAATAAGGTCCAAGGGCCACTTCAGGACAGGCAGTGGCCAGCCAGGTCCTCTCCTTGAATAGCTGAAGTGTCATCTTATACTTTTGGGGGGGGAGTGTGGATTCACACTCATGTACATACACGCACACCAGCTCCAAGGACTCAGCCTCCTTTCCTGTACCTTTAGTGGTAAAGAAAACACTCATTGCCATTATCTAATAAACGATCACTGATACATCAAATGAGATTTCCGTAGCCCTCACAAATGCCATGTGGCTAAGCTGCTGGTTTAGTGATAATCTGTACCCAAACCTACCCAGGAGCAAGCCCCAGCTTTTGATATTTCCAAATACCTTTTCTGTCTATATTCCTAGATGGTCATCATGTATAATTTTTCATTAGCATATATTTTTAAAGTATAGCCTTATTTTTGAAATGATATATACCCTTATCGAGCCTCCCTACTAGGATATCTTACTTGTCTGGATTCCAACTCAGACGGTATCTCTTTGGGGGGACTTGGGACTGAGATAAAGGACTACCAGTCCAAGCATGACCCTTGGGGTAGAGTAGCTGTCGCACACTCTGTTGAGAGTTCTCCATGCTAACTAATTTCTGAATCCCTTTGCCCTCAAATAAAAAGTTGGTGGAAACATCCCTGTCTAGATTCTCCTCTGTGTTGGCCTTTGTTCAGAGCTAAGAACAGTAATAATTAACCTGGTGTCGGTTCAGGGTTCTGTTCTTGTTTGTTTTAGTGGAACTGGACCTTTCTGGACCCACTTATGCTTTCAACGCAAGGACCTAAGGTGCATGACACTCATAGTTACCAAAGACAGACCTGGGACAGTGGCTCTGAGGTTGTCTCACAATTACAGACACGGACTGTGTGTAAAGCCGAAGCAAGCTTTACAAAGAGAATTACAGTACAGTGGGGGCATTCTGGGAAGTGAGAGGCTCTTCAGAGTAGAGGCGTTTCCAAGAGGGAAAAGGCCAGGAAACTTCCTTGGCTAGGGATTTTAACAAGGCCATGATGGTAGAGGCTGGAGGAAGTCTGGGTAACTGCTATGAGATGTTAGCTCTCTAGCAGTATCACGGGCTGAGCCAATGGGAGATCCTCACATTCTATCAATGTCCCTCTAACCCAACCAGGCAGAGGTTCACATGCTGCCCACCCAATTGGGGTGATTGAAGGCCCCACCCACCTCTGTCCATCTCCGACACATGCTTTTTAGCTGCTGCTCTTGACTATCTGCTGGCTGTCATCCCTGACTGGCATGGCTGTGGCCAGCCTTACAGATGTCTTGCTGGGGTTCAGTTCAACTATGTCCCGTTCACTTATATTTCCATGACCAGCCTGCAGCTCTGCCACAACAGAGAGTTCAGTCTCCTACCTGCCACCCAGACGGTAGCTGCAGTCTTCCTTGGTTACCTAATATTTAGTTCCCGACTATGGAGTGGTCTGGGATGGTCTCCTTGGTGGAGGTGTCTTGTGAGAAACCATCCTTACAACTTAGTGTGGTACTGTCAGCTGCATTAGACATAGGGATGTGTGGAAGGACCGAGGTTCTTTACCTATGTTCCCCGAGAGCTCTGGGTGAAGGGCTGGAGAGGAGGCAGCCAGCCTGCCATCACCAGCCCCATGTCCTGTGCCTCCTCTGTCTACGTAGCTTGCGTGTCTCATCCCCAAATAGAAACCCTCTTACTCCGTATCCTCAGTGTTCCAGACACTGCTGTTTTCAATCCTCCATCGTCCTTTTTAACCCAGCCTCTGTTCTCACAGCAACAATAGGGGGGTCCTTTTCTTTGCTGCCCACAGGGATGGCTGTTGTTATCAGGAGGTTCTTTCAAGATACTTCTTGTGCGTTTGAACAGTCTTAAGACATGTGCAGTATTGATAGCTCAGAGTAGGCACCACCGATAGATAAAAGGCCGGCATGTGACAGCCTACCAGAAGTTGCAGTTGTTGTTTTTGTTTTGTTTTGTTTTGTTCTTTATTCTCTGGAGGTCTGCCACCCAGCTCCCAAATAAATACATAGAGACTTATTTTTACTTACGAATGCCTGGCCTTAGCTTGGTTTGTTTCTAGCCAGCTTTTCTAACTTAAATTATCCCATTTCTCTTTAACTATATTTTGCCTCTGGGCTTTTTATCTTTCTTTATTCTATTATCTTTCTTTCCTTCTTACTTCATGGCTGGCTGGGTGGCTAGGTGGCTGGCCCCTGGCATCCTCCTCTCCTCCTTTTCCTGCTCTTCACTCTCTACCCTAGATTTCTCCTCCTATGTGTTCTCTCTGCCCTCCAGTCCTGCATATCCCTCCACTGCCTCGCTATTGGCTGTTCAGCTCTTTATTAGACCATCAGGTGTTGTAGACAGGCACAGTAACACAGCTTCACAGAGTTAAACAAATGCAAAATAAAAGAATGCAACACACCTTTACATCATTAAACAAATAGTCCACAGCCTAGATGGATGTAACACACCTTAAACTAACATTCCACAACCAGAAGTCCTTCCTGGAGGCTTGTTTCTTAGCCACTCTCATGCTGGTAAAACTGCCTGACAAATGTCCCAGATTTTGAACCTACATCTATCTATTAGCTACCTATTGCCATCTAACAAATTGCCCCCAAATTAGCAACTGAAAATAGTAAATGCGTATTGGCACACACCACCTCTGAGGGCCAAGCATCTGGGTCAATGTAGTTTATCTGGGTAACTCTGGCTCAGGATTTCTCTCGAGGCTATGGCCAGGCACTGGGTAGGAGCCACAGTCATCGAATCTGCTTCTAAGCTCCATCACACTGTTGTTAATGGGAGGCTGTGATTTCTCCATGGCTGTTAGCAATTGCCTCCTTTCCTTGAATGATCTCTTTGTCCACTTAGTGCCCCAAGGACACAGCAGCTGACTTCCCAGAGATGTACAGGCCCCAAAGAAAGTTGAAAACATAAACACGTGGGAGGACATCTGAAACAGAAGCCACAGTCCTTTCTAATTTTGTTTCAGAGCGGTGTACCACTGTTTCTGCTTGGCCTAGTGGTCACAAGGACTGGCTTGACAGAGATTGACAGAAGGGGCGTACACAGGCTGTGAATATCAAATGGAGGAGTTCATTACGCACCCTCTTGGAAGTAGGCTACCACAGCCCAGACCTGCTCTCCGGTCCCATCCAATTACAGTGACGGAGGGCCATTAGCCCATGTCTTTGAAAAGTAGAACCTTCCCTAGCAGTAGACTTTCGAGCACCCCTCTTCATCTCCAGTGGAGGCCGCTTGTCTCCTGGAAGAGCCATCAGGCTAACTAGTATCCAAGGGAACTTTTCATTTTACTGTGTCTTGCAATAAAGAAAGGTAATTATCTGAACTTTTATTGAAGTCAGACATTTTGGATCATTATCTAATTTTCTGCAGAAAATTGTTAGTTGCAAGTCTGAGACCAAATAAGAAAACTGGTGCATTTTCTTCTCTTTCTTCCTTTTTTTCCTTTCTTTTTTTTTTTTTTTTTTTTTTTTTTTTTTTTTTTTTTTAAAGACAGGGTTTCTCTGTATAAGAGCCCTGGCTGTCCTGGAACTTGCTTTGTAGACCAGGCTGGCCTCGAACTCACAGAGATTTGCCTGCCTCTGGGATTAAAGGCGTGCACCGCCCCGGCCCGGCTGTGCGTTCTCTTTGTTCCTTAACGACCATCAGTAGAGTCCATTAGCATGGTAGAAATCATCATTCACACCAAAGAATCTACAGACTTGTTGGAGGACAGAGGTGTTACCTGCACACGGGCAGGGCCTGCTGTCCTCTGCACTTTTAGGTGATCAGAAAACAAGTCATAAGGGTGGATCTGTTCTTGTCCCCACAAGTAAAATGCAAGCTGACACTTCCTGAACTCCATGGTTCAGTAAATGTCACTGAGCTGGATAGACTCCATGTATTAGCTTGGAGCGGAGCCATGGAGTTTTGAACGGGGTTCTGAAGACCAAAGATAGTGGCTTTTGTTGTTTCACTGTTTGTTGTGGTAGATTAAATTTAGTCTCTTGCATCATCCAGCTTGAAGCTAATCAAAAGCAAATAAAGCCTCTTATTTCCTTGGAAAACAAATAGTGCTTAACCTGGGGTTGAGATTATTTGTGTGGGGGCTGGAGAGATGGTTAAGAGCACTGACTGCTCTTGCTGAGGATCCAGGTTCGGTCCCTGGTACCCACATGCTGGCCTACAACCATCTGTAACCCCAGTTTCGGGTGATCTGGCACTCTTCTGGCCTCCATGAGCATCAAACATGCACAGAGGGGCCACACATACTGTAATATGAAAGGAAAAGGACCCTCAAGACCAAGTTCTCAGCACAAAGAAGAGTGTATTTGTCCCAGAGAGAAAAAAAGGCAGGGAATAAGAGACAAAGATAGGAGACAGAGGATGAGGGAGAAGGGGCCCGGAACAAGGGGAAGGGAGTATTTGTCCCAGAGGACAAAGGACTGTCTCTAGATAGAGGGAAGACAGACACAGCCCATACGAAATGGTGGTTTATACATACACAAGGGGAAACCCCGTGTTAGGATGAAGTATTGATTAGGGTAGCCAATGGGGGCTTCTGATGGCTGGACTTCAATAGTTTGATAGCTGAACCTTGGCGGTCAACCTCAGGAGGAGGAAGTGGCCAAATAAGGGAATAGACCTTGGGGGTTGGCTTTAGGGATGTCATCTAACGGTTTTTAGCAAGGCAGAGGGAATGGGGGAGGGCAAGGCCTGCCAGCGCCATGCTTGCCACACTCAAGCTAGTCAGAGTCTCTTTACATACATGTAGGCAAACACTCATCAGCATAAAATAAAAATAGATAAATCTTTTTTTTTTTTTTTAAAGAAATGCAGAATGGAACAGGGAAAGGAACTCAGTTGGTGGAGTATTTGCCTAGGATGTCTGAGACCTCGGGTTCAGTTCTTAACACCACATAAGCCAGGCATGGTGGCCCATGCCTTTAATCAATGGGGAGGGGGAGGCAGGAGAATCAGAAGCCAAAGGCCATCCTTGGCTACATATCACATTCAAAGCCAACCTGGGCTACATGAGACCTTATGTCAAAAAGCAGAAGTTTTTAGATAATAAACTTGGTCACACAGTAAAATTTTTGTTGCTTCTTTATCATGAGAAAATATGGTAGGCCCACAGAAGGACTTTATCCCATCCCTGGCAGGAGGCATGTCTCAGCTTCTTCTCTGAGTTATCTGCGTTAATCTTTTTTTTCTAGACCATCAGAACAGACATTGTGATGGATGTTGGCAACAGCATAAACCCAGCCCTTGACATAGGCCAGGTACGAGTAACTGTTTTGTCTTGTTTCCTGTTTGTGGGGCAAAAACTTCAGTGAGGTCTGAAGAGGAAACATCCACCTGCTGGTCACCTGAGAACCTTACCCTAGTGTGCTGGGTCTGTCTGAGGTCAGTCTGTGAAGGGTTTCACCTGCCTCACTGATGGAAAACATGATGGTATGTGGACAGGCCCTGTGAGGACTCCTCTGGAGTATCATTCCAATGGCTAAACCAAGACTAAAACCCAGTCCTCTGACTTGGGATATAGAGAAATGTTTTTAGAGGGATGCCTGGTGACACTGATTCACCCTGGAAGGTCCTTTGAACTGCAGTTCCTAGGTCAGACAAGCAGCATGCAGTTGAAATGCTCCTGGGTGTATTGCCTCACGGGTAGTAATTCCTTCTTTTCTCTCAGGTTGAAGGTGCGTTTACTCAAGGAATGGGACTCTACACGATAGAGGAGCTGAGTTACTCTCCTCAGGGTGTTCTGTACAGCCGTGGCCCAAACCAGTACAAAATCCCTGCCATTTGTGACATCCCCACAGAGATGCACATTTCCTTTTTGCCCCCATCCGAACACTCAAACACCTTATATTCATCTAAGGTAAGCTGTGTTGGATGGCTAGGTCCATGCTTACTTGATATCTGTAGGGTGGAGAGACGTTGGTCTGCTCGGTTGTTTGATGTCCTTACTGCGATTCCAGGAGTCCTTATTTAACATTCTCATTGTAAAGTAACTTCACGGCATGGTGAAATGCTTCAAATACTCCCAACCTGCCTAACGTGAACTATCAGATTACATTTGACTTTGTATATTATAGCCACCACCTTCATGCCTGTATGTGCTTGCTCCATCTGAAACCATTTTCTTAAGCTAGAATCCTAAGAATATTAGGATCAGTGGTTAAATGACTTTTTCAATAGCAATTTACTTATGGTGTTCTGTAGGTTATATATGTATCTAATTAACAAATACTGCGTTATGTACATATACACGGGTGCCTGTATGTTCAGAGAGGAAGGGACAGTTTGTGTCATAACCTCCATGGCTCACTTTTCCCCAGGGTCTGGGAGAGTCTGGGGTCTTCCTGGGATGTTCGGTATTTTTTGCCATCCATGAGGCCGTGAGCGCGGCACGGCAGGAGAGAGGCATCTCCAGACCACTGAGGCTCGGGAGTCCACTGACTCCAGAGAAGATCCGAATGGCCTGTGAGGATAAGTTCACAAAAATGGTACGTTACACTCAAGAGAAAAAAAACGGAAAGTCCATCATTTCTGTCCCCTGGCTCTATGGCTAAGTGTCTTTAACCCACCGCTGTGGTTTTTCCACAAAGAAGAAAAGCTGACAGGAACTCCTTAGGGCACATGGGAGGGACAGAATGGCTCTTGAACTTGTGCCCCTGGGTTGTGTCTTCTCCTCAGCCTTGCTTGGTCTCCTGTGTGCTCAGGTCCTTATCACTCTAGGGGAACAGAAAGCTCATTCTCTCAGATTTACGTTTCCCCTGAGTCAGGCTGAGTGCAGGGGCTGTGGCCTGAACCCAGGACACCCAGCCATGAATCAAGGTCACTCTTCTATATCCCCCTGCCACCCATGCAGGCACTGGCAGTGTGACAGACAGAACCCTCCCACAGTGTCATTCCCGCTGAGCACACGCTCCGGTTCTCTGTGCGTCTGTTCAGCAACATGATTTGTGGTTTTCAATTGTAAAGGGGCCATGCCACCCAGCTTCCTCTCTAGCTACGAGACAAGTTTCCTTCTTGTGTGTGTGTGTGTGTGTGTGTGTGTGTGTGTGTGTGTGTGTGTGTGTGTCCCTCTTACACTCCTTCCGTGCAGGCTCTGCATAATCCTGGACCCCACACTGGGGAAACAGACACCGACTCCATGTTTCCTTAGTCCCTCTCCACGTGGAGTTAAAACTCTCCATCCCTCCGCTAGACCCTCTCCAAGGTGCCTCTGTATATCCCGTGGTGGTGTCCTCTGATCTCTCATCGGCCCGTTGCCTGTGGTGGTTTTTACCTTCACTACCTTCTGTTAATTTTTTTTTAAACCTAAGTCACAAGCATGTCTCTAGGGTATAAGCATCCAAATTTGCTCTTTCCTCCCAGATTCCAAGAGATGAACCTGGATCCTACGTTCCATGGAACATAACTGTGTGAGTCAAATGCGAACTCTGGAGGGACCGGGTCAACGCCGCTGCAGAATGCACCTCCCAGTCTCTCTGCTCCTAGCCTCGAACTATAAAAGCCAGATTTTCACAGCCCAGAATTATCCACAGCATTGCTTTACAGGAAGCTGATTTGGAAGTTTCGCCTCAACATACTCCAGACATACCTAAGCAATCACAAATCATATTTTAAATTGCACAAATATTAAATTGTTTCCTTTGAGGTGGTTTCATTCATTTATTCATTATTCTGTCCCTTGGATCTGTCCAGCTAAATATGACCACTTGTCTGTGGCTCGCTTTTGGTTTGTATACTCCAGCAAAAGTTATATTATCTAATGAATGACAATTTTATAAATAATTTCTTCCCTGTTGTGAACTGTAAATTCATTTTTTCATTTGTCCCTGAAAGCCATCACTCCACTTTCCTTATCATGACAGATATGGGCCGCATATCTAAAGAGTCTCTGGAACCACTGGGGTCAGGAGGAAAGAGATAAATGAACTTCATCAAAACCACAAAGGTGGCAACAGCATTCCCACCACTCAGGAGAGGGAGGCAGGAAGGTCTAGAGTCCAAGGCCAGCCTGGGCTACATAGCAAGACTCTGTCCCAACAAAATAAGGGCTAAAGATATAATTGGTAATAGAGTGCTTGTCTAATGTGTTCAGGGCCCTTGGTTCATTTCCAGCACAGGAAAGAGAGAGAGACAGAGACAGAGAGAGAGACAGAGACAAAGAGACCCACAGAACAGGAGAAGATATTTATAAACATACGACAAAAGTCTTGGGTACAGAACACTTAAAACTTAGTAGTTAAAGAACAAATTACTCTTCAGTATTTTTTTAATGGACTGATAAAGCAAATAGACAGAGATGTTTAAATGACCAATCAGCACATAATACGCTCAGCCTTGTTGTTCCTGGAGAAATGTACGTCAAAACTGTAGTGAGACGCCATTCACGTACACCATAGTTGAAACGATGGACAATGGCAAGTGTTAGCAGGACATGGAGAAACTAGAGGCTCTGTCCATTACTGGAGGGATGTTAGAGGCTCTGTCCATTACTGGAGGGGTGTTAGAGGCTCTGTCCATTACTGGAGGGATGTTAGAGGTCTGTCCATTACTGGAGGGATGTTAGAGGTCTGTCCATTACTGGAGGGATGTTAGAGGCTCTGTCCATTACTGGAGGTGTGTTAGAGGTCTGTCCATTGCTGGAGGGATGTTAGAGGCTCTGTCCATTGATGGAGGGATGTTAGAGGCTCTGTCCATTGTGGGAGGGATGTTAGAGGCTCTGTCCATTACTGGAGGGATGTTAGAGGCTCTGTCCATTACTGGAGGGATGTTAGAGGCTCTCTCCATTACTGGAGGGATGTTAGAGACTCTATCCATTACTGGAGGGATGTTAGAGACTCTGTTCATTACTGGAGGGATGTTAGAGGTCTGTCCATTACTGGAGGGATGTTAGAGGCTCTGTCCATTACTGGAGGGATGTTAGAGGTCTGTCCATTACTGGAGGGATGTTAGAGGTCTGTCCATTACTGGAGGGATGTTAGAGGCTCTGTCCATTACTGGAGGGATGTTAGAGGCTCTATCCATTACTGGAGGGATGTTAGAGGTCTGTCCATTACTGGAGGGATGTTAGAGGCTGTGACCATTGCTGGAGGGATGTTAGAGGCTCTATCCATTACTGGAGGGATGTTAGAGGTCTGTCCATTACTGGAGGGGTGTTAGAGGTCTGTCCATTGCTGGAGGGATGTTAGAGGTCTGTCCATTACTGGAGGGATGTTAGAGGCTCTGTCCATTGCTGGAGGGATGTTAGAGGTCTGTCCATTACTGGAGGGGTGTTAGAGGTCTGTCCATTGCTGGAGGGATGTTAGAGGTCTGTCCATTACTGGAGGGATGTTAGAGGCTCTGTCCATTGCTGGAGGGGTGTTAGAGGCTCTGTCCATTACTGGAGGGATGTTAGAGTCTCTGTCCATTACTGGAGGGATGTTAGAGGCTCTATCCATTGCTGTAGGGGTGTTAGAGGTCTGTCCATTACTGGAGGGATGTTAGAGGCTCTGTCCATTACTGGAGGGATGTTAGAGGCTCTGTCCATTGCTGGAGGGATGTTAGAGGCTCTTTCCATTACTGGAGGGATGTTAGAGGTCTGTCCATTACTGGAGGGATGTTAGAGGCTCTATCCATTGCTGGAGGGGTATTAGAGGTCTGTCCATTACTGGAGGGATGTTAGAGGCTCTGTCCATTACTGGAGGGATGTTAGAGGCTCTATCCATTGCTGGAGGGATGTTAGAGGCTCTTTCCATTACTGGAGGGATGTTAGAGGTCTGTCCATTACTGGAGGGATGTTAGAGGCTCTGTCCATTGCTGGAGGGATGTTAGAGGCTCTGTCCATTACTGGAGGGATGTTAGAGGCTCTGTCCATTACTGGAGGGGTGCTAGAGGCTCTATCCATTGCTGGAGGGATGTTAGAGGCTCTCTCCATTACTGGAGGGATGTTAGAGACTCTGTCCATTGCTGGAGGGATGTTAGAGGCTCTGTCCATTACTGGAGGGATGTTAGAGGCTCTATCCATTACTGGAGGGATGTTAGAGGCTCTGTCCATTACTGGAGGGATGTTAGAGGCTCTGTCCATTACTGGAGGGGTGTTAGAGGTCTGTCCATTACTGGAGGGATGTTAGAGGTCTGTCCATTACTGGAGGGATGTTAGAGGCTCTGTCCATTACTGGAGGGATGTTAGAGGTCTGTCCATTACTGGTGGGATGTTAGAGGCTCTATCCATTACTGGAGGGATGTTAGAGGTCTGTCCATTACTGGAGGGATGTTAGAGACTCTGTCCATTGCTGGAGGGATGTTAGAGGCTCTGTCCATTACTGGAGGGATGTTAGAGGCTCTGTCCATTACTGGAGGGATGTTAGAGGTCTGTCCATTACTGGAGGGATGTTAGAGGCTCTGTCCATTACTAGAGGGATGTTAGAGGTCTGTCCATTACTGGAGGGATGTTAGAGGCTCTGTCCATTACTGGAGGGATGTTAGAGGTCTGTCCATAACTGGAGGGATGTTAGAGGCTCTATCCATTACTGGAGGGATGTTAGAGGCTCTGTCCATTACTGGAGGGATGTTAGAGGCTCTATCCATTACTGGAGGGATGTTAGAGGTCTGTCCATTACTGGAGGGATGTTAGAGGCTCTCTCCATTACTGGAGGGATGTTAGAGGTCTGTTCATTACTGGAGGGATGTTAGAGGCTCTGTCCATTGCTGGAGGGATGTTAGAGGTCTGTCCATTACTGGAGGGGTGTTAGAGGCTCTGTCCATTGCTGGAGGGATGTTAGAGGCTCTATCCATTACTGGAGGGATGTTAGGGGCTCTATCCATTACTGGAGGGATGTTAGAGGCTCTGTCCATTACTGGAGGGATGTTAGAGGTCTGTCCATTACTGGAGGGATGTTAGAGGTCTGTCCATTACTGGAGGGATGTTAGAGGCTCTGTCCATTGCTGGAGGGATGTTAGAGGCTCTGTCCATTACTGGAGGGATGTTAGAGGTTCTATCCATTACTGGAGGGATGTTAGAGGCTCTGTCCATTACTGGAGGGGTGTTAGAGGTCTGTCCATTACTGGAGGGGTGTTAGAGGTCTGTCCATTACTGGAGGGATGTTAGAGGCTCTATCTATTACTGGAGGGATGTTAGAGTCTCTGTCCATTACTGGAGGGATGTTAGAGGCTCTGTCCATTACTGGAGGGATGTTAGAGGTCTGTCCATTACTGGAGGAATGTTAGAGGCTCTGTCCATTACTGGAGGGATGTTAGAGGTCTGTTCATTACTGGAGGGATGTTAGAGGCTCTCTCCATTACTGGAGGGATGTACATGGCACAGTCATGCAAGAACAGTCGGGAGGCTAATTCCACATTATTATTACAAATTCAAAACACATTCGCCGGAAAATCTACATACACGCAGAGCATTGTTCACAATACTCAAAAGGTAGGAAAGTGTTCCACCAACTGATAACATTTAATAAATAAAATACAGTACAATCACAAAAGTGAATTCATTCAATCCTCCTGAGGCAATACACTGCAGCACATGTGAATGTTGAAAGCATTATTATATAAATGAAAGAAAATACACACAAAAAATGGCATACACATCCCATTGATACAACAGGTCTCAAACTGGCAAGTTGTCAAAGATGGAGTGGATGAGTAGTTGCTGGAGTCTGAGGGAACAGAGGAGCTAGAGGTGACTACTCACAGACACAGGGTTTCCACTGGTGGTGACTGATGTATGGAAAACGACCGAATCATATACTTTGTTTTATTTGCTGTCTGATACTATTATAAATACCATGACCTGTTACTATTATAAAAACCATGACCAAAAGTACCTTGCGGGGAGACGGTTTATTTGACTTACACGTCCTGATCACAGTTGATCGGTAAGGGTAGTAAGGGGTAAGAACTCAGGCTGGAACAGAGGCAGACGCCATGGAGGAATGCTGCTCCTGGCTTGCTCAGCCTGCTTTCTTAATCGCCCCAGGGACACATGCCCAGGAGTGGCACTGCCACAGTGGACTACGTCAATCATCAGTCCGTTGAAAGCTGGGTGTTGGGAACCAAACCTAGGTTCTCTGCAAAAGCAGTATACACGATCCACTACCACACACTTTCTAGCCCAAAGAAGACTTTGAATGTCATCATTAGTTTCTACCGGGAAGCATTTTTTCCTCTTAGTGTCTACTCTAGTGAGTCAAGAATCTGCCCCACAAACTTGCCTACAGGCCAGTCTGATGGAGGCATTTTCTCACGAGTGGTCCCCTCTTCCCAGATGACGTTAGCTCCTGTCAAATTGACAAAACTAACCAGCACAAACCCTAAAAGTATCAATTTATAAGTTTGTGGATTTTGTCCCAGGCATTTCTCAAGGCATCATCTGTGGAGAGAAGCAGACCGCTTGAGCAAGTTGTGACTGGGTAGCCTGTAGAGCCTTGGGACAAGGACTTGACCTCTTCATCTGAATGAATGCAGCTCACAGAAGTAGCATGAGGCACCCTTCAGCTTTAAGGGTCTCACTGAAGGCTGCCTTGTCAGGTGGTGGCAGGAGAGGATAGAGAGGCGTGGAGAGTTCTCTGCTTTCTCCCCAGCTCCCTGGCAGCGGCCTCCCTTTCGGCTTCACTGACCTCTCCTGCAGCCCATCCCTACAAGTGTGGGCTTCCTGAGGTTGATCCCTCTGTCTCCTCACCCGACACCCCGTTCCTGGCAGTGACCAATATTACTCCATGGTTAGAAATGACTCTATGGCTGAGGCTCTGACCCTGAAAACAGTGCTCCTGTGGTGACAAGGGGGACGTCCAGTCAAGGTCCTTGGATGCTGGCTGGCCTGGAACTCGTTGCATACACACACACACACACACACACACACACACACACACACACACACACCTGACAGACCTCAAACTCACGGGGATTCTCCTGCCTTTACCCACTAAGTGCTGGCAACACAAGGTCATGCCACCACTTGCTCCAAGTCTTGCTTTTGATGGTGACTTGGACGTCTCAGACCCCCAGGCCTCACGTGTCCCAAGCAGATCTCCTAAGAAGTATAACTGTCTCTGAACTGCTTAGCCAGAAACAGAGGACGATCCCAGGACTGCGCAATTTGTGAACACATCTACGCAGGCTCTACAGCCTGTCAGTCCCCCTTCAGAAACGGTTCTTTTTTTTTTTTTAAACTTTTTTTTTTTTTTTAAGATTTATTTATTTATTATGTATACAGAAGAGGGCACCAGATCTCATTACAGATGATTGTGAGCCACCATGTGGTTGCTGGGAATTGAACTCAGGACCTCTGGAAGAGCAGTCGGTGCTCTTAACCTCTGAGCCATCTCTCCAGCCCCCCAGAAATGGTTCTTAAATGACCTCCCACTGTTTCTTTCGCTGGTGTTACTCCAAGTCACCTGCATTGGTCTCGGATGGCTGCAATCATCGCCTCTCATTTTTCTGGCATCATTTTTGTTTCCCTTCCAAACTGCCCTCCACATCAAAGTCAAAGTTTTATATTCACTTATGGATACACATCTCCATACATTCGCACACAGACACAGACACGCGTGCACATGCTGTGCTCTTGCCTAGCAACCTCCAGGGGCATCCTATTCGCCTCATCAGGATCTTATCCTGGATCCCTGAGGTGCATGCATATGTGCGCTGTGTGAATTAGCCCTTGTCGATCTGCCCAGCCTTGTCTCAGGATCCCCTAACCTGCCATGGGGAGCCTGTCCTTCATTTTGGAGTCCCTTGCCTCTTTCCTTTGGCTGGAAAATGCTCTCACTGCCACCCCTTCTTGTGTCTGCCTGCCAGCCTGCTGCTCTGCAGCGTCTCTTGTTAGGAGGCAGGTCACGAGGCACGCGAGCCCAGAGGCAGGGAGAAGGATGGAAGTAAAATACAGCAGCATGAAAGGGGGAAGCGGGCACTTGAGCAAGTGCCCAGTCACACATCACCCCACGTCAGCAGCCCTCCCTCGGCTCACACCTCAGCTCACACTCCACCGTGCAGCAGGGTGGAATATCCCTGGTGACGGAGCTATGAAAACAGGAAGAGACTGAGCTTGGTTCACAGTTTGGTTGGCACCAGATGTAGGTACGGATGGGATGGCAAGTCTGCGCTCCAGTCTCTCTGGCAGTTGGTGAGGGACGCGTTTTCCCAGTGGACAGAGTTAGAGAGCGCACCTGGTTATCGCCTTCTCCTAGTAGATGCAAGTGTCCCAGGGACAGAATAACCATGGTTATCAAAACAGATGGCTTGGCCAGGTGTTCAGAGCATGAGAAGAGACAGGTGGGGGAGTGAAGAGAAGAGGTGTATAAATGGGTGAGAGCGAGCCTGATGTGTGCGGATTTTTATATCACAGGTGTCTTAGTTACCTTTCTATTGCTATGATAAAACATCATGACCAAGGCAACTTATAAAAGAAAGCATTGAATTGGGGGCTCATGGTTCCAGAGGATTAGAGTTCATGACCATCGTGGCAGAGACATAGCCTTGGAACAGTAGCTGAGAGCTTAGATGTTGAGACAACAACCATGGGAGGGGGGCTGACTGGGAATGCTGTGGTCTTTTTAAACCTCAAAGCCCACCCCCAGTGATACATCTCCTCCAATTAGGCCACACCTCCTCATCCTTCCCACACAGTTCTGCCAACTGGAGACCAAGCACTGGAATATATGAGTGTCCGGGGGCCACGCTCATTCAAACCACCACAATAGGTAGATACCCCCCCCCCCCAAAAAAAAGCTCCCATGATAAAAAAAAGTAGCAAACTAGCAGCTAGACGAAATGGCATGGCCTCTCTCCTCCTCAGTTACCCCAGTGCTGACACAGGGTGTGAGGGTTGTGACAACCCTCGCCATCCAAGCACTCACATTGACACTCCATGTCTTAAGATCTCATGAAGCTCTGTGTCAGAAGAGTCTGCAGAGAAGTGTGGGTGTGGATCCCCCCACATCACTCATGCTCGGTGCTACCAGATACTGCTTAGTCCGACAGCACTGGAATGGCCTAGCAGAGACCTCGCTGGGGTGTCGGGTAGGAAGTCCCACCTCTCAGGACGCAGGTGTGTGACGTGAAAGACTGTGCCATGTTCTGCCTCAAGACAATAGGTTAGCGGGAAAGAGTTGGGCATTTATAGATCACACAACTATCCTTCATATGTTTTAAAATTCCCCAAATAAGAAGGTAAAAAAACCCTGACAGAAATCAAAGGACACGAAAAGAAATAGAACTATTCATTAAATATATAGCAACTGGTTAACCTCCCGTAAGAAGAGAAATGCCAGCTGACGGTGAACTGCCCTCAGATGCCAGGGAAGGGGACAGTGTGGAGACCAGTGTGGTGGGCCTGCAACGGGCAACCCTGTCATATGCGACTTATACGGGACGTGTGGCTTGGGAAGGAGTTGCCTCCAGCAATATACTTACATCCAAGCCAGAAATTCCAGTTCTGAGAATTTGCCCCGCAGGAATTCTGGCTCAATGCCAGTTCCAGGACAGCCAGGGCTGTTACATTGAGAAGCCCTGAAACCCTGTCTCAAAAAAACCATAAATAAAATAAAATTAAAATAAAGAGGAGAGAGGGGAAGGAGGGTGGCAGTACTTGGACAGGCTGCCTCTAACTGTGCAAAAACCAAGCTCAATTCCCACTGCAGCGTATTTTTAATACTGCGCGCACGCATGCCTGTGTGTGTGTGTGTGTGTGTGTGTGTGTGTGTGTGTGTGTGTGTGTGTGTGTGTGTGTGTGTGTGTGCGCTGGTGCCCAAAGAGACCAGATGTGTCAGATACCCCGGGACTGGAGTTGCAGGAGATGGAGCGCTGCCCAACAATGCAGCAAGTGCTCTAAACTGCTGAGCCCTCTCCAGCCCTGCGGCATCTCCATAACTAGAAATCTGAAACCAGCTCACAGTGTAAACCCACAGGTGACTGCCCAGCATGTTTGGTGACACCATTCACTGGGTGCTTCCCCTGGCAGCTGCTGATTTCAGGACTCTCCCTGCCTTGGCTCCTTTGATCCCTACAACAACCCTGAGCAAGATGCTATTATTTTGCCCAACTCACAGGTAAAACCACGGAGGTACAGCGAGCCAGCGTAACCTGAGGGGAATAAAGCAACTTTTGAAGCCATGTGAACAGTTTGATTTCACCTTCTAGAAATTAACAAAAATATTGTTAACAACCTAACAAAAATAATGCATGTAGACATTTATATGCCCTCACAAGTTCCTTCTAAAAACTTTGGCAGACCACAAGAATCTGGTTGTAAAATGTTGGCACGGAGAAATTTTACTTTTTTTGGCTTTTCACACTTGTGCCATTTCTTAAAGGATTCTTTTTGCAGTGTAAAGACAAAATTAGCAAACAAGGACAGTCAGTGCCCAGACACTGATCTGAGGGCCGTGAGAGCCCTGTGCTGGCCTCTCTTCCTCCTCATCAACCACAGTAAGCTCTTGTTGAAAACGCCCCTCCAGCGGCTTACCCCTGGGGCAGGGAGAAGTGTGTACTGAGCATGCGCTTAGCCAGGAAGGGGCTTCTAGGATGGTGTAAGGAAAAGAGGAAAGTGGAAGAACTCAGAGTAGAGCAGGGGAGAAGGTGGGGAGCTTTGATGGGGCAGGGCTGGGTGGGAGGAGTCCACAGACAAAGCCACAGAGCACGCAAAGCCCAGATCCCGTGGGGCTCTTCCTACAACAGTTCTTCCCGGAGAGACGGGTCTCGGTCTCGGGCACAGGAGCTTGAGACACAAAGGCACAGAACGCGGGCGACGAAGGTCAAAGTCATGTCTCGTGCTAAGGAGTCAGATGAACTTGTTTTCTTTGTGAATGGGAAAAAAGTAAGTGCTCTACCCTGTAATTAAGAGCTGCACACAGGAAATGCTGGTAGAAGCCATCTGTTACCAACTTTGCCAAAGTGAAGGTATCGGGTGGAGGGTATGTGTGGGGTGGGTGCTAGATCCAGCGATCTGCCATGCTTCCCGGGGGAGAAGGGAGGGAGGGAGAGAGAGAGAGAGAGCCGACCTTGTGGAATGTGTTAGGGCTAGCAGAGGCAAAGTGTCCAGTTAGGTGTCTCCAGACCAAACCTCACCACGTTTGAACGTACCTAAGCATTAGGCATTGGCTTCCCTTTCTGCAGCAGATGCCTCTCTTTTTCCTCCACACCTCCTTTTCCAGCTCCAGCTCAAAGTTCTATACCACCCAAGCAGTACTTTGACATGTATGCACACACACACACACACACACACACACACACACACACACACACACCCAGAGTCCAAGGTTTTCGGGTCACTTGCAAATAATTATAAAATCTTCGGTCAATACGAATGGAGGAGAAAATGTACTGGAAAGCCAGAACCGTTAGTGTAAATGTGAACACTTTACACCTTTAAGATTGGATTCAGACCTATTATCCCAGAATAGCAGGAGCTTTGAGGCCACCTTGGTCTGCAAAGTAAGTTTCGGGACATGAAGGACTATGTGATGAGACTGTCTCAAAAGTAAACAATGAGCAAGCGAATAAACAAAGGAGGGGTCTTAACTCACTGAGGAGAACAAGCTGAAGTGTCCTCTCGTCCCTCTATCCTGATCTCTTGAGACCTAGACAAGACATAAACGACGGCAATACGCCCTTTGCATATATGCTGGATGTCCTTGACAGCCGTGTGTGATGTGAAACCCAACACCCTTGTTCTCAGCACTATTGGCACAGAGAGAGGGCAGTCAGAGTTTAAACTGGGCTTATGGTATTGCGTGCTGTGTGTGTGTGTGTGTGCTATGGGCTGTATGTGTGCTGTAGGCTGTATGTGTGCTGTGTGTGTGTGCTATGGACTGTATGTGTACTGTATGTGTGCTGTGTGCTGTATGTGTGCTGTGTGTGTGCTGTGGGCTGTGTGTGTGCTGTGGGCTGTGTGTGCTGTGTGTGCTGTGTGTGTATGTGTGTGCTGTGTGTGTGTGTGTGTGTGTGTGCTGTGTGCTGTGTGTGTCCTGTGTGTGCTGTGGGCTGTGTGTGGTGTGTGTGTGTGTGTGTGTGTGTGTGTGTGTGTGTGTGTGTGTGTGTGCTGTGTGTGCTATGTGTGTGTGTGCTGTGGGCTACTCTGTGCCCTGGGCTCTGGGCTCCGTTGCTATGTGAAGGTTCAGGGCGGTTGCCCAGCATGCCCAAGGTCTATTGGCTAACAAATAAGGGAGAGACCTTGGCTTTCATCTCTGGGCTCCTTTCCCTGGCTCTGTGACCTCCTCCTGGGGGATGGCCATTCTTCTAGAACACTGGTGCCAAGGGGAGGGGCTGGAGATTTGCATGGTTTTCCTGCAACTGCCAAAGGAATGCAGTTTGTCTACCACAGCCAAACTCTTGCTTACTTAACTTCTCAAAGCTGGATGGTGAACACAGACCAAAAATCATGCTTAGGAGGTGGTGATAAGAATTATAACCCTCAGTTTAATTCTTTATCTTTTATTATACTGTAGGAATGCAAGAATTTTTAAAATAGTTGGCCCTTCAATTTTTTTCTGCCTTTTTATTATTTTCTTGACCGGATATTGTGCTAGAATTCAAAGACTTGTTGCTCCTCCTCTGAAAGCCAAACATTCACTTGTCAAAGTCTGACCAAGTATCATATAGCAGCGTATGATTTTTTTTTATCACTGCAAAGAGTGAGGTTTAATCAAGTCAGGCAAATAAGATCAACAAACCTGTTCTAAAGCATTCTTACGGTTTAGAGATCAAAATGGAAACTGCCTCTACTTATATAATCATGTCCCCTGTCCAGGTCATCGAGAGGAATGCAGACCCTGAAGTTAATCTGTTGTTCTATCTGAGAAAAGTCAGTATCCTTTTGCTTGTTGGTGAAAACAGAACGAAATTTCCAACTCTGGGAACTGTGGTCTCTTTTGCATTTACAGAACTGTTTCCACCACATTTCACGGGGAATGTTTTGCTTGTGTGTAGGAATCTCGAAGCTGCTTGTCTTGTAAACGGGACTGGATGTCCGAATGTCTGCAAGTCTAAGGATCCCCTGGGGACGGTGGTTAAAACGTGAAGTTCAGAAGCAGGAAAGGAGCTCAGGAGGGAAAGCGCTTGCCACACAAGTGTGGGGGCCGGAGTTTGGTTCCCCAGACATCACAAAAAGCCGGCATGGTAGTGCCTATCGTCTGGTGTTCTTTTGGCCAGATGGGGAATGAAGAGAGTAGAGTCTCTGGACATTCCTGGGCTAGCCTGGGGTAAGCAGTGAGCAGTGAGCAAGATACTGTTTCAAGACAAGGTAGAGGGCTCACAGCTGACGTTCTCCTCTGACCTTGATATACATACCAAGACATGCTTGCATGTGCATGTGAACACACACACACACACACACACACACACACACACACACACACTCCTCATTTGTTCACAAGCTCACAGCAAACAGCATTAAAGTCTGTCAGGGGTTCTCCTTGGATGTTCCCGTTCATTGCCTGGGGACAGGCAGTTTCTAAACTGGACCAAGATAGGATGAGGCACCAGAGGTCACCTAGAGATTGGAGTTTGGGAACCAGTCAAATCCTCCTCTAGAAGGCAGACTAGCCAGTTGGGAGGTTTTTCAGAATAGTTTTGTGTTCTTGGAAGCAGGGCTGGATAAATCCATATTCTTCAAAATTTCTCTGTGTATAATATGTATTGTATGTGTGTGCATGTGTGTGTGTGTATGCATGCATGTATGTGTAAGTGTGCATGTGTGTGGATATGTGCGTATGTGCATACATTCACGTGTGTATGTGCATGCATGTACATGTATGAGCATGTGCCTTTGTGTGTGTTCTTTCCAATTCGATATTTCACACCCACATAACTAGCCAGATGTGTGCTGTTTTCACCCATTGACTACTCAGGCAATACACAGGAACATCCAAGGAGAAACCCTGACAGACTTTAATGCTGTTCACTGTGAGCTTGTGACCTGTGGTTCGGGAGACACAGAACGTAATGTAGAAGATGGGCAAATGTATTGTAGGCTGACAGGACACTCCCAGGAGTGAGAGTGGACAGTGACCAAAAGGACCACTGTGCCAATATACATGTTTAAGTGGGTTGTTATATTCTCGTCCTCGTGTCTCTGGAGCAGACAGTGTTTTGAGGAGCATTTCCCAGTCCAGGTGATTGACAGGCCCATTTGGAGTAACTACTGAAGGAGATATGTCTTTGCTCTTTATCAGAAAGCTAATAATAATCATACAGTCTCCCTGGTAGTTCATAAAAATCATGTCTCCACATGGGGTCAGAGCTACAATACAGATATACAGACTTATTTACTTATTTATTATTTATTTACCCAAAATCACATAACAGAGTAGGTTAAAAATAATTAAAGAGAAAATGAAAAAAAAATCTATAAAATGGCCTGGCTTAGCCTGGGGATGGAGCTCAGTTGGTATGGTGCATGCCTACCATGCACAAATCCTTGGGTTCAGGCCCAGAACCACACATACATAAACCAGGTGTGGCAGTACCTGCCCATAAGCCCTGCACTCAGGAGGTGTAGGCAGGAGGATCAGTGTTACCTGAGACTCTGTTCTGAAAACAAAGTGAAGAAGAAAAGAGGCCCCACTTTGCCGGGAGGAAGTAGCCCGTGCAGGATTCAGGAAAAGCCTGCTCCGTCCACCTGCCTGACCTTTACCTGCACTTCAGGTCTCTCCTCACACGGTATTTTAAATCTTAAGGTGGGGCAATTGGGACATTTCCCCTTCCTGAAGAACTGCCGCGTCAGCAGGGCCATAGTGACTGGGTCCCAAACTGATGGTGAGAAAGGGATCCTTCCTTGACGACCCTAAAGCATGCTCATTTCTTTTGTTGTGCTTTTATCGGCATTGTGTCCCTATAGGTAATCATGGGCCTCCCGTGATGTTTTCATACACCTATACTGTCCTTGGGGTCACCCCATTACCCTCCCCTCTGCCCCTCCCACCCTTGATGACCTCCTTCCTCTCCCCAGCTTCCTTCTCTTCTGCTTTTGTATGTATATTTTCTTTTCTATGACTCAGTGAGCTCCACGAGGGTTGCTTACGGGACCACGGGTACGGGTTATCTACCAGAACATGGACACCTGAACCAGTGGCTTCGCCCCTGAAGAAAACGTCTCTTCCTCTCCTGTCAACCGTTAACTGTCTATAAATCCTCAGAGGCGTGGTGCTGCATGAGACATCCCAGCCCCGATGATAGAATATCAATGGCACCATGTTAATAAATAAAGTTGCCCGGGGGTAGGAGCTATTAGCAAGCCATAGGAAAGCAGGGCAGTGGTGGCGTATGCTTGTAATGCCAGCACTTGGTAGGCAGAGCTAGGTAAGTCTCTGTGTGTTCAGGGATACAGCCAGTATTGGATACACCTGCCTTTAATCTCAATATCAATCATAGAAAACATAGAGATCTATACAGACAGGCCATGACGAGGCGGTCATGTGGTTGGGTTTACAACCAATGAGAAGGCAGAACAGAAACACTATAAAAAGACAGATACACAGGAAGTAGCTCTGGTTCGGAGTGGTAGGACCACCGCAGGAGGAAGGGTAAGGTTGTAGCTCTGAGCTCTGACCTCTTGGCTTTCTTCTTTGCATTGGTTCTGTGTTTCTTATTTAATAAGACGGTTGGTTACATCTCCAGTACCACTCTTGTGCAAGTCCTGGCAGGTGGTCACAGATGCTCTCTGAGTTCAAGAGTCCAACAGCCATATCATACCCAGGAGACAGCCTCTTCCACCATGACCCCTAAATCTTAGAGGGGGTGATGTCCTCTTAGATGTCCACCTATGGCTGAGCATCAGCAGTCACTCATTTTCATCACTGTGACCAACTATGAGTCTCTGCAGTTGCTGCTGCCCACTGAAAAAAGAAGAAAAAAAAAAAGAATCATTTTGGACCAAATCAGACAGCAGCACTCATCTATGGGCATGAGCAAAATTATTTAGAAGGCAGTCTGACAAGTGTACCAAGTCCATTTACCAAAGCAGCAACAGCTACTTCCCTACTTCAGCCTATGACCTCCTCAGTCACAGGCTTTTGACAGTGGGCCATTCAAATCCAAGCAGAGTCGTTGGTTACCCCAATGACAGACTAGCCACGGCTGTACTAGTGGACACATCTGCCTGGTCAGCCGATAGTGTTGTAGACAGCTGAATAAAAATACTCATGACGATTGTCCCCAAGTAGCCTGCATAGCATCTTCAAGGACTGCGAAAGACTTGCTGATTTCTAAACTAGCTACCAACACTGTGTCTACAAAGAGTTACATCCCTCTGTCCTCCCCGATGTCAACTCAAGAATGAACTGAAAGCTTAAAGAGCTTTCGGTCAGGTAACTCTCAATTTCCCTGGCCTCTTTTTAGGCCAAGCACACCAACTTTTATTGTGGTTTTGGTTTGGGTTTTTCTTTCCTACCTTTCTGTTTCCTTGACCAATAGAGGTTGTGTTGCGGAGTCTCTGGTTAACTGGAGATGCTCCATCCTCCAGGGTTGGGATGCTTTTCAGTTGCAGTTAACGGGGGATGCTCCATCCTCCAGGGTTGGGATGCTTTTCAGCCTTCCCCTCCTGACTTCATGTAAATAAAGGGAAAACACTGATGTGGAACCAAAGTCAGAGTCTTTCTAGATAGGAAGGACCAGGACTTCAGAGTTCTGGAGGCCAAGGGGATCTCCCTTGCTGTTCTGGAGGTCCATGGGTCTAACCTGGCATCTGACTGACTTATAGTGAGCACCCATCACCTTTCAGATGAGTGGGGTACTTCAGGAAGGCCTGTACTGTGACAGCAAGTGTCCATGGTCTCCCTGACAGAATCTAGAATCATGAGAGGTGTCCTCTGGGCATGCCTGTGGAAGGTTATCTTATGAGTCGGTACGGGAATACCTGTCTTGATTGTCGGTGGGACCGTCCTCTGGCAGGGGGGATCCTGGACTGTAAAATGGAGGAAACAAACAGTACTGACGCCTGCTTGCATTCAGGATCTGCTTCTTGCCTGTGGATGCAACATCAGTGTCTTCTTCAGTTTCTGGGGCCCCGACCGCCCCACATGGTGGACTGTACCTTGAACTGTGAGTCAGAACAAACTATTTTTTTTTTTTTTTTGGTCAGAGCATTTTATCATAGCTACAGGAAAAGAAAGGGTATATCTCCATCCTGATGCCATTCTTGCCATTTGTGAAATTTTTTATGGTAAGAACTGAAAGCTCCAGTTCCTCTTTCTTCCTTAACCCTAACCCTTCCAGTCCGACTCACGGGGACAAAGTACGGCTGTGGAGGAGGTGGCTGTGGGGCCTGCACAGTGATGGTCTCAAGATATGACCCCGTCTCCAAAAAGATCAGGTACCCTTCCCCTACTCCAGACCGGCTCCCCGTGGGATTTATTCCTGGCACACTGTGGACTGTATTTCACTCCAGAAAGGAATCTGAGACAACCTCGGTTTTATGAGCTGGAACTGAAATACACAACTTATAAGTTACTATTTGAAGAGTGTGGCACAGAGTAGTCCCGAGTCCTAGCAACGCTGGCACTGCATTTTACAAACGATGGAAACTCGGGTTCTGGGGGGAATTTGTGCTCTCACCACCCCCATAGAACTAGTGAGTATTAGATCATGAGCCCCCCAAGTCCATTGGTCTGGAAAGCCAAGATCCTTTGAATAATTGCCACCCCGAGAGAGCTGTGAAAGCCTGCTTCCTTACACCTGTGAAGTTACTCTTTCCCCATGCCCAGGGGACCAGGCAAACTTGTATTCATGGGACGGAGACTCTGGTGGAACTGCCACATGACTCACCTCACAGGTCACCTCACTTAACTTCCTCCCAAGCCTTTCAGGCTTTTTCTAAAACCACACACAACTGATACCGCTCAGGAGAGAAACAGCTCCGTGTTTAACTAGCTTTTACAGCCAACGGGATGAAATGGGTGTATCCACCAAGACCACTTGATCTCCTGTTCTTAACAAGAGAATTTGGGGGAGATAATGACTTTCTTAATTACAATATTTATTTTTAGGCAGACATAGTTAAATTCAAAATCACTCATTTGATGATTTAATTTTAACATGCGCTCAATTATCTTCCTGTCAAAGTAATTATAATCCTGTAAATGCATCTTTTTTTTGTTTTGTTTTGTTTTCCAATACTACTGTTGTTTCTGTGAATTCTTTTTTACTTCGCTGCATGAACTTTGAAGTCATTTCTCCGTCGCTGCCTGCCTGGTTCCCATCTGCTCTCTTCATGGGGCTGCTGTCACCACTGCTGAAGGCATAGGAAGCACCAAGACCAGGATTCACCCCGTCCAGGTAAGAGCTTGTTTTAACAAGTTTAAGATTTAACAAGGTGTCCTAGTTATCGTTGACCCTCAACCTGACACAAACTAGAGTTGTCTGGGAAGAGAACCTCAACTGAGGAGCCGTCTAGATCAGGTTAGTCTGTGGGTGTGTCTGAAGGGGATGGTCTCCACTGTGAATTGATGTAGGAAGGCCCGGCCCACAGTGGGCAGCACCATTCCCTAGGCAGGTGGTTCTATATAAGAAAGCTGGCTAAGCACGTGCCTGCCTGACAGCCGGCAAGCAGCACCCTCCATAGTTCTTACCACACTTCTTTGGTTTGGAATTGAGTTCCCTGGTCGGAGGTAAGGCTATGTGGACTAGCAAGCAGGCCTGCTTTCAAGTTCTGATTTGACTTCACTCACTGATAGACTGTGACCTGAACTGTAATCCAGATAAACCTTTTGTCCACCCCCCCCCCAAGCTGCTTGGGGTTAGGTAGTTGTCATAGTGACAGAAATGACACCAGAACACAGGTTTAGGTGACTTCGTTAGTTTTCTAGACCTTGGCTTATGGTTTAGAGGACAAAGATGGTAAGTGAAGGGCTCTGTTCCCTTTACAGAAAGAGACACCGTTTTTTCTCCTGAATCCCTCGAAATCCTTTCGAGGCTTTCTTTATCGCCACTTGAAGTTTATTTGGAAGAGTGGGGAGGATGGCCTGGAGAAAGTGGCTGGTAGACGGAGGGGGAGGAGAGGCTGGAGAAAGTGGCCGGTAGACTGGGCAGGGAGGAGAGGCTGGAGAAAGTGGCTGGTAGACTGGGTGGGGAGGAGAGGCTGGAGAAAGTGGCCTGTAGACTGGGTGGGGAAGAGAGGCTGGAGAAAGTGGCCGGTAGACTGGCTGCCTTCCATTGTCTCACAGCCTCAGCGGCCCCACCACTTTCTGGAAATCTTTTGGTTTTTTACCACAAAGACTACAAAGGAGACGACTCCCATGTATCTTGGTTTAGACAAGAAAATGAGAAAAAACTGGGACGTGTACTCTCTTTGGTAAATGTGTAAATAGCCATGCTGCTGATTCTAGTCAGAAAAACTAATATTGTGGCCTACATATTTGCACTTAGCACTTATGCTGTGACAGTCTCCTATAAAGGTTGTGTGTGCTAAGCAGCCCCAAAATTAAGTCATAAGCTCTTCCAGAACAAGGATTTTCACCTTAGCCTGAAAAATACCTTTCCAAGGTACACACACAAAATATATTCCATAAAGACTATCAGCAGGGCTGGGAAGATGGTCTAACCAATAAAGTGCCTGCCTACAGTGTGAGGACCTGTGTTCTAGCCCCAGTACTCATATAAAAGGAGTCCAATGGCACTCACCTCAGGTCCCAGCACTAGGGAGGCAGAGACAGGAGGATTCCTGAGGCTTGCTGGCCAAACGCTCTAGTTGAATTCATGAGGTCTGGGTTCAGTGAAGTGGTAGACAATGAGGATGACCCTTGCCATTAACATCTGTCCTCCACACACACATGTGTCTGTACACACACACACACACACACACACACACACACACACACACACACGAGATCATTGCTTTTTCAAGAGATGGTTGGCAGACTACCAAATCACAGGCCTGCTTGTCCTCCTGCCTCTAAGGGACCCTTCCCATCAGAAGCACACAACTATTATCAGTCTCCAGGCCAAGTATTTACAGAATCTTTCAGTTCATGCAGTAAATATTTCTTAGTAAAACTATCCAAATGTGAACAAAACTTCAGGTAATTACGGTAGCTGACGTTTTCCTGTGTCCCACCTTGCCATGGTCAGGACAAATCTCTCTTACCTGCCAGTCCCACAGCCGCTTGGACCCAAGTAAACACACAGAGGCTTATATTAATTAAATCTGCTTGGCCATTAGCTCAGGCCTACCACTGACTAGCTCTTACATATAAACTAACCCATAATTCTTATTTATGTTTAGCCATGTGGCTTGGTACCTTTTCTCAGTTCTGCCTGCATATCTTGCTTCCTCTTCTGTGTCTGGCTCTTCCCAGAATTCTCTTCTCTGCTTGTCCCGCCTATACTTCCTGCCTGGCTACTGGCCAAGCAGTATTTTATTTATTAACCAATCAGAGCAACACACATTCACAGCATAGAGAGTGATATCCACAGCAAATTACTAAAGTTAACCCAAAAGGCAAGAGATAGAAAAGGTGGATTTCCCTTCATGGAGGTAGTCCTTGACAACAAATCTCCAGTTTAAATTAAATTTGGAATGACTGAGGATAGAAGGGTTGCCTGTGTGGTAGCACAATGAGGGAGTACTGAAATAAAAGTGGTCTTGGTGGAAGGCACTGGGTTAACATGGAGAACTCCCTTTCAGACACTTCAATGGGACCTTCCCCAAAAAACCTCCCCTGGTGTTGTAAATATGAACAATTGCAGTGTTCGTGGTTCCTATTGTTAGTCCTGAGACTCACGACAAAAAAACCAGCTCCACAATTCTGAGCCAAATTTGAAGCAAACTTTAACTAAAACCAGTTCCCAGTGAATGGCCATGAGACACATGTTATAGGGCTTCTTAAGGGCAAAACCATAAGGACACTGTATTTCCCACGTGGCTTTGTTATTTTCCAAAAACTACAACTCCCGGCATTCCAGGAAGTTACCTGGTCCTCAGGCAAGTGAGGCTTACAGGTTGACTTTGGCTCTTACACTATGCGACAGGGCCTACACCTGCCTGTAGTTTCACCAGACAAAGAAGTTCATTTCATTTCTGAGGACTGAAATTCT
Organism: Peromyscus maniculatus bairdii; assembly: GCF_049852395.1. Lineage (NCBI taxonomy): Eukaryota > Metazoa > Chordata > Mammalia > Rodentia > Cricetidae > Peromyscus > Peromyscus maniculatus. The sequence continues at coordinate 56,148,435 of NC_134864.1, read as the reverse complement.
CAGCCTGGAGTGTTCCTGCTCTTCGTTTTTAGGAAAGGATTGCCAAAGGCCATGGTACCCAGTGCGGGTTCTGCACTCCAGGCATGGTGATGAGCATCTACGCTCTCCTGAGGAACCATCCAGAACCCTCCACAGAACAGTTAATGGAAACCTTGGGCGGTAAGTGGTGACTTCTTAAATTGTAGGATAAGGAGGCAGCAGGAAGTGGGGATGCTGGAGCATCTCCATGCCCAGAAAGCCAAAGCACGTGACACAGGTCTAGATGCTGATCTTTATGAGCTACACTTCATCAGTGCTGAAAAGTATTCATCCCCACTGAGCAGGAGGGAAGACTGAGGCAACCAGGAGACAGTCAAGTGCATTCCCCATGGAACTGTGACATTCTTGGCAACATATCATCTAAGGGACTTTAGTGTGTTACATATTGGCATGCCATATGCTGACTGAAGTAGTCACTGGGCGTCACTGGTGTAAATACAATGCTATTGAGATGGTGTTTGGAAATATTAAGACGTTGGGGTCTTGCGATTAGGCGACTGGAGCTAGCCTACATGAGCAGCTACCTTGTGGCTTGTTTTTGTTTGTGGCTGGGGCTGTCACATTCATTCCTGGAGTAAAACTGATGCTCAGGAAATCACAGACGCTACGAAATTAAGGAGGAAAATGCGGTGACTCATAAGCATGCATGCCATTGAAATGCCTTGAGACCTCAAAGGTAATTTCTCCTCCTTTGTCCTCGCGAAAAATTTTATTCTCCTCAAGTCTTACATGCGCGTATCATTCTGTCAAGACCCCTTTTAATTTCTCTGTTTTTGCGAATCTGATGAACATCGCCTTCTGTCCTTATGCAAGTCATGGTCTAAACTATTGAATAGAATAAGTCAAGCAGAGCTTTGTGAGAAAATTAATCCACATCATTAACACTGAACTGCTGTTTAATTGTGTCTCGTGCACTGACATTTTCTGTCCTCACTACAGAGGAGCCCAGACTTGTCAAATGCCCTGGGAAATCTCCTCTCACTATGTCTGTGGAATTAAGCAGATCCACTCTAGAATTCTTATCCCAGAAGAAAAGGCTAGCTTTCTTAAGTCCCTCGTCTCCTCTGAGACAACACTGTTTTTAGGCTCTGTCACAAATAACCCCTGTCAGGACAGATCCAGAGATCTGGCCAAGAGTAGAGTCAACCTCACCTAATACCCATCTTTAAAAAATAAAAATAAAAATAAGTAAAAAATAAAAAAAACAGGCCAAGGGTTGGCTGTCTCCAATGTTCTAGAACTACGTTGGCTTATTGTTATGTCTCACAAAGATTGCCGCTCAAAGTTTCACAAGCTCATCCTGCCATGAGACCTAATTCCCTTGATCCATCTGACATCTTGAACAAATTCAAAGAGGCTACAAGTTCTCTTAAAGTCTCCATGTATCTTAGACTTCAAGGCTTTTTGAACAAAGCCCGGCCAATGCTTAGTTACCAGGTATTCCTGTTGTAAGAAACATGTGAGTGATTTGAAGAACAAGACATCCTGCCTTCTCTTGAGCATCTCTTGATGTTGTGAGAAACGTGAGCAGTTATAAGAAGGAGACAGCTGTGCCTTCTCTCAGGCATCTCTTAATGTTACTCGGTTACGGTTGTTCTCTTTTTGATGTGTTGATGATGATGATGATGATGATGATGATGATGATGATGACAGTATTTTCTCCACAACCTGCCTCGGTCTCGTGTCCAGTCGAGCTGACACTGCTCTGTACCACACTTGGCCTTTCATTCTCTGCTTTACCTCATGACGTTCAGCATTTCTTCTCTCCTTTCTGGTTTGGCTGGTCGGGAAGCAACCTGATCACAGCCCTCCTCCCTCAGATCTTGTCACATCCAGTTACATCCTCTACAGCCCCACAGCTGAGTGCTTCCCCTGCTCCTATACCAATGAATCCATCTGTGGTTTCTGACCAGTATGGGGATGGGGCGGGGGGCTCTGTCACTGTGCCGCACTCTTTGAAATTGCCTCTTCACAACTACTGCCCGGAAGAACATTGAGCAGTCTTCACCTTCAGAGATCCTGTCCCCAACACCTGCCATTGTCATATCATAGTCTTTGTGGTTAGTTTGACAGCCTTGCTGGACACTGGTTTCTCTTTCATGACCCTCAAAAAGTCTTTACCCTAGACCCCCCCCCCCCGCTTTTTTTAGCAGAGGTGAAACCGCTCAAACTTGGGTCACTAAAGGATGCTTTCTCAGCGGTGGCTTCTTCTGTTACAGCTTCTCCAAAAAAGGTTCTGTCCATACCTTGCATTGGGTCAGGTGACCTGGGTGGTCCTTCCCCTCTAGCAGCCAGATGCGGGCCCAACTAGTAGGAAGGTGCTGGCAGTATGAAGGGTTTCCACATAAGGGCTGCAGGGGCTCTGAAAGGAAATAGTCAGGCAGAGCCTTGAGTCAAAGGGGAAGCCGGGTTCGTCAGGAAAGGAGTCTTGACATTTTGCTGAAATCTGAGGGGCTACAAGCAGATTTCAAAAGTCACAGGCAGCTAAGAATCAGAGAATCGGGGTTAAAATAGCAAGTTAGGGAAGGGAACAGTAAACCAGGACAATCGCCTGTAGGAAGCAGCGTGGCCTGGGATGTGCTACGGAGCCCGCGGCCTGTGTCTCTCAATAAGTTGTCACCCTAATGGTCTCGATACCCTTCCTTCAGAGAACTTGGATTTCCTCTCAAATACGTACTTGATGATCCTAGGTCCTGCCGCCTTGGTTAGTTTTTATTCTGTAACATTGCCACGTGTTTTACCGAGTCTCATCTCTCCAGGCTTTAGAGGTTCCTGCTAGACCCCCAAAGTCTCATTGCACCAAGACAGAAGTGATTCTTTGTATGCCTTCAGTCTGTGCTCTTACATCTAGGACTGCCACAACAGCTAACTTCTGGAATGCTTTCTGTCCTCTGTATCATTCCATGAGACGTACTACATGTCAGTTATGCAGAAGAGGAAGTTGAGGTACAAAATGATGCAGTTACTGCCCCAGACCTTAAACCTAGCCAGGGGGAGAGTCCGCTTTTGAACCTGGGTGATTGATGTAGACCCCACGCCTTTATCGCCTTGTCTGAATTTGTTTACAGGACTGTTTTTTTTCTTATTATTTTCTCTAGAAAAATGACAGAGACTCCTCTACTCACTTCATACATTTGAGTAAAATTTATGTATGTTTCGAGTCATCTCTCTTCCTAATGCAGTCCCTGTCCTTTTGTAAGCATTAACAACTGCCTGCTCTGTGGTGGGCAGTGTGCCTGTCTGTGGGCCTTGACCTTGGGGACAATGCTTTGTCACAAGGACTTCTGATGCCGATTGTTGTTTTGAAGGAGTCTGTGAAAACGTTGTGTAAAATGCAGAACAGAACAGAAATGCCATCATAGTCTCAGAGTCTATGATCTCACTTGATAACAGGGAGAGCCAGTGGTCGAAAGAGACTTGGCAAGGTGAGATGGCCCCTCTGTGTCGGGGTCAGTCCCTCTGATAGTATGAGATTATTAACACCACCTACTGGTCCTCAAGAGCTTGCAAGGGTCTGCGATTTCACCCTGCTTGCGGGCTAACAAGTTATCCTGCCGCTGTTGTGGGATGCTGGTGGAGATGTGAGATTCTCCAGCTGGGTCAGTGACTCAACAGAGTCAGCATGGCTGGAGCAGCGGGTCCTGGGTCCCAGATCCCACAAGGCAGTTCCGATAGAGCCAGTAACCCCCGTGGGTGTGATAGGTCATGTTACAAGGAAGAACCCTGGATTTAGGAACTCAAGTCTTATCTAGAGGAGCGCCCTCTAGAAGGTGGCATAGAAGTTCTCGTTTCTGTAATGAGACCCTGTGCTTACTTTCTCTACACAAGTATCCTGGAAAACGATCTGGATCCAAGCAGTGAATATTCACAAGCTATGCACATCTCTGGCATGTGAGTTGTGTCCCTTACAGTGGCATTTTCTGTCCTTTCCTTTCACCGAGTTTCTGTTCTGTACCTCTCTTGAGAGTGTACCCCGTAAATAGGTCCCGAGTAACTCCTAATAATATGTGTGAAATCCAGAAAGATTCCTTTTAAATGATTGGCAAGGGAGGTAATATAAAGAGAGAGTCGGTATGAATGAGGGAGCTACAGCAAGCCCAGAGAAATGGCCTTGGAGTTGAAACCGTGTCTTTCATTCCCCCAGGTAATTTATGCCGCTGCACTGGATACAGACCCATTGTGGAGAGCATGAAAAGTCTCAGCCCCGTGAGTGTGAAATGACTGATGGCCGCTGAGCCACCATTATGCCCACCCCCATACTGGCTCCTTCCAAACCTCCCCGACACACATGCCAGATGGGTTTCAAGGAAAGTACAATTCTGTGTTTTAAAGAAAAATGATTTTCTGTTTTCGCCCATCTCAGTAAGCGTAACTGGGTGTTTTTTTCAGAAATACAGACAGGTAGCACCGTAATAGCTCTTTTTCTGAAGGTGAAGTTTGGAAATGGCGTATTCTTAGTGAAAATGGATTAGGCCGTTCTAACATCTTGCTTCATGATGAAGAAAAACTGATAAAAGTCTGTTTTTCAGACTGTCACTTCCACAGCACTTTTGGTTGAGACATAGCCCAAGTGAAGCGTTTCCATCAAGTGAATGCCCCTCTTTGCTCTGATTGTGATTCTGTCTGAGATTAATCCTGATGGGAGATGGGGAAGAGAGGAGAAGCTGTCTCCATCATTCACGTTAGGTGGACTCAATTGAATGTGAGATCTGCAACATCCACAAAGCATCAGTCCGGGACTCCCTCTGCCCTCGCCATCTGCAGACCTCTCCAAAGCAGGCACCACATGCTTCCCACAGCCCCTTAGAGCAACCCTGATGTGAGACATGCAGGGCTTCCCACACCAGTCTTCCAACCCTCCAGATGCTCACAGGGTACTCTGCTTTAACCTAGTAGTGTGACACTAACTACTCAGAGTTAGTGTCACACTTGACAAGTTAAGGGCTCACAAGACTGATTTCATCTTATCAAATGCCGGACTGGGCCTTTGGTATTTCTGATCCGCTAGCTAAAAATTAGTAGTTCCTAGGACTTCCTTCCCTCCTCAACTTCAATAATTTGCCATAACTCAGGAAACACTGCTTATTCTTGCTGGGTTGCTTTAAAATCTGTTATAAAGGGAACAGGTGAATAGCTAGATGAACTGGTACAGCAGAGAACATCTAGAAAGGATGTCCAGTCAGTGGATTTGAGGTCTATCATGTTCCTAGCATGGGGTGCTTCATCAACCCAAAGGCTCATAAATTCTCTGGTTCAAATGTTTTTTTTGTATGTTTTAAATTTATACAGGGTGTGAATACATGTATGTGGAGGTCAGAGAGCAACTTGTTAAGTTGGTTCTCTCTCTCTTTTTTTATTTGTTTGTTTGTTTGTTTTTTCAAGACAGGGTTTCTCTGTGTTGTTTTGGTGCCTGTCCTGGATCTCACTCTGTAGACCAAACTGGCCTCGAACTCACAGAGATCCGCCTGGCTCTGCCTCCCGAGTGCTGGGATTAAAGGCCATGTGCCACCGCCATCCGGCCTTGTTTCTCTCTTTCTACTCTTAGCCAAGTTCCAGGGTTTTGAACTGAGAAAGCACTTTACACACTGATTCACCTCACAGCCCCAGACGTTCTTGTAACTGTACAGTTGCACACATCTGCAATTCCAGCACCCAGGAGGTGGACTAAGACAGAATAATTGCAAATTCAAGACCAGTCTGGGCTACATAGCGAGTTCAGGGATGGTGTAAGCTGCAAAGTAAGACCTTGTCTCATCTCAAAAATAAATAAATAAAATGTTTTTAAAAGCACTCAATCTCCAGCCCCATTAACCCCCAGGCTGGTCCACTCACTGAGCCAGGTTGGTGGGCTGCAAATTAAAACCCATTAATAACAGGATCTTTCTGCCAATTGGCTCCATCCTAAGGCTATTCAGGAGTAGTCAGAGCAAAAGGAAGGAGTTGTCAGTGATCCCTGCATCTTGGTGAGAACCCAGAAAATGTTGTTATGATTTCATAAGCTCCAGGTCCTCCATATCTCCCTCTCCTCCCTTGGACAACCTGCCCCCCCACCTTCTCTCAGGAGAGGTTCATTGAAAACTAAAGGTTTTAATACATGTTGAGCAATGGGCATAAGCCTAGACTAGGAGAGACAATGGGGAAATTGCAGCTACTATTAATAATTAGAACATAAAGTTATGCTGAACAACCGTAAACTAACTTCATATCAGAATGCATAGCTCCAAATCCTGATTCCACAATTCTCTAGCTACACAATTTGATAAATCACATAACTTTCCTAAGCCCTTGTTTTCTTGTCCGTGAAGTGGAATCGTGATTAAAAGAATTAAAACATAACATGTCCACAAAACACAAAACGTCATGCGGAGCACAGACTGTTAGCTCAACCAAACCTAGACCACAACCTACACAGTTTACCACTTCCACCACCTCTGTGTCTGAGTCCATTTTATATTCCTGGACCAGAATACCACACACTGGATCAATTCTAATGACCAGAAATCCATTGGTCACAGTTCTAGAAGTTCATACATTCACGATCAGGGGGTTCCATCAAGCAAGGACTCTCTTGCTGTGTTATAACTTGGCAGAAGACACTGCAATTGTGGAAGAGAGTTGAGGGTAAAAGAGAGCCAAATGTGATATTTTGTTTGTGCTCTAACAAATAAAGCTGCCTGGAGATCAGAGAGCAGAGCTAGCCACTAGAGCCCAGGCGGTGGTGGCACACACCTTTAATCCCAGCACTTGGGATCTCATGCCTTTGATCCCTGTACTTGGGAGGCACATGCCTTTGATCTCACTACTTGGGAGGAGGAAACAGGAAGTGATATGGCTAGGCAGAGAGAGGAAGTGTCAAGGCGGGGTGGAGACAGGAGCTCGGCCCTTTCAGTCTGAGGATTCCCTGGCTGGCTGCTAGGGGTCCTAGACTGTCCTTTAAATAGAAATCTTCTCTGGCTGTAGTGGCATTAGTCCATTCTTGAGTGGAAACTCCTTCTAACACAAACACAATGGCTCTTAAGTTTCAGTATGCGTTCTGGAGGGACACACATTGCAAGCATCCCATCCCATCATCATCATAACCATCCTTACCCCTGGATTCATACAACTCTATGACTCTCTGATTTAACCATTAATCTTGTCTTCTACAGAGTTCATCTTGCTGCCGGATGAATGGGAACGGGAAATGTTGCTTGGATGAAGAAGAAAATGAGCCGGCGAAGAAAACCAGTGTGAGTCTCCCTTTCCTTCCCTCGAGTCCCTCCATCTTCTTTTATTTGCCCTCAGTGCATCCCGCCCACACGAGTCAGAGGGTTTCGTGTGCTGGGAAAGAGCAGAGGCTCCCAAAACAACTGTCTTACTTCTGGCCTTTCCACCCTTTCTGTTCATTGGCCTCTGGTCACCGTCAACAGGAGTCCACCTGAAAGAAAAGAGTCTTCTGAACAGGGCTGTGATGAATAGTAAAGATGGCCCCAGTGTGGGGCTGGCTTTGGGAAGACAGGACCTGGCTCAAAGCCAGCTCAGTGGCTTCTTCAGTATAACCGGGTGACCACTGAAGGAAGTTTGGAGTGGAGCACATTTGCTCATAAAGTTGAATGACACACAGCCGTTGTATATTAAATGTCTGATTTCCCTAATGACTGAGGTCCAGAATCTCCCTTTCAGCCAGTTGTGGCAAGCAATGGAATTTGTGTGTTGAGGGCATTAGATTTGGCTTTTATACTTTCTGACTGAGCAATTTCATTGCCAGAAATCCACTCCAGGAAAATAATTAAAAGTAAGTCACATATTTACTATGAAAAAAGATGTGCACCTCAGGGTTATGTGTAATAAGGGTTGGTGCTAACCTGAATGTCTAGCAACAGGGGATCACTTAAGACTGTCTTGACATAACTGCTTAATTGGAACTTACACTAACCTGGAATCTTCTTCTGTAACCTTTAAAGAATTTAAACATAAAAATGGCTTATCTAAAGTGAAGCAATTTGAGATTTGAGAATTTGGCACCGTTAATGATTACCAGCATATGCAATATAAATACATATATGCAAAGTGAGATTAGGAATGGAAAAAATAGACATAATGACAGGAGTGGTTACATCTACACCATGCTATTACGAAGCTGTTTTATTTCTGTAGACTTTTCAGCAGTTCAACATGATTTTATTATAATTGCACACACACAAACATGTTTAAACAAAGTGAGATTCCTGTGGATATTACAGTAGTTACATTAAAAACACCACTTCCTCTAAAGTCAAGTTCACTTGATTTCTAGTCTAGAGAGAAAGGAGAGGAAGGCATTTGAAAGAATAGCGTAGGCTCTTTAGCCCACAGCCACCAAATATCCCTGCGTGAATGACAGGGGGTCAGGCCCGTCACCGGTATCTGCAGGCCCAAAGCAGAAACATTGAGGAGACGAGCCCAGTCCTCATCTCTCTGTGCCCAGCTCTGTCCCACACGGCTGGCATCACAGACCGAACACCCAGCTCATGTGTCCCAGTCCCACCCACTCCCAGTCTCTTCCCTCAGCCCCCGCTCAGGCATCTCTCAGTGAGGAGGAGCGTGGAGCGGAGAAGCCTACAGGGGTCCTGGGAAGTGGACTGGGGGCTTCTGGGTGGAAGAACCCTGAGGTCATGGTACCAAAAGCCTATGGCTAGCAGGTAGTGGGGTGCTGGCTGCAGGTGGAATGTTCCCTAACTCTGGGATCTCCTTGCACCCTGTGGGAGGGACTTGGTGAGAGAGGGCCAGACTGGGGACTCAGTGGCCAGTAGCCCGAGGGCAGATGGGGATGGACTTCTTGAAGCTGCGTTTGCTGTTTCCCATACAGGTAAGATATATAAATCAGGGCACACTGCACGGTGTCAGCTCCGACCGCTGTGACTCGACAGGGAATCCCTTTTCTCTTGGTGGCGTGATCCTAGCAATAGCAGATACTTTCATTCCGATCTCAAGTAGTCATGTCAACTCTCAAATCACACACTGCACGCGCAGTAAGATTATGTGTGTTATAGAACGGCCACTAAGGGGTTAATGGAGGAGGGGCTACAGACTTGGGGAGTGGGCTTATTGAAGACCGCAGCTAATACAGATGCAAAGAGCCGTTGCAGGGGAGTTATTAAGAACCCCATGAGAGAGCATCTGGAGGCAGAGCCAAGCCGGGCTCAAGGCAAGCCGAGGCCAGGCAGAGGGACTGGTGCCAAATTCGGTGACCTCAGGAGAGGGCCAGTCAGGCAGTGGGCACGCTAATGAGCTGGAACTCAGGGGACCATCAGGATCCCTCTGCCTGTCGGTGTCTTGTTGCACACACATGGGGTGGCCAGATCAGGGAGGCCCTCGATGGCCACGACAGAGCCTTCATTTCAGGGGACCCAGGTGAGGGGTTATGCTCTTTGCTGGTCTAGAGTGTTTGATGAATTCTCCGGCCTGGCTTTGCTGATGTGGTTTTAATTTGTCACACGCTCCCAATCTTCCCCAGCGGGCATCTTGTCTTGCCTGAATAAGCTGGCACACCATGTCCCCTGGTTTGTTGCTGGGCAGGGGGTGCTGTCTGCTTGCACACACAAGATACAGTGTCATCCTGTCTCTGTGCTTGCACTCAAAATGGAGTCAACTTAGGGCAAGGCACAACCTGAAAGCCCCTGCCCTCCCTTCCCCTTCCCTCCCCTTCTCTGCCCTTCTCTGCCCTCCCCTGCCCTCCTCCGCCCTCTGGCCACTGTCCTTATGTCCTAGTCCCCAGTCCAGGCTTTTCAAACAAACGATAGTTACTACATGGCTGCCGAGAACCATGTACCAACCTTTGCCACAAAGACTAAAACTTTTTTTTCCCTCTTCAGATTTACCCCAAATTGTATGAAAAAGAAGAATTTCAGCCTTTGGATCCAACTCAGGAGCTTATATTCCCACCTGAGCTAACGGTTTGTTCTCCCCCTGCCTTACTTGATGGTGCTCGTGAGAGAATGAACAGTCCCATCATCAGCTCCTCCCCACCGGCGTCTCCGCCCATATTTGCTCCCCTGGGTGACTTTGTATTGTGTGGCCCTCCAGAGTCACAAACGCATATTTTTTTTTAATTTATTTTTGCCTGTGGACAGGCTCCATCTTGTCTCTGATCTTTTCTCATACTCCATGTCCAGGGCAAATGCATTCTGGTACCCAATACCCATAAAGATCCATAGGAAATTCAGGCTAAGACTAGGAGCAGGCATGGGCAGATCTGGGCCCCTGCTTCAGTAACCATCAGCTCCATGCTGGTACAAGGCTCTGAGCTGCCTCCCTTACATTGTCCAATCACTTCTCTAGGCATCCCGTGGACTCCTTTCTATTTTCTGTTTCTCAAGCTTCTATTAGGAGAGCCCCAAGTATCCAGCCCCAGGCTGGACACCCCTGATGTGGAAAGGACAAACTGCCTCTTCCTGAGGACAGTCCTGCTGATGTGGGCAGTGTCCCCTCCCTTCCCCCAGGGGATATTTATTCTCCTGCAATGGGGCGCTTGTCTCTGCTGCCTTGTGTGCAAGAGAATGGCCGAGGACCGGCACTCTACACAGTTCTTGGCCTTTTGTTTGTTTTTTGTTTTTTGTGGGTTTTTTTTTTGGGGGGGGGGTTGGTTTGGTTTGGCTTGGTTCCAGTGCCACATACATCTTTAAGAGTGACAACCCAGCACGTTTTTGTTATGTGGGTTATAGCTATTGACAGATACAGTGTGTGAAATTCAAGTGGAAATATTTTAATTATTCAATTCATTTCCTTATAAGTAGCCAGAGCAAACGTTTTAAAATATTTATTTATGTGTCTGGGTGTTTTGCCTAAATGTAGTATCTGCACACCACATGTGTGCAATGCCCATGGAAGCCAGAAGAGGGCATCAGATCTTCTGGAACTGGAATTATGGATGGTTCACTGCTGTGTGGGTGCTGGGAACCAAATTCAGTAACAAGAGTGGCATTGTTTCCAGACGGTTGTACAACTCTCTAACTCTGGCTTAAGAGAAAGCAGCTGGGTTCACATACAGCTGCAGATAGGTGTGAGGACACACACCACGGAGCAGTTTTACACTCAGGCATACACTCCTCAGACAATGGGAAGGAAGAAAGCAAATCGTATACATTGTTCTTCACTATAAAACAGTTTTGACTTTGGAACCCCCAAAGTGTGTTCTGGGGGGACTGCCAGAAGTGATTGGACTCTACTTTGAGAAGTGCTGGCTTTACCTGAGAGCATATGACACATTTCAGTAATCAGAGTTTTCCCACATGCCCAGGAACTCTTCTGTCCATCATCCTTCCCCACTCAATACGTAGACACTTAGCTAAATGCAACATTTACAGTGATAAAGAAGTTTTCATTTAATCAGTCCGCCTTTAGTGACAGCTTGTTTCCAGCGGCCTTCTGCCAGGATTCCTGTACGACAAAATTATTCAGTGAGATGACCCATTAAAACATGGAAATTATACCAAAAGACCTTCCCCATGGATGCTCCGGCAAAGAGCAAGCATGTTTTCATAAAATTTGTTTGCCAGGATATCATCAAAGTTCATTTGAAACAAATTAAGCAATTCGATTCCTGCTTGAGAAACGGTTGCCTTGTTTAATATTAACTGGCAGAGACTGTTGAAACCATGCTTCTTCTAAATGCCCACAACTTTGGTTTCAGAGGGCACCAGGCAAGGACCCTGGTGCTCTGGAGTTCACATCCTCTTCCCGGTAACAATCCATGTCACCTTGACCAGGCCATGTCTCTGATTGGCTCCTTGTTGTATTTTTTCCTTTGGTAAAGCTGTATGAGTCGTTAGCATACTTATGCTTTCTTTCCTGCACACTGAAAAATAAAGCCAAATGTGATTTGACTTAGTAGGGTAGAAATTATTTTAGGTAGAAAATATGAGCATATTAAATGATTCCTGTATCAAATCAAAACAGAGGGCACAGGAAGTCCACGAGAGGAGAGAAGGGAAGGAAACCAAAATTAAAAGTCTGCTTGACTAAGCATGAAATTATCTTCATGAATATTTATCTCACGCTCGTTCACGTTAATGTATTACTACCTATCACAGCCATTTGTTTTAGAGAAATTGATGGCAGGAAAACCTAAGGAAATTCTGCTGTTAACAACTGAGAAAAACCCACCGGTAGCGTTGAAGCTCTCCGTCTTGCTTAGGAAGCCATAAACATCAATGGAAGGTCCCACTGGCTTCAATAAGCTGCATGTTTTCTGTTTTCACTGGTTTGTTGTGGTTGGGGGGGGGGCGTTGCTTTTTGTTGTTCAGCAAAACAGCTTTACCCCGTATTTCAGTGACCACTGAGAGCCCAATGACATTCATACATCATCCTTAGTTTTCACACACATCAAGCCAGACAGAGAGAGAGAGGATCCAGAGTTTTCCTAAATTGATCTGGGTACTCAGTAGCCAGGCTGATTTAGAACCTGAGTCTCCTGTCTCCTGGTACATTCATCATGTTTCTCTGCCTGGTAATATCACGTAGCCCTCAGCCCATATGTGCTTAAGTCTCTGGTGACAGTCTGTCGTCATCGATAGTTTGGTTTACAGTCATTTCTTTGGTTGGGAAATTGACATAAGATTGTGTATGTAAGAGTCTTGTTTGTTTATGTTAAGACTTCATTAAAGTCTACTTCATTTTTTTAAGCTGTAAGAGATGAGAAAAATATTCAAAGGAATTAATTTAGTTATGAATTTAGACATAAAATACCTGCCTTTGTTTTGTGATCCTCGGTTCCTGCCTGTTCAGTTGCGAGCTGTGAAGACATCTATGTGTGCTCTGTCACTAACATCATCATTGTCTAAATTTAAATACTGCAGAGGATGGCAGAGGATCCCCAAAAGAGAGCTCTGACTTTTTGTGGGGAGAGGACTACCTGGATTGCCCCGGGAACCTTAAAAGACCTCCTGGACCTGAAAATGAAGTACCCCAGCGCTCCACTCATGATGGGCAACACCTCTCTCGGTGGGTAGCAGAGAAGCAGTTCCCCCTGCTCTGTTGAGACCCAAACTGCTGCAGGAGGAGAGAGCTGTGGCACTGGGTCATCAAGCAGACTCTCATCTGGCGACAGGCTTCCTTCTCTGACCCAGCTGATGGCCGGCTTGCTACGCGGCACATCGGCCTCTCATTCCAGCTACAGAGTGTGATTAGATTGCAGGGAACAGGGAGATGTTAAGGTTTTGTTTCTTCTGGCACCAACAAATAGTAAAACAGATCTTTCTCTTCCTGAGTTTCAGAGGATGAAATCTATAGGTGGTCCGTCTCAGCCCAAGTAAGGAGAAACCACTGAGAAGGGAAATAGGCTTCCTTTGCCATGATTTTTATTTCATTTTAATGAGTTCTAGGTCAGAGTTTTATTTACAAAGTGAAATTAAATGAAATCTAGCTGGTGTGTTCCTTCCCCTCCTCTTCCTCTTCTTCCTCCTCCCCTCCTCTTCCTCCTTCTCCTCCTTCTCGTTCTCCCCCTCCTCCTCCTCTTCTTCATCTTCCACCTCTTCCTCTTCCTCCTCTTTTTTTTTTAAGACTTTTTTTTTTTTAAGATTTATTTTATTTATTAAGTATACAGTGTTCTGACTGCAGGCCAGAAGAGGGCACCAGACCTCATTACAGATGGTTGTGAGCCACCATGTGGTTGCTGGGAATTGAACTCAGGACCTCTGGAAGAGCTGCCAGTGTTCTTAACCTCTGAGTCATCTCTCCAGCCCCTCCTCTTCCTCCTCTTATTCCTCCTCTTCTTCTTCATCTTCCTCTTCCTCCTCTCCTTTCCCCTCTTCCTCCTCCTCCTCCTCTTCCTCCTCCTCGCACTGGGGAAGGAACCCGAGGGATCACCAGGTTAGACAAGTGCTCTACTACTAAGCAATATCCTCAGCCGACTTCACCCTTTAAAACTTTGGTGCAGAGGCTCGCTGGGTTCCCTGCCTCCTGAGCCTCCAGGATTACAGGCATGCGTCACCAGGCCCTGCATGCATGGTTTTATTCCCAGTTATGATCATTCTTCTCTCTTTCAGGGCTTGATATGAAGTTCAAAGAAGTTTCCTACCCAATTATCATCTCTCCTGCCAGGGTCTTGGAATTACACATCGTGACCAATACAAAGGAAGGTATGTTCTCATCTGTTCTAACAAGGTCCATGTGTGGCCAATGGCTTGGCTGGAGAAGGCAAAGGTTGTTTGACTTGACACTAAGGAGGTCACAGGCACACTTGGCACCACGACTGATCCTTTGTACAGAACATCTTCTAAATTTAGAAAATCCTGAAAAAAAGTTTGCACATCTTGTCTTGAGATTCAACTTTTTCTGCAGAGAACTGGGCCTCAGATAATGTTGGTTAGTTTTTGAGACAGAGTTTCCCTGTGCAGCCCTGGCTGTCCTGGAACTCACTTGGTAGCCTAGGCTGGCCTCAAACTCACAGAGCTCTGCCTGCCTCTGCCTCCCAAGTGCTGGGATTAAAGGTGTATGCCACCACTGCCTGGCTTCACTCTGCTACTTCTAAGGTCCCAGCTCCTCAAAGAGACTCCTCCTTGTTGTCTTCTCTCTGGTAGCTGAGGAAATAGTTACCTGGTCTCTGGTAGGTAGCGCACAGCATTTTCCCAGGCAGCCCTCAGCTGGTCTTTCTCCATCGAAGCAGAACCGGTTCCAGTGAAAGCCGCACAGCTATCCAGCAAGGCTCGATGCGGCTCTTCTCACAACATAGAATTTGATTCTGTGAGAAGCACAAGCAGAATAAAGCCACTTCTAAACATTCCTTTTTTAATTAGTTTTCAAGTTATTTGGTTTCTCCCCTGATGCCAGACGCAGAGCTGTGAGCCGGCAAATCAAGTCTCCCGAGGAAGACGTGGTTTCTTCCCTAGGTGTCAAAGACACAATCAGCAGATGTGTCAGGAAATCATCAGAGGAGGATCTAATGACTGTGCCACTCATCATTTAGAGTTCCTTTTATTGTCGGTGGAATCTTCTTCCACAGCTAAGAGACGCTTTCAAAATGGTGCTATTTTAGGATCATGACAGTTTGGGTGCTTTTTAAACTTTAATTAAAGAGAGTCTGGGATTTTTTTTTAAGGAAGGAAAAATACAAAAGTAAGTAAACATTGAAGTGCTCTCACGATTGAGAACACACGTGTCCGTGTTCTTCTCCACACCTTGTGTGTTCTCTATTAACAAATATGTTTAAGGAGAGAAAGGATTTTTTTTCTTAATGTTGCTTTTTGAACCAGGCTTGGTAGCTCATGTCTGTAATTTCAGCATCTGAGAGACTGAAGTGGGAGTGTTTCCATGAACTTGAGGCCAGGCTGGGCTATATAGTGAATTCCACGACAGCCTCCTGGGCTGCAAAGTAGCTCTCTCTCTCTCTCTCTCTCTCTCTCTCTCTCTCTCTCTCTCTCTCTCTCTCTCTCTCTCTCTCTCTCTCTCTTTCTCTCCCCCCGTCTCCCTCCCTCCCTCCCTCCCTCTCCCTCCCTCCCTCTCTCTCTCCCTCTCTCTCTCTCTCTCTCTCTCTCTCTCTCTCTCTCTCTCTCTCTCTCTCACACACACACACACACACACACACACACACACACACACACGCTGCTTTTCATCTTGTGCAGGAAAGCATGTGCTGTGCTGAGGAAACTCCTACCTAACCCATGTGTTCCCAGCAGGCCTTGTCCTCAGAGCAACTGGGAAACTGCGGACCACACACAGAGGCATACACACACAAGTCTGTCAGGGTTGCTGTCTTCACCGATGGCTTCGGTGCCGCTCAGTCACATCACAGCTCTGACTCTGAGGGCTTAATTATTTCTCTCGGTCTTCATCTTGCCAATGAACAGATCCTCATGGAGTAAGCGCTCTTTCAACATCCACTGAGTTGTAAATAAGTCCGTGCTTTGTAATCTCCGATGACAGAGATCTCTGTTTAGTCAATGATAAATCGCAGCCCAGTGAAGACAGGTCAAGTAAGTTGGCATCCTGAGGTCAATGAGGGACGAAAAGCCACGGAGAAGAGTCGAGAGGTGGCTAGGTGAACAAATACTGTCTTTCTAGATGAATCTTTGGCCTCTTGAGCTGGACTGTTTGTTCTCAGTTAACCTGTTGGACAAACAAAACAATACCTTACTGACCGGTATTCTGCCCTGAGATGAAGTGCCAGCCACACCTATTCACACCATGAGGCAGGCACGCCTTCCTTTCTCAGATGAGGCAGGCAAGCTTTGTTCGGCCATACCCAGCTTCCTGCTGGTTATTCTTGCCACAGTCCTTTTATTCAGCTTGCCAAAACTAAATCACGAGCTCCCCCTGCTGAGTGTGTGCTGATAAAACCGACCCTAAAACACTTGCATTCTTAGACACGTAAGCAGTTACAAATTACAGTTTTTTCCTATGGAAAGTGGGTGACTCTGACACAGAGTGAAGCACGATGTAATGTACAAAGCAGAGATGCACCTGCTGCACATTTCTGGTTCCTGAGATTTTCTGAGCATGGCTGCTGGTAGGTAACACTTCACAAGGACCAGAAGCGTCACCAGGAGGTGCTTGCGAACACCTCTTTCCACATCTTCCTTTATCACTTATCATAGCTGATATTACATTACTTATGATTTGCCTAGTTATCTCTTTCCCTATTGAGCACTGACTTAAGAGGAGACCTTATCTGTATTCTTTGTCCAAGGTGTTGCACACAGTAGGTGCTTAGAAACAGTTAATGAATGAAGCAGGTCAGAATTTATTCATAGAGTCTTTCAGGATAATGGTTCAACTAGAGAATGATTAGAACACTGGTCACATAAGAACAGATACAGGTTTAGTAGTAAATAATAGAAATGAGAAGAACAGGGCTGGGGAGACAGCTCAGTGGTTGAGGCACTTGCCACACAAGCCTGAGGACCAGAGTTTGGATTCCCAGGAACATAAATGCTGAGTGGGTGTGATGGGCTGCCTGTCATTCCAGCTTTGGAAGGCAGAGACAGATGAGCCCCAGAGCAAGGTGGCTTCCAGGACTATCTACATCAGCAAGCTCTGAGTTTGATTGAGAGACCCTGCCTCAATGAATAAGGAGGAAGACTGACAGAAGACATTCCTAAAATCCACCCTGGGCCTCTACATGAGTGCATGTTGCACACATATGCCAGCACAGATACACACACACACACACACAATGATAGAAAAAAAAATTAGAGGGAGCACGTTGGCAAAGTAATGGAATTCCAGTTCAACTTTTAGATGGGAAGGGTTTGAAGTAAACCAGGAAAACAAAGGTTGTGCGAGGCATCGGAGATACAGTGGTCTACAGCAGGTCTTCACCCTGTGTGATGAGGCTTTGGTGAAGGCAGATGTCACACAAACTACATGAAAGGTTACAGCTGTGACCAGCACTGCCCAAGAGAGACACATGATGGTAGAGAGGCAGGTAACAGGGCAGTCCAACCAAACTGCACCTTGAGACCAAAGGTAGATGGGCAGCCACTGGTTGAGAAGGTGAAGACCTCACGGACAAACACCAAAGACAGAAAGCAGTACCTGATGCTGGGACAGAGCAGGAGCAGGAGAGGCCGCAGAGAGGTGAGGGATGTCCTGATAGCAGAGCTGTGAACTGCCCTGAAGGTTTTGGTTGCCTTTCAGGGGTCATGTACTGCTTTTGCTCTTGTGTCTCCTTGGATTTGTGAGATTGTCTAATGAACATGGGGAATACTCATGAGTGAAAAGGGCAGCATCATAACTCTGGCCATCTTTCCAACTCTCCATCATTTCCAAGCTTACAGAATATTAACAAAGCCATCTCATTTTCAGGGCTGACACTGGGCGCTGGCCTCAGCCTGACCCAGGTAAAGGACATCTTGGCAGATGTGGTCTCCAGGCTCCCCGAGGAGAGGACACAGATGTACCGTGCTCTCCTGAAGCATCTGAAGACCCTGGCTGGGCAGCAGATCAGGAACATGGCTGTAGGTTCTCTGCACCTTCCTCTGGGTGGGGTTCTTTAAGGAGGAAAGATGGCCTTAGTCACTATTTCCGTTTCTGGCTGTACCCACCTGTTTTCCACGTGGCTGAATGAGTGGTTACCTACTTCAGACCCCTGCAGAGTAAGCCACTTAAATGGCCAGGTTAAATGCAGGGATGACATCTCCTGGTTCATTCACCCATGATTTTACACTGTCTGTGATTTTCTGTTGAGGATTTGTCTATCCAATCCAGAAGCTTCTGTCTTTAAAAGCCCCCAAAGAGGTTTTTGGACTAGTTGCCTTATAAAGATGGGTTTGTTGAAAACAATTAACCTGGTCACAGATGTGAATGAGAGCCACACAGTCTGCTCAACATCTTCTGTGGTTTCATACTACCTCTATAATTTTCAGACTAAAATATTAACTATAAATACAGTAGCCACATGAATGACCATCAACAGTAAGTAATGTAGAGCAGAGTTATCATTGATGGCCCTCAATCGCTCTATATGAAAGCTAGGGAGAGCTCAGTGATAGAACATCCACTTAGTGTGTGCAAGGTCTTGGGTTTGATACCCAGTATAACAATAAAAGAACTACTAGACTTTCTTCAGTCCAATCTAAATCTTCTCTGATGACTGTGAATGTATTAGTTAGTATTTTATTGCTAGGAAGAGACACCATGACCATGGCAACTCTTATAAGGAAAACATTCAATTGGGGCTGGCTTACAGTTCAGAGGTTCAGTCCATTGTCATCATGGTGGGAAGCATGACAGCATGTAGGCAGACGTGGTGCTGGAGAGGTAGCTGAGTTCTGCATCTGGATCCACAGGCAGCAGGAAGAGACAGTGAGCCACTAGTCCTGGCATGAGCTTCTGAGACTTCAAAGCCCACCCCTAATGACACACTTCCTCTAACAAAGCCACGCCTACTCCAACATGGCCCACTTCCTAACAATGCCACTCCCTGTGAAGCTATGGGGCCATGTCCATCCAAACTACCACAGTGGATTTGTGTTTTGGATGTCTTAATTATTAATCTCCTAATGTTAATGTTCTGATTTGCCTGATTTGGAGTGCCTGCAGTGTCCTTATTGGTCATCCCATCTGTGGTTCACCACCTGACGTGTGTTCTTACTGGTGGAACCATCAGTAGTGTTTTTTTCTGGGAGGCAGATTGCTCAGAGCACAGGGATCTACCCCCAGGCCACATTTCCCATGTGGTGTCTCTCACCGGAATCTCTCATTATGCCACCAGCCAGGAAGGGATCCATAAGGCTTGGCTGGAAGGAGACGTTTTTGTTTTTTTTTTTTCACCCTGCAGATGCCGCTTGTCTCCAGGTGCTAGCGGGTCCCCTCCTTCAAACACTCGAGGTCTCAACAACTTCATCGCCCCAAACACACTTCTCTGGCCCCCACACTCATAGCCCCACCCTCCCACCAATACTTACAAGCAATCTGTGTGGCTTTGTTTAACCATTTCCTGTCTGCCGTCATGCAAGCTACAATGCATTAACTGCAGCATAGTGACCTCATGCTTAAATCACAGCTTGATTTTCCTAACTGAGGTGGTTTTTACTGCCTTCCCTCTTTCTTTCTTTCCTTCTTCCTTTCTTTTTCTAAATAATTAAAATAAAAGAATAAGTCATTGCTTTAAACATTTCAGAATTTGCAAGAAAAACTTGGAGCCATACTGACATGTTTTATTCTAATGGCTGAATTATCCTGAAAAGAAATGTCCTCCTCTGTCTAATTCACAACAAAAACTCTGGGTTGCTTATTAGTATTTCTTTTAGTCCTTAGGTGGTCATATTATCAGCAGACTGCCGACCTCTGACCTCAACCCTATTTTGGGTGTAGGCAACTGCATCCTCAATGTTGCGTCAACAGGTGAGTTACTGAGTTCCCTTCTAGGCACAGATGAGTAATCCAGACACTGAGCACAGAGATGTGGAGTGATAGGAACTCATCATTCACACCATTTTCAGGGTGCTGATGTCTCATTTTGTTGTTGGAAGACCCTGACGCACACACATCGGGAAGACAGCAAAATGACACCCTTCTAGCAATCGAGAATTGTCAATAGATCCATCTCCACTTGATTTACTCTCTGATTGTGTGAGATATTATTAATTGTCAACCTGATAGGATCTGTAATCAATAAGAGACAACCCTTTAGGAACACCTTGATTCTGAGTCTACCCTGACTTAGGGTCACATTCCACATGATGAGGACTCATATTGCAAGACTGTCCCCACTTCAGACCCCAACCACAAACTGGGTCTCTGGAACTTCTGACCAAAATCAGGGTTTCCATGACCCCACCCTTTGGGTCTATTATTTTGCTACCTTGGCTCCCAAAACTCAGGCATGCGCTTTACTATCATCTTAGTTAGGGTTTCTGTGAAGGGACACCGTGACCACAGCAACCTTTACACAGGAAAACATTGAATTGAGGTAGTGGCTTTCAGTTCAGAGGTTCAGTCCATTATCATCATGGTGGGGAGCATGGTGGTGTGCAGGCAGACAGGGTGCTGGCTACATCTCGATCAAAAGGCAACAGGAAGTGGACTGTGGGTCAAACTGAGTGAAACTTGAGCAAAAGAGACCTCAAAGCCCGCCCCCACAGTGACACACTTCCTTCAACAAGTCCACACCTACCCCAACACAGTCACACCTCCCAGTAATGCTGGGGACCATTTTCTTTCAAACCACCACAACTGTGTTTGCCCATTTACTGTATGGGATATTATATATGTCAAAGGTTACTCGTGAGCCCTGGGTGAAGACATCACAGGGCGGTACTCATGGGAAAGGACACAGAGCTGCTAAGTTCTCTCCAAGCCAACCACCGTCCAGATACCTCCACATGTTCCGTCATCTGGACCCAGTCTTTAGAACCTCATGGTAGATGTGGTTGAGGACCCAACTGGTGTTTGCTAAAGTATCAATCTTCTCATCACGTGGTTGGTTCCCCTGGCAACCAGCTCCCATCCTGAAGCCATTCAAGTGCCCACCAAGAGTCACTTCATCAGTGAGAAAGATGCTTCCCTCATGCAGGAAATCCCAGGGAGTTTAGATGTCAGATGCCCCTACCTCTCAGGAAATCACACAGGCCCAAGAGTTCTTTATCATCAAAAAGAACCGAAAGGCAAACACTGAAGCAGGACAGTCTCCTAGCTCTCCTGCCCGGGGCTCTAGTGCTCCTGTCAGAGACTAGGACAGGAGCCAAACTTGTATTTCTTACTAGCTCATAACACTGCGGGCACTGTATGCATGTGTGTGTGCACTGTATGCGCACGAGCGTGTATGTGTGTGTGTGTGTGTGTGTGTGTTTATGTGTGTGCACTCATGCATGTGTGTGTGTACTGTGTGCATATGTGTATGTGTGTGTGTGCACTGCATGCATGTGTGTGTGTACTGTGTGCATATGTGTATGTGTGTGTGTGTGCACTGCATGCATGTGTATTTGCACTGTGTGTATGTGTGTGTGTTTGCGCACGCGCGTGTTAGATCAAACTCAGAGCCTTGAGTATGCTAAGCAAACACTCTACCATTGGGCTGGAACACCAGTGCCACATGAGTCCTGTCGTGGGAAATTCTATAGCAGAATCCACAGGAGAGGATCCATGGCCATCACATGCTTACCCTTTGTGATGTCAAGGGCTACTACACAAATCATCATTAACGCTCACCTTGTCGAATAAACTTATTTAAAAGGGAGGTTCCAGAAGGACAGGACAGTGAAGTAGTCCCCATGTGGTGAGACAAAGAAAGCTCTTCCTGGGTCACACATTACACAATCAAAATCAGTCTATTTTTACTTGACTTTTGATCAGAAAATGTATTCGTTAATTTGAGCCAACACCCTTTCCATCAATCCTTCTCCAGAATGTCTGTTACCTCTGGGCACAGATCACACCCACCTTCAAAGGACAAAGATTCATCCTCACCCAGGCTCAGGAAGAAGACCACCCCCACAAAGAGTTCCCAAAATGCCACAAGGAAATATGTCACCTTATCCCAGGTGGCTTTCTCTAGAAGTGTGATGTTTATTTCTGGGTCTGTGTTTTAGGATTTGGGTTTGAAATAATCACATGAGTTTGTTGTTATTTCATGTGTTGAGGGACATGACTACCATTATCCATATTTCATCTACTAATATCCCTGTCTTCACAAAAGATGTCCGCATGCTTACCATATGCCTTCAGACATTTGAAGTCCTCACCCTCGCTCATTCATGTGTGCTCTGCCCACCCCACAAACATCGTCTGGCTCTGTGAACACATGTACACACTGATTCAGGATGTTCTCCCGCTAAGTCACACACTGTGAGATGGGCAATGTTTCCCACACACTGGATGACCCTGCCACTACAGGGAGAAGGCTGTCATTACCAGGTGAGAATCAGATCATGGGGTTGCATGAGTTTCAGGTAGCTATTTTTCCATTTAATTTCCACTTTAGATGTTTTGTTTTGTTTTTCGAGACAGGGTTTCTCTGTGTAGCTTTGCACCTTTCCTGGAACTCACTTGGTAGCCCAGGATGGCCTTGAACTCACAGAGATCCACCTTTCCTGGAACTCACTTGGTAGCCCAGGCTGGCCTTGAACTCACAGAGATCTGCCTGGCTCTGTTTGCTGAGTACTGGGATTAAAGGCATGCGCCACCCCCCAGCTTGGAACCTGTTTTTAGAATAGGAATACCACTGGATATTATCAAGAAAAGATCTACAGTTGTATAGGCCTTTGATGAAATGCTTTTGCTTTGGCAGAAGGAGCCCAGCAAATCCCTCTGGATGATCGCTTTCTTGCCGGACTACCAGATGCGAGCCTGAAGCCAGACCAAGTGCTCATCTCTGTTTTCATGCCCCTCTCTGGGAAGGTATGAGGTCACAGGGTTACAGTATCCACTGGCATCGCTGGTCTTTACCCTGAATTAGCCTTGGCATAGAGAAGCACAGAATTTGTAGCAAATGCCTTTTGCTTGCAGAGGTGCAAATAATTCCAGATTCGATGTAACCAGCTCCTTCAACAATGTCTTGCAGCATCAGGACATTGTGTTCTTTCCCCACCTAGCTCTCAGGCTCAGGACACTTGGATCCACAGAGCAGTTCAGTGAAAAGGACCGATGTCCTCAAGGGATAGGTGAGGAGATGGCACTCCAAGGAGGTTTTATCATTTCAACCAAGATTTATGGTGAAAGGTTGGTGGAAACAGGAGCCCAAGCCGCCACCAGCCTCAAAAGAGCTAAGTAGAAGAGTCATCTAAAAAATCATTTGGCCTTACTGTACCAGATTAATGTTTCCTTTAAATTATTGAAAATTACAGAGACGTGCATGATGGGCCAGTGAGCTCCGCTTATAGGAGGACGCTCTCAGCATATCAGGCTTTCACGTGGTCATTGGTGGAGAAATACAGCTTTGACACACTTTCCATTCAGTCACAATATCTGTTTGCTATCCAGAAGCTTGGGCAAGTGTTTGTTGCTGTAGTCTCGGGTTTTGTTTTTGAGAGCAGTTCAACCCAAAAAGGGGAAGCGGTCGTCACTGCCAAGCACACTCATTCCATTGACTCTTGCCCACAGTGTCATTCACTCACTCGCCATTCGTTGAGGGGCTTCTGAGCAGATGGAATGCCAAGGACAGACTGAGAAGTCACTTTCACTTACCCAAAACATGAATAGGTACCTTCTCTCTGCCAGGGCCTAAAACAGATTACAGTTTTAGCCAAAGTTCAGAGATGTAGCCAAATAAATGAGAACAATAAAATTAAAGATTCGCTGCTGCTGATTGAGGAGCAGATCTTAACGTTCAGAACCTCGTGGGCTAGCTTCAAAGATGCTACGACTTCCAAATGAGTTTTGCCAAAGGAGAAGAGAAACGGTGTTCTAAGCACGGAGACTATTCCGGGGTTCAAGTGTCTTAGTGAGAGTATCTGTAGTGAGTAGGAGGACTCAGAAGTTAAAAAGAAAAGCACATTCCATGCTCCATCACCCACATTGTATTCCTGTCACCACCCCCCCCCCCCAAAGTTCAACCTAAATCAGTTCACGAGGAGAGAATCAGATAAACCTAGTTAGGGACAGTCCACAAACAGTCTGTGGTTCCCCACATTCAGTGTCATGGAGGAACAAAGCACGGTACTCCCTCAGAACAAAGGAACTAAGGGGGTTGTGACCATGCCACCTTCACCATCCAAGGCAGGGTGGGGGTCCCACCTGCACGCATGTAGAAATGTGAATGTGAACAGTATGTCAGATAATAGCATCATATCATTACCTGCTAATAAAGCTTGCAGATATCAATGCCATTGACATGGCGCTATAGAGGAGAAAGCCCTTGTATTTTTTTTTTTTTTTTTTTTTTGGTTTTTCGAGACAGGGTTTCTCTGTGTAGCTTTGCACCTTTTCCTGGAACTCACTTTTTAGCCCAGGCTGGCCTCGAACTCACAGAGATCCTCCTGGCTCTGCCTCCCGAGTGCTGGGATTAAAGGCGTGCGCCACCACCGCCCAGCAAGCCCTTGTATTTTAGGAGTTACATATAGACATATTTAGTGAAGAATTATCCTGGTGTCAATGATTCATTTCAACAAAGGTTGAGTGTGTGTGTGTGTGTGTGTGTGTGTGTTAAGCTTAAGGGTAGGCATATGTGATTAGTCACTGGTAAATCCATGAATCTAAGTGAAGGATATATATTTATTTACAGTTCTGCTCTAAGACGGCTATGGATTTGAAACATTTCAAAATAAACAGCCGTTCTTCTCGTTTTTTTCCAGTGGGAGTTTGTGTCAGCTTTCCGACAGGCCCCACGTCAGCAAAATGCCCTTGCGACGGTGAACGCCGGAATGAGGGTTGTTTTCAACGAAGACACAGGCACCCTGGCGGACTTCCGCATCTTATATGGAGGCGTTGGTGCGACCACAGTCAGCGCAAATAAATCCTGCCGGCGGCTGATCGGAAGGTGACTTACAGACGCTTGCTCTTCCCAGATGAGTCGCTGTCCTTTGAACAGTGGCAGCTGACATGATTATCAAAGGGGAGGAACTGTGCCTTCTCTCTGTGGCCGGAGCACTTTGGAGTAAGCACAAGGAAACAGCTCGCCCGAAGACGGCGTTGGTGTGTGCTATGCTCTTCCTGTGTGAGAAAGTAAATTTGAGCAACCTTTGTTTATATTTTAGGTTTCCTTTGATAAGTGTACCAGGCTTTTTCTTGGGGGCCACCAACCAGTTCCCAAATTGTGACGCAGAGACCTATTCTTAGTTTTGAATGCTTGGCCTAGCTTAGCTGGCTAGCTCTTTTAACTTAAATGAACCTGTTCGTTAATCTAGCTTTTGCCTCGGAGCTTTCCACCTTTCTTACTTCTGTATACCTAACTTTCACTGCTTCTTGGGTCTGCTGGCTGGCGGCTGCCTGGATTCCGGCCCCGGGTGTCTCCCTCATTCTCTCCTCTCTTCTTCTCTCGTTCCTTCTTTCTCTTGGGCCTAGATGTCTCCTCCTATTCATTCTCTCTGCCTGCCAGCCCTGTCTATCCTTTCTCTGCCTAGCTATTGGCCATTCAGCTCTTTATTAGACCAATCAGGTGCCTTAGGCAGGCAAGGTGAAACAGATGCAACATATTTACATAATTAAACACACATCCTTACATCATTAAACAAATGCAGCATAAACAAATGTAACACACCTTTACACAGTTAAAGTAATATTCCACAGCATAAACAAATGTAACACATCTTTGCCTAGTTAAAATAATATTCCACAACAGGTAAGTATTAAATACTTGTTTGGCCCTGCCCATACTGAATTGGTTACATTCCTTTCCATGTGCCCAGGTGTTGGGATGAAGGGATGTTGAATGAAGCTTGCCAGCTGGTTCTGGAAGAAGTCTCCCTGCCAGCATCAGCCCCTGGAGGAATGGTGGACTACCGACAGACGCTGACCATCAGCTTCCTCTTCAAATTTTACTTAGAAGTGTTGAAGCAGTTAAAGATGAGGGTAAAGTTGTGGTTGTCCTTAGGATGCCCTGGGGAAGAGAGTTTGTTCTAGATGCTTCTCCAGCCTCTGGGAAGCTTAAGGGAACACCATGTGCTGACCTCACTATAGTTCTGTTCGTGAGCTACGTTTCTGAGGACCATGCTGAATGAAACCTGAAGCTCTCCTTAAGTTCACTCAAACTTCCCCAGAGCAATAAAAACAAAAGTCAGAAGACCGTGCAGCAACAAACATTTAAAATCCTGTATCTCAACTAAATCTCCACAAGAAGTACTCTCCATTAAATAAACTATACGTCTGTATTCCAGGATCCCCGTGGATACCCTGACATCTCCAAGAAACTCTTACATGTTCTGGAAGACTTCCCTTTGACCATGCCACAGGGGATGCAGTCATTTAAGGTCGGTACACTTTCTCAATGAACAGAATGTGGTAGAATATTATTTTAAGGTATGTTACTTTTGTTTTTGTTGCATTTGTTTAACTCTGTGAAGCTGTGTTATTGTGCCTGTGTGAAACACCTGATGGTCTAATAAAGAGCTGAATGGCCAATGGCAAGGCAAGAGAAAGGATAGGCGGGGCTGGCAGGCAGAGAGAAGATATAGAGAGGGAGAAATCTAGGAGGAAAGCTCTAGAGCCAGAGAAGGAGACGTCTCCAGCCATCCAGCAAGCCACAAAGAAAGGTATGCAGTAATAGAATGGGAAAAGCCCAGAGGCAAAAGGCAGATGGGATAAGTTAAAGCTGGCTAGAAACTAAGCCAAGCTAAGGCCAGGTATTTATAAGTAAGAATAAGTCTCTCCGTGTGTGATTTATTCGGGAGCTGGGTGGTGAACCCCTCCCCCCCCCCCCCCCCCCCCCGCCAAGAGTGAAAAACACCACCAACAGGACAGCCAAATGGGGCTGCAGCTGTTTTTTGACCTGGTTTTACTTTGGATCTCAAGTTGCTACTGTGGTCTTTTAAGAAAGGTTCAGCTATGGAATTACATTCATACTCAATAGTCAGAAAATGCAGTAGAATGGTAGTTTCTATTGACGATAGCCAACAAAACTAAATCTCTAGAAATAAAATCAGGAAAAAAATATGCAGTGCTTGTATAAAACAAACTCTTAAACTGCTGATAAACTTTTTCAAAGAAAGTGTATTTGAATTAAAAGAAACACAGGTCATAGTAGGAAAACATAGCATATAAAGATAACAATTTTATCATAAGTAATGTAGATATTAAATATATTTCCAATCATAATGCTGACAAGAGTTTTGGAAATTTTGATTTCAAGGTTTATCTAGAAATCTGGAAGCAGGCATTTATACAAACCAATAACGAGGAGTGGACCCAACCCTCTTCAGCCCTGATGACGCTGAACCTCCAGCTCTAGGAGCTAAACATATAGGCACTGCACTAAACATCATAATCATTACAGGATTCAGGAACAGACTGAAGATCAATAAAGCAGCACATAGTCCAGAAACAAACCAGGAAGCGTGCCATCATGAAAACAAAATTACATTTCAAATAAACGGTCAAATGGGGGGTTTAAGTAAAGACTTCTATGTGAGTCACTTTAAAAATAAAGAACAGAGCCATGTTTTCTACCTTACAGTGCATGTGAAGTCCCGATTTATTACTATTTTAAACATTAAAAAGCAGCAACATGAAATCACTAGGTTAAGGGGTGTGCAGATTCGGAGGAGGTCTTCCAAACAGGACTGACACCCAGACGCCATGCAGGAAAGCCTGACAGATCCAGCCACATAAAAGAGAATGCACGAGCGATTAAAAAAAAAAAACATGCACAGCAAAAACTTTTACAAATGAATAGACGTAAAGAATTGGCAGATCACTGGGGAAAAAAAATTTAACTACAACGTTAAAACAGACAGAGCCTCACTCAGAATTTTTTAAATGCATTTTAAGACAACTGTGAGATAAATTTTCAGTCTATCAGACTGGAATAATTTAAAATCTTCATCGTGCCCAGGTCTCACTGGACCTGAAGTATTTTTCTACAAACCCGGTCTCATAGAATCAGGTTGCTGAAATAGAGCAGCCTATCTGTAAAGGTAGTGGGGCTCTCTGAGATCCCAGCAGCAGGGGGCAGCAGAGACCTCCTGTGCTGTGTGGATTCATTTCACGCCCCGGTTTTAAGAGGCTTTTTCTGTTGCGTTTTCTGAGGCAACGGTTAAACAAAAAGAGACAGCGTTATCCGTTCCTGTCACTGTCTCCGTGGCAGGGAGTGCTCAGGTGGCCGCTGGCTGGAAGTTACCTGGAGAGCCTCCTTGCCAGGTTTCACACTACTTTGCTGAGGAGACATGAATGTCTGTTCACCCCACGTAGGGAACCTCTGAGGGGACAAAGGAAAGAGCCCAGCCAAGTCCAGCTTGGTGAAACCATGAATGTATTGGACTAACTCATGGGGGCACAGGTGAGGGATTACTTACAGGACTATGGGTAGCCCCCAAACAACTGTGTCGCCAAAAGGTCCCACCCCAGTGGCGGGCCAGCCCTCCTGACCTTTCTAGTCACTCATGTAGAGCTCAGACTCCTGTTTCCATCAACAAAGGTGTTGCTTACACAGGCCTCTCTGTCCTCTGCTCCCATTAAAGAAATCCACCACGGGCCCAGCTCAGATGACTGCCGTGATGGAGCTCTCTGTACTTAACTAGTAATGCAGATTAGCTTTTTCTAGTGCTAGCTATGATAAAATACCTCAGGTAAATCAACTTCCAAAGAGCAAAGGCTCATTCAGCTCACGGTTTCAGGAATTTGCCCCTATGACTGGTTGGCTCCCGTTTCAGGGAGACCGTGGTGAGGTAGAACATCATGGAGGACAGTGTGTTGTAGAACCAAGTTGCTCACCTCATGGCAGCCAGGAAGCAGGGATGAAGAGGAGAAAGAGCTGTGGTCCCGATCCTTTCTCCAGACCCCCAGTGATCTAACTTCCTTCTGCTAGGCTCTGCCTCTTGAAGGCTCTACCCCTCTTCCCAGTATCACCCCAGGATGGTCACCGGGCCTGCAACACCAGGTCTTTGGGAAGATAATTCAGACCTAAATTACAGAAGGAAACATGAGAAAACTTTATACCCATCCATTGGTGCCTGTCCTGTCAACAGAGCTGCCTTTAGAAGTTTTGATGTACCCTTCAGGGTTGGGGAAAGTGTGAACTGAGAAATTAGGGTTATGTACACACACACACACACACACACACACACACACACACACACACACACACACACACTGTTTTTTATTTCTTATTAGAGAAGAAAAGTGTGTCCTTCAATTCTCATACAAATCTAAAACATATAGCAGAGATTTTTTTTTTTCAAGACAAGGTTTCTCTGTATAACAAACAGCCTTGGCTGTCCTGGAACTTGCTATGTAGACCAGGGTAGCCTTGAACTCACAGAGATCCTCCTGCCTCTGACTCTCGAGTGCTGGGATTAAAGGCATGCACCACCATAACCCGGTTTAGCAGAGATTTTTTTTTTTAATCATTAATGAGGAAACTATTTTTTAAAAAATCAGTGAATAGAAGTGAAAGGGATTGAGTTTGGTGAAATGTGGCTGATTTAGATGCAAAACCAGAAAATACCTTGCAGAGAACCTGTAACCTTTGAGACCATTTTTTCCTACAGGAAACAAGTAACTTGATTCTCTCTGGAAAACAAAATCAAACCTTGCATGTCCCCATATAACTCTGCATCTCCACCCCACCTCAGCATCATAAAAAATGGAGGAAACCCTGCATGTCCCCACGTAACTGCAGTCTCTACCTCCCCTCAGCATCATAGAAAATGGAGCAAATCCTGCATGTCCCCACGTAACTGCATAGGCGGATTCCAGAGGCTTGCTGGCCAGCCAGTCTAGCTCAACAGCAAGCTCCAGGTTCAGTGAGAGAGGTCCTGCCTCAAAAATAAGGCGAAGAGTCGAAGACACTAGATGTCAAGTTCTGCCGCTAATTGATGACGCTGTCTTCAATGGCCTCTCACTGAGATCTATTTATAAACCTTACAGGTTTCCTCAGAAAATAGGTCTCCTCGCTGCTAGCTGTCACAAAATCTTTGTTCAGGTGGAATCCCTGCTTGTCTCTCTTTACCAGGTGTGAGCACCCTTCTGTTTTACACAGTGAGGGGGGGGGGACTCCCTCCCAGACACCGGATCAGTCACAGACCACCCCCGAACACCTGTTTCACAGAGATCCTTCATTAAGCAGGGAGGAGAGTTAAAGTGGCTGCTTTCTGACTGTGACCTTGCAGGTCCATTCTTAAGAGAAAAGGGGAGGTCGGGGTTAGAATGGGCTGGGGTGCAGTGGGAAAGGAGGGAGGGGAGGAGGGAGAGGGGGAGAGGACACAGGAAAGGGGGAGGGACATCTGTCCCAGAGGACAAAGGACGGCCTCTGGATAGAGGAGACAGACATGGCACATGGGCAAATGGTGGTTTATAAAGGTAGAGGGAAAAAAATCCATGTTAGGATGAGGTGTTTAACTTAATTGGACATGTTAATTAGATGAGCCAAAGGGGGCTTCTGGTTGTTGGACTTTGGTAGTCAGTCTCAAGAGGAGGAAGTGACCAAATAAAGGAGTAGACTTTGGTTTTTAGCAAGGCAGAGGGAATGGGGAGAAGGGGAGGCCTGCCAGAGTCACGTGCTGCAGTGGGCTAGTGTCCCTTCATGCAGATAGGCAACGGGAAAGAAGAAAAACCCAGGTTGAGCTGAACTGAGCTGCTTTGGAAAGCTTGCCTCAAGAGAATGGGCAAGACGGCCACTTCCTGGTGGATCCTGCTGACCCTGGTCTTTCTTAATCGTTTCCTTCTGTGTTCTGTTTTTAACACAGGGTGTGGACCCCCGGCAGCCCCTGCAAGACCCAGTCGGGCGTCCCATCATGCATCAGTCTGGCATTAAACATGCCACAGGGGAGGCAGTCTTTTGTGATGATATGTCTGTCTTGGCAGGAGAACTCTTCCTGGCCGTGGTAACCAGCAGCAGGCCACACGCTAGAATCATGTAAGCGATGATGGTGGGATTGGGAGGTTTGGAATACCCAGCGGGTACCTAGGGATGAGGTTGCCTCTCGGCAATTAATCCACTCAACACACTGGAAACACAATGTGAGCATGTATCTTGAAAACACAAGATGAAGGGAAACCGTGGATGTGGGAGCGTAGAAGAGGAAGCCCCTACTATATGGACAACTTTTTTCATCTGAAGAACTTGCTGTTCTTATCTGAAAATTTAATGGGGCAAGAATGACTTTCCTGCCTGTGAGACCCCCAAAGCTGTGATCCTCTCTGTCTTTTATGACGGTCTACCTTCAGAGGAGCCCATTTCTCAAAGTGCCAGCCCCTGAGCACTGGCCTAGGGAAGCAGGCATGGACTCACCCTGGAAGGTGAGGCTAGTCTGTGCCCAGTGGAACGAGTGTCCTCTACCTCCAACATCATTTGGCCCGTGTTAAGACTCCACATTGTGGACTTGCCTAGTGATGCTCATGTGAATCCGGGGAGTTCCTCAGAATCTCCGTCTTCCCTTGGATGAGGTCCTCACCGCTGGGTGACACACATTATGGTTTTATCTCCTTCCCAGTTCCCTCGACGCCTCCGAGGCCTTGGCATCCCCTGGTGTGGTTGATGTGATAACAGCTCAAGATGTTCCTGGTGACAATGGCAGAGAAGAAGAAAGCCTGTATGCACAGGATGAGGTACTGGCAGGGGCTCTCCCCTGGTAGAGATCATTGCACCAGGGCTTTGTGTACGTGACCGCATACCCTCCCCAGTGACCTGAGACTACCTGTCTGCTAAGCCTTGCTCTGTAACTGACTTGGGGCAGTGAGAACCAGCTAAGCGGGCATACTTCTCCTTTTAAGACCAAGACATTGAGGCTTGGATACTTTGGTGACTTACCTGAGGCACATCAGTAGAGGCGCTGTTCATGCCAGCCTGTGCTCTGGGATACAAGTCACCCTCCCCGCCCCAATCTGGAGCACAGCCCTGCTTCCTCCCTGGCTGACAAGAGGAAGAAGCCATCTTTCATTCTCTCTCATGTATCCTCTGCTTCTCCTCAGGTGACTTGCGTGGGTCAGATCGTTTGTGCCGTGGCTGCTGATACTTACGCTCATGCCAAGCAAGCCACAAAAAAAGTGAAGATTGTCTATGAAGATGTGGAGCCCGTGATCGTGACAGTTCAGGTAACTTTAGCATCTGCTTGCTCTTGGGGCCACCTGGCAATGAGTTTTGGTAGGAAGCGTGAAAGGGTATTGTTAGAGGGAGATTCCTTAATTTATGGCATTTGTCACGCACTCTGGCGATAATACACACAGAAAAAAAAATTTCTGGAAGTTTCTTGCCTTCCTTTTTCCATCAGATACTTCTGGCTAGAAATGGGCCTCCAATCCCACTACAGACCCCTCCTGGGACCACCAGCCCTGAGGACACCTGAAACAAATCCTTCTGGTTTTCCCAATTTCCAAGTTTAACACTTGAATCTTAGAAAGTTCACCCCTTTGCCTCTTAGGTGGATTTGAAGATCTGTAAATTTGGAATTCATTTCTCTTAGCATCTGCCCTGGGTTCCATCTGCCCGGGCTCCATGTCATCTTTAAGTTTTCTGTTGCCCTACATGGGACTGGCCCCTTCCCCGGAGCGTGGAGAGGATCCTTTTGCTTTTCTTCACATTTTTCTAGATTCCAAGGTAAACTGCAGCAATTCCTTCTTGCATTTCGTGGCTGACCCACTAGAGAAGGAAGCAGCACCATTCACCAGGAGAGGGCCAGTGATGGGAATCGGCTGCATTGCTTGGCAGACCAGACAGCCTGCTGAGCGTTCTCTACTCTTTTACTACGGACTCATTAAGATTTGGCCACAGATCCCTACAGCGGGGTCACATACACTTGAAGTCAAGTGCTAAGAAAAATAAGAGATGAGCAGAGTTAACCTTACCACACTGGCTCATTGCATCAGAATAGACCAGGATCAGGAGGGTTAAGGACTGGTAAAGAGGTCAAAAGCAAAATCTAAGCGTTGAGGGAGGAAGGCTCAGGTGGACGCCTTAATAATATTTCTGAGTACGGCTCAACTTCTGACTTCCGTAAGAGAGAAGATTAATAAATTAGCTATGTAAGGTAGGTGTACAGAAGATAGGCAGCAACTGGAAACATCTGCCAGCCACAACACAGGAAACAAGCATATCCCTAGTTATATAAATATTTCCTAGAAATGAAAAAAGGAATAAAATAGGAAAACTGAACAAGTAGATCCAAGTAGGCAGACCACAAGAAGAAATTACAAATGGCCAATGTGTGATGCTGTGAATAAAAGAAGAAAATTAAGAGCTATAATGAGCTGTCGTTTTCCACAAAAATACCAAAGTGTGATAACACTGAGCGGGTGAGCTGTAGGAAAGGAAGCAGGTATTGTCTTATCTTCCTGAGATGAATAAGAAACACAACAATAATCTCTGTGAAGGAACATTAGCAACGTCTATGAAAAGTCTACGCAAATAAGTCCTTTGCCAGCAAGCCCAACATAGGATCTTATCCCCAGGCTTAGACTGCCCACCTGCAAGAGAAGGTCTTCAGAATCATTCCCTGCACCGTTGTTGGCAACAGTGAACACTGAACACAAGCCCAGGTCTCCTCTGTAGAATGGAACTAAAGCTTGGCAGAGCACTTGCCTAGCATGCAGGAGGCCCTGAGTTCAACCTCTTTGAACCAACACACACACACACACACACACACACACACACACACACACACACACACACTGGAATTATGTGGAATTGTGTGTACTTTTTTTATGAGCACATTCTGTATCCCATGGGTACAGAAAGATCTCTAAATCGTACTGATAAATGAAAGGCAAAAGTGTGAATAATCAGGGGGTGAAGAATACAGACTTATGTTTTTTTCGTATTTGCATATATCTGGAAGATATAAACAAAAAATACATAAAAATCTAACGGTAGTGCTTACCTTTGGGGGGTGCACCCACATATGTGCACCCACAGGAGGACTGCCTCTTCACCAATCTATGGGGGTGCTCTCTCACTTTGCAAATGCTGAAATATGTTGTTTAATTTCAAAAAAAAAGTTTTAAATATAGCTTTGAAGAAAAAAAGTGAACCATTCACAAAATAAAGAATCAAGAGAACAGCCAGCTGAGACTTTGAGAGGACCTTGGCTAAAGTAAGGGACTCGGTTATGTGTCTGATTCCAGCTACTGAAATTATTCTTTTTGTCACACTCATCAACATATCTGGCTATGACGGGAGGGTGGAGTGAACTCCAAAGCTAGTGTAAGTGTTTAGGCTAATCTAGCTGTAAGCCTCCATAATGGGTTTCTTCTGAAGATTAAAGAACACTCGTGTCCTGAATCCAGGGAAGATTGATGTGCGGTTGCATAATGGGCTGGAGTACACTGTGATCGTGTCTTCCAAAATGTGCCGGCTCAGAAGACAGGATCTAAGGTGTCCCCAGACTCACTGAGGGACTAGCCAGTCATGTGCTGGCTGGGGAATTTTGAAATTAATGCTTATCACTATACATGGGTTTCAGTGTGCAGGACCTGCAAATGACCAGACTGAGCAGCATGAATAACACCTTTTATTTGTTACCTTCCCAGGACGCACTGCAATATGAATCATTCATCGGACCTGAAAAAAAACTGGAAAGAGGAAATGTTCAGTCAGCATTTCAAAGTGTTGATCAAGTCCTCGAAGGTGAATTCTTTTGGGGAGGTGTTCAGGGAGGTGGTTGAGACAGGGTCTTACTCTATAGCTCTGGCTGGCCTCAAACTCACTATGTAGGAACCAGGCTGACCTCAAACTCACAGAGATCCGCCTGCCTCTGCCTCTTGAATGCTGGGATTAAAGGCGTGGTCTACCATACCCAGCCCTTTGAAGCTGAATCCTGAAGTACTTTCTTCTCAATTACAGGAGGTTTTAATACATTGATACTGCGGCTTCTATGAACGTTGAAGTGATGCTGTGGTGTATCCCAGCACTCCGGATAATGAGGCAGGAAGAACATGAGTTTGCAGGCAGCTTGGGCTGGGGCATAGTGAAAGCCGTCCCCAAAGCTAAGGGTGGGGGACATAGCTCAGTGGTAGTGCTTGCCCAGCACCTCCAAGGCTTAGATGAACTTAATGAATCTTAACTCTTCTCATGAAGTGAGCTATGAGGGGGAACACCCAGAATATCAGACTCAGAGAGAATTCTGGGAAAGATATGGGAGAGCTTGATTCATTGAGAAAAACAACAAACAAACAAAAACAACTCTACTACCTTTGCAGACAATGGAAAACATTTGGTATTTTTGAATAGGAAAGCGGCAGGGTCTCAGTTGCCATGTAGAGCACTTGGCAGAAAAACTCAGATTGAAATGGGATGAACCGGTCCATCATGGCCAGGTCAAAGGTCACCACAAAGTCGCCGTTGAGAGAACTGATGCTGTCTGGCAGGAGAATGTAAGTGAAGAGTTAGGCACTGACTAGATGTGACCAGCAAAGAACCTAAGACGACTCTGAAATTACAGACGGGTTGTCCAGGGGAAAAGTGATACTATTAGCAACATGGTTGACATCTTCGTGGACAGACAGATGAGGGATCCAAGTGGCATTGACCGTACCACC
Source organism: Peromyscus maniculatus bairdii (assembly GCF_049852395.1). Classification (NCBI taxonomy): domain Eukaryota; kingdom Metazoa; phylum Chordata; class Mammalia; order Rodentia; family Cricetidae; genus Peromyscus; species Peromyscus maniculatus. Next base: position 56,112,879 of record NC_134864.1, on the reverse strand, counting down.
CACAAAAATGAGATGGAATTCATCAGCAGTTAAGAATTCAGAGGCTTGGAAAAGAGTGGAGCTGGAGACAAGTTTTGGGAGGATCCATAAAAATCAGTCTGGTCCTTAAAGGAGTAAAAAATACCTAAAAATCCATTTAAAATCCATATTTAACCTGTTTCCACAGGGATTTGACGTGACCTCCAGGTAATAAGACCAAACCCCGGGGTTCAAGTCGAAACTGATGCTGTGAAAAGAAAAATTTGAGACGAATTGAAGTTAAGAGTTTAATTGAGTGAAAATGAGTCTCAGATTAGGGGCTCGGAGGAGTTCAGAGCACTCTGCTCCCACGGGGTGGACAGAAAGATTCAGAGACAGGAAGAAAAGTGGGTGGAGAAACCGGTCAGTTGGTGGTTTCTGATTGGCTGAAGCTCCGGGGCTGGGATTAGCGGAGACTTAAAAAAAAAAAAACAAACAAACAAAAAAACAAAAACCACATTCATGAATTAGGCTGAAATTCATCATTGCAAGTATGGAGGCATTCTGGGGCCGAACATAACAGCACTGCAATAAAAGTTACAGTCACCAAACACTAGGAAAGGAGGGGCAGGAAGCAAAGGGGGCAGAGGATGAGAGGGGCCCAGTCTTCAGCGAGGATCCGCTGAACCCCTTACAGCTTCAAACCTGTTTCCCAGAGAAGTGAAGCTGGATGAACATGGTGATTCAGGGATGTTCACCAGGGACACTCAGCCCTGGAAGTCAATCGGGGCAGAAGAGTCAACACAGCCTAGAAATCCAGACCAGTTTAAGAGCTGTATTTGTGGATGGATCGTAAACACTCCACAGTTAGTAGATCTTCTAACTACTCCTTTACACACGTCCACCTTCTTGACTGCAGACCAGCCTTATTGTTTGTTTGTTTTTCGAGACAGGGTTTCTCTGTGTAGCTTTGGAGCCTGTCCTGGCATCTGCTTTGTAGACCAGGCTGGCCTCGAACTCACAGAGATCTGCCTGCCTCTGCCTGATGAGTGCTGAGATCAAAGGCTTGTGCCACCACTGCCCAGACAGCCTTATATTTTAAGAATCGTTTCTACATTTATTTGGGGGTGTGGTGGTGGGGTGCAAATCTTCAGCCTTGCCATCAAGTACCTTTATCCATTGGCCTATCTCACTGACCCTCAAAGTTTATTTTTTAATACCTATGACGATGAATCATAGGTTTCTGAAACTTTTGCTTCCTTAGGCAAAATTTGTAAATGGAAGGAGGAGGAGAGACAAATTTATCCTGCCCTCCTCCTCCTCTCCCTCATCGCAAATCTGTACTCTGTCTGTGTTTTTGTGTGGGTGGGGGTGCAGTTTGTAGTGTTGAGAATCTGACTCAGACCCTGACACTTGCCAGCCAGGTGAGCACTTTACCACTGTGGGTCCTAGCGAAGTCTCTTCCAGCTCAGTGGGTAACTGAGATGTGGTCTGTGGTTTTAATACGCCCAACAAGCAAATGAAAAGACATCAGGCTGAGTGAGTGTCACTGTTCCAGTACAAGTTTCTGTATGCTATGTAAAATCATTAACTGTCCTGGGCAGCCTCGTTGCAGAGATGAATTTACCCTTAGGTAAATCATCTTGTACTTGAAATCCCAGTTGTTGCTCAAGCCAACAGAAATTAATTTCTAGTTCTTAAGAACGCACTGACATGAGTAGGTAGGGAAATGGAGCCAAATGCATAGGAGATTTTAAATTGCATATAATTAGCCAATTATGCATAATGACAGCTGCTTATGGGAACGTTGTCAAATTGCAATGATTTTTTTTTTAAAAATCAAGACAGGAAACTAAATGCTATTCCCATGACCTAAAAGAAAATCATGACATTTAGCAAAACATGCCATACTCCACTTCAGATGTTTCTAAAGGATGTGTCTCTAAAGCTACGTGTGTTTGCTGTGTCTAAAAGGGGAAGTGCACTTTGGAGGCCAGGAACATTTTTACATGGAGACCCAGAGCGTACGTGTGGTACCCAAGGCAGAGGATAAAGCCATGGATATATATGTATCAAGCCAGGATGCAGCATTTGCTCAGGTAGGTTTCATTTTAACGTGCCATTCATCTGACTTCCAGCTATGAGATGAAGGTAGGAGATACCAGTTAGACCAAAGTTGAACATCAAGTCACAGAGGCAAAACCGAGCCCCGATTTTTAGCAGCTCCTTCTGTCCTCTACAAAAGTCTATCCACTTCTCAGATGCCGGCTGCCTCCCGTCTCACTGGGAAATAAACTGAGGCTACAGGGCGTGGCTGCTCCTAGTCTTCATCTTCCTGAAGCCCCTCCCACCTCCAGGGTGTGGTGGGGGGCCTCTCTCCTCTGCAGTCGGAAGCTTTACATCTGCACTTTTGGCCCCATAGAAACCCACATTTGCCTCTGCTGTGTTCTATGATGTCAATTTCTAATTATTCGCAACCTGTTCAGATCAGCACACAAAAACATGTTTGCCGTGTGTGTGTGGGGGTGGGGTGGGTGGACATGCATATGAGCAAGTATGTATGGAGGCCAGGGGTCCACCTCAGATGTTGTCCTCAGGTGCCACCCACCTTGTGTTTTGAGATGGTCTCACACTGACCTGGAGCTTCCCAAGTATTCAAGGCTAGCTGACCATCAGGCACCAAGGGTCCACCTGGCGCTTCTTCCTCAGCGCTGGGACTGTAACTGGTCACCAGGTCACCCAGCTTTTTTTACACATGGTTCTGGGGATTGAAATCTGGTCTGCGTGCTATTGCAGCAAGTGCTTTACCCATGGAACCATCTCGCCAGCCCAAATATGCCCCGTTCTTAAAAATAACCCTCCTGGCTGGGCTATGGTGTGATGAGTTCAAGGCCAAACTCAATCAGTGAGATTTTTGTCTCAAAAAAAATAAAGTAGGGAGCTGAAGAGACGGCTCAGCCTTCAGAATACATGCTGCTCTTCTCCAAGACTCAAGTTTGATTTCCCGGCACCCACACCAGGGAGCTCACAATCACTTGTAACTCCAGCTCCAGAGGATCCCACACCCCTAAGCTCTTCCAACATTTACACACACATACACACACACACACACACACTTAAAATAAAATAAAATTAAAAGTGTTAGTTATCATGCAGCACTGTTTACCCTGCAAGAAAAGTCACAAAGCACAACAAAACCCACTATAAGAGTTTATTAGGAGAAGGGATGGACAGAAAAGAATGTGCTTAGGCCTACTGAAAGACTGGTACAGGAAGACAGGGGAGAATACATGAGATCCACCTTTTATGGACTCTCCCCTCCACGCATGCGCATATGGACTTACATAGCTACACCATGCATGCACATAGATTTCACCATCACATTGTGCACAGTTATGTGACCACGCAGCGCACGGTTTCCGTAGGCTGTAAGGTCCCCGGAAATGACTAAGTGTCTTAACCAGCACATGCTTGGTCATGGGGGCGTGGCTAGAAAGCCTATCAAAAAGTGTCCCCTGATTCACCTGGTGGCTAATTTGCTTCCATCTCTCCCTCCCTTCTGAGACACGCTCTAAAAACAATGGCTTGCACTTCCCTCTTACACTTCAATCCACTCTTTCTGCCACGGCCACCAGCTGCCGCTGTTCCTCAAATCTAAGCCACGCCTTTCTCTTCTGTCCTGCACATCCTCATTGCCTTCCCCTGCACATCATTGGTTTATTCTCCATGCACCTTGCTATGGCTTCAAGTCCCTCCTTCTGCTAAATGACTATGATTTTTCAAAATAGAAGGTTACACAGTAAAATATAAGAAGGAAATGAAATGTGCTAAATATGTGTGTTTAGGCAAACACACACATAGCCATGTGTCTCTACAATATTCGCTTTTACATTCACAGCATAGTCATTCTTGGGAAGTTTAACTGCTACAAGCCACAGGAATATATCATAAGAACTTAGCTGGTTATGGCAAAGTCACTACCTGGAGGGATCAAGGATTTCCTCCAGAGGAAGCCAAATTCCAAGGAGCATTTGGTGTTATTTGGCTTGTTATATATCAGCTGTTTTCTGTTATGAAAATCATGTGTGCCTTCATTTTTTCCCAATTAATTTTTTTCCTTAGAAGGGCTAACAGTGTGGACTGATCACTCTTTGGACATACACGTTCAAGGTATTTAGAGAACAGCCTCAGGAAAGGCTTCCTTTCCCCCAGCCCATCCATTTATCCCCTTTCAGCAGGTATCTTCCTTAGCCACTTTCAAGGACTAGCAGAAATAACAGTCCAGACCACCACATGCTAGTCGCCTGATTTAAGGTAAATTCCACAAGGAGACACCACCTAGGTCAGATGGGTGTTAAGTAACAGCTTTGTACAATTTAGCTAGGACCCTCCTTTTGTTATAGCCTTACTAACTTGATTGACCGCTAACTCCTTACCTAACCACTTCTAGGAATATTTAGATAACCTTCTGCGCGGCCAGCCATGCATAGCCAGAACCCCAGTTCAAGCCTCCCTGTAATTGCCATCAACTTTCTCTTTTTCCAGATCTTACCTCTAGTTCCAGATCTCCCTTTAACTATCACCAGGGGCATCTAGCTGTACACAGGTTGCCTAGCGACCGAGCACACTTTCACTCACCCTGCAGAAAAACAGCAGATAGCTTGGGCAGATAAGGGTCAAAGGGATAAAAAGGCAGTTTTATTTTCAGAGAATTAAGATAGAACTTAGAGCTATGAGAAGACAGAGAGGAAGAGAGGAGTAAAGAACTTGAGGACGGAGAACTGAGAGGGATAAGGAGGATTTACCAGAAGGAACGTGCGGACGAGATGGAAGATGAGGAAGAGCCAGATGGGGAAGTACTAGCTGGGTAAGAATGGGATGAGAAGGACCTAGATGAGGAAGAATTAAGAAGAGAGAATTAAGATAGAACTTAAGAGGGAACAGTAGATAAAGGTAGAAAGAAATTGGACAAGAAAGGAGCTAGGCACAAGAACAGAACTGAAGCTGTGTAGATAGGATGTTATCCCAGAGAGATAAAAGCAAGTGGACTAAGAGCTTGGTGTGCTGAGATTCTATTCCCTGAAAATAGTCCTCGCCGTTAGTAGTTCTCTCTCCTGAGCCCCTGGGAAGTATAATATTAAGGCTGGTTCCTCTAATATTATACAAGATTCAATGTTGATGAACACTGAGTCGTAGCCAAGTTTCCACAAGTGACTCCATCATGGCTCAAGGCTGCCCTTATCTGCTCTCTCTCTGCCCCAGTTCTGCTGTCTTTCTGGGCCTCTAGCCTTTCTTAGACCTGCACAGCTCCCTAGATTGATTCAGGCCCTTCAGAAACAACATAGATTATCCTGAGTCCACAGACACTGTTTACCATCAGGTTTGCACAGCCCCGCCCCATCACTCACTACCCAGGATGCATCCCTCCCTTTCCAGCCACGCTCCTCCTTTCTTGTGTGAGCTCTTTGTAGCGTGCTGTGCTGGTGGTCATGCTTTTCTACCCATCGAGGCAGGAGCAATTATTCCCTGATTGATGTCTAAGTTAAAAGGAGGAGTCGCCATTCTTTAAAGTCCCCCTGCCGCCACCTCTCACCCAGCTTCCCTCTGGTCCATTTGCTTCCCTTCAGATCCATCCCCTGGGTCATAGCAGGCTCAGATTTACCTTCGTGTCACATGGTCCGCTGATCAGCTCTGCAGGCCTGACTTGGAACTGTGTGATATTTCCTTTTGCATAGTGCATGGCTATCTGTCTCTCCTGCCAGTTCGTTTGTAGAAGGTATTAATGCTCGGCCCTAAGAGACCCTGGGTAGGATTACAGAGACCGCCGTACAGCGGGGAGTGAGGAGCCCAGGGTGGCTATTTGTAATGCGATCTATCATCCGTTAATTTTGAAAAGCAACAGCAATGTATCCTTTTGGCAGGCATGTTGCAAGCATCCACAGCATTTTCTGCAGTCGGTACTCAAAATAGAAAAATATATCCTTACTGTAGGCAGTGAGAAAATGCTAAGGGAGTTCTTCGGTAAATGAACTTCTTGCTAATCACGTGGGTTCTGTTTCACCCTCTTGGGGGCCTGTGGCCAAATACTCACAGGAAATGGTGGCTTGCACCTTGGGCATCCCGAAGAATAGAATCAACTGCCATGTGAAGAGGGTCGGTGGAGCCTTCGGAGGGAAAGCAAGCAAGCCCGGGCTCCTGGCGGCCGTGGCGGCTGTGGCTGTGCACAAGTGAGTGGATCTGCCAGCCTCTGTGTCTCCTTCGTGTCCCAGTTCTTACCTCTCTGGTCCCAACAATTTCAAGAGCTTTCTTAGAGATACTCTCAATTCATGCCAAGGGAGGGCAGGCCCATTCAGCCTCACTACAGGGGGGGGGGTCACTGCATTGGGAACAAGTTGACTCTCCTGTCTTCTGGGGGTGGGCTCTGTCTCACACTCCTGCTGGGTTTTCAGCTCAACCACCAAGGAAATGAGAGTAAGTGAAACAGACATTTTCATTGGTCTACAGTATTCACTGAGACATAGGCAAAAGCCCAGAGAGATGGAAGGTAGGATGGAGGGGATGTTATCCATGTGGGTGTTTCACTGCTCCTTACGGAAGAAGACACCTGGTAGCACATTAAAATTTTAGTGTGTTTAGAAGGACAAAAAACAGCTGACATCTGTGCTTCTTGGAAGAGCTATGTGGCTGGGGACTGCGGCAGGAGACTTGCTTTTCACTGAACCGTCTCTTGAATTTTTTAAACTATCCTATGTGCATGGATAACCTATTAAAAATAAATATTATAGTTACTACTGAGGCACATGGCTAACAAAGAGTTCTGATATAATGATGGAAGGGCCAGACCACAAATCCTGTATCTCTGAGGAAGACCTGATATGCTCTCAGATAACTTAGAATCTAGGGAGAGTACCCAGAGTTCCCAAGCCAACACACACACACACACACACACACACACACACACACACACACACACATATGTACACTCACACATTCTCTCTCTCACCACTATGTCCTACAAAAGGACACAATCACGAAGATACGAACCATATGCTCAATGTAGTAATCCTAACCATACTTAAGCAGACTCTGCTGCTAAGAGCTTCAGAAGTGGGGTATTCTTCAGTGAACTGTTGAAGGAAGAAGAGGCTGTGTTGATCTGATGGAGGCATGCCATCAGAGGTCTATGCCACTTTACTATTGTTGCTATTTTACCATTGTGTGTGCACGAGGTAAATACGGGCCAGGCACACTGCGGCACACATGTGTAGCACTGAGAGAACTGCCTCACAGACTCTGTTCCTTCCTTCCATCTTCATGTGGATTCAAGGATCAAACCCAGGTTGCCAAACTTGCATGCAAGCCCCTTTTCTCACTGAGCCATCTTGCCAGCCCATCCATGATGTCTCCTTAGAAGGTGGCATCTAATGCTCGCCTGGAGGGGTCCTGAGGCATGGACTGAAGTTGGAAATGTCCAGAGAAAACTCTGGAATTCTAAGTGCAATCATCTGGATATAACAAAATAAGGCTTAGCCATAGGAACACTCACGAAAACAGAATTAAAACCTAGAAACTTTGTAGGAGAAGAAATAAATGAACATGAATTGGTATTTGAATAAAGAATGCAAGGAATTAAAACATATAATTAGACTTGCATAGTATCTAGACCAGAGGTTCTCATCCTGTAGGTCACAACTCTTTCTTAGGGGTCACATATCAGATATCCTGCATATTAGATATTTACATGACGATTCATAACAGTACAAAATTACAGTTATGAAGTAGCAACAAAAATAGTTTTATGGTATGGAAAGTAATTGTATATCACCACAGCATGAGGAACTGTTAAAGGGTCTCCTCATTAGGAAGGTTGAGAGCCACTGAACTGGACAGTGGCATCATATAAGTGGAGTGTGGCTACAACAGGAAATAATAAAAGATTCACCAAAGTCTCCATCTTCAGAGGGTTTTAAGCTTCCCAAATTACTCTGGGGGGGGGAATCTAATTCATGGCTGTTGACCTTTTCTAAAAATTTAGTCAGGTCCACAGCAGCCACAGGCAGGCCCGACGGTGAATAGAGGTCCTGGAAAGGAACTTCCATCGCCCACAGGCCCCTTCCCAGCCTCCCCATCCATCAGGAAGCAGCAGGAAACTCATGGCGTCCTCTCTCCTAGGAGAGGCTGCATCCTGGCTCTGTCCTTTCATAGACAGAACAAGAGCTGCTGCTGACATTCTGCAAACCTGAACTCAAATCTCCAATCTGTTAGAACTGTTTCTCTCACATCTGTTTCTCTCTAGGACTGGCTGCCCAATCCGTTTTATTCTAGAGCGTGGGGATGACATGTTGATAACCGGGGGACGTCACCCACTGCTAGGGAAGTACAAGGTGAGTGGGTAGCACAGTCACTGTACACATGCCGCTTCGGAGGCCTGTGGCTTGCAGCTCCAGATCTTCAGTGTGAGCGCTCTGTGAAGTGAGAGATCCCACAGAACCACCGCACCGAGGCTTTGAACGACCTTTTGTTTAAAGTCGGGGACTCTTTTCTTTTCCTTTTTTTTTTTTTTTTTTTGGTTTTTTGAGACAGGGTTTCTCTATATAGTTTTGGTGCTTGTTCTAGATCTTGCTCTATAGCCCAGGCTGGCCTCGAACTCACAGAGATCTGCCTGGCTCTGCCTCCCGAGTGCTGGGATTAAAGGCGTGCGCCACCACCACCCGGCTGAAGTCGGGGATGCTTCCTGAAGGATTCCAGATCCTCTTACTAACAGAGCACCGGGCAAAGCAGGGTGTCTTGGGCCTGCTAATCGCTTAGGCAAACAACTCTAGATAAGAGGTTTTGATAGGCACGAATTGCTTGCCCAAGGTGAAAGTTGCATAACTATGAGAAGGCTCTGCTAGGCATCGGGCAATCAGTTCTCCAGAAGCTGGCTCACCCTGCTGCGTTCACTAAGCCCCAAATTCATCTTGGAATGACCCCTTTTCTTGGACAGAACCTAGCAAAACAGAACACCTTCTCACCCCAGCCTCGGCATTGCCGGTGTGACCCTTGAGTGGCTCCACATAAAAGGAGAGGAGATGCTAGGACAGAGGCTGGGGACAAGGACACAAGTGAGCAGGAACTGGCATTTTTGGCTCCCACCGTGCCTGGGACCTCTGGAATACAGATGTTTCAGGATCTGACACTTCTCTCAATTGGACTCATCCTGTACATTCATGAGTCTAGTTCAAAATACTTCCTCCTTGCTGGAAGAGAGTTTTCTAACAACCTCAACCTGGTCAGAAAATACCGCTAAGAAACAACAAAGCTGGCCTCCCCTGGCTCCAACTGTAGACCCCGGAGACTTCAGCCCATGGGAGACTTGTGAACTCGAGCAGAAAGCGTGAGTGGCCCCTCACGCCACCATGGGTCAGAAGCAGAACCTTGCTCAGGAGGACCTTCCCTGGGAGACTTCAGCAGCTGAACCCCCAAAACCCATAGTTCATTCTCCCCGACTGTTTCTATGGAGTGCTTCCTGTGTGCCAGGTGCCACCCTGTCCGTCCCTCCTGAGTACCTGGTGCATACTTCTAACCTTGGACATCTCCTTCTGAATCACATGGCCAGTGATGGGCCTGTCTCCATACCAGGCCACTGGCTTCTTGTGCAGGAGGCCGGTCCTATCTTTACATGTCTGTTTTCTTAGTATCAACCATATAAACAAAAATACGAAGTGTGTGATAGCTACAACACTCTGTAAAGGAATTGGAGGTCAGTCAGACAAGCAAGCCTGTTTTCCCTGGAGCAGCCATCCATTCAACAGATAAATACCCCGTTCCATAGGACCTACAGAGGAATCAGTTGATCCAGCCAAGATGGGGTGGGAGAGGACCCTGATAACTCAGTCCACTGGAATGTTCCTTTTTAGTTCCCAACCTTCTCCTTCTAGCCAAGTATATTGTAAACTATTGCCAAAATAGACAGAATTCCTATTACACTGCAATAAAAGCTGTTTGCTTTGTGTGGAAAAAAAAATAACGGCAGAAACTCGGTATGTGTGGACTGGAGACAAAAAGAGCTGAGATGTAAGGAGGACTGTTCTGAGGAGACAGGGAGCACTCCAAGGAGGGAAGGCTGTATGCATAGGGTGGGTACCTAAGGCAAATCGCAGTGTGTCTGTCCAGTCAGAATCCCTGCCCCTTCCAGCCTCTTGCAGCCTCCATGGACATTGAATTCCCCTCTCCCTCAGCTGCTGTGACCACCTCAGGCCCAGCAGGAACGCTGGCTGCCTCCCATCTTCAGCCTCACAAATGCCTGATTAGGTAACCCAGATCCAGCCTAGCTAGGATGCTGTTATTACTCAGATTACTGAAAAAAACTATGCAAGAAGCGAGAAGAACCACTCAATGTTCTGGGGGAAGATGCCTGCGGAAAGTGATGGGGACGGAGCAGAGTGCCCCCCCCCACCTTAGGTTTCTGAGACAGTCTTACTCTGTGCTTCTGGACAGCTTGAACACTGGGGCTGCAAGTGTGAAGCCCCTGTGGGTCAGGTCCGCTGGGATCAGAGTATGGCTATGAGACCAGCCGCGGGAATGTCACCTGGGAATTAGCTAGAAACAGATTCTCAGGCCCAAGTCTACTCAGTCAAACACTCTGAGGTGGGACTCAAGCCTTCCAGATGGTGGTGACGGACTTGAAGTCTTGGAGTGGATGATGGCTTCTTCCCTGTTACCATGCCTTAGGGTACTGTGGTATCCCAAAGCAAATGGGTAGGCCAAAGCAAATAGCCGACGCTTGAGTTTGAACCTAGACCCGTCCACTCCCCAGCCCACACTCTTAGCAGTCACAGAACTTCCACTTGCTCTGTTCAAGTGCTCAGGAAATAGTATTTATACCACAAAACTCACAGGGGCAAATGTTGGACTCTTCACAGATTGGCTTCATGAACGATGGGACAATCAAGGCCGCAGACATCCAATTTTACATCAATGGCGGCTGCACACCAGATGATTCTGAGCTGGTAGGTAGCTTTGCGCCTTTCCTGGGACTCACTTGGTAGCCCAGGCTGGCCTCGAACTCACAGAGATCCACCTGCCTCTGCCTCCCGAGTGCTGGGATTAAAGGCGTGCGCCACCACCACCCAGCTAAGCCAGGTGTCTTTGAAGGTTAGTGTAGATGGTCTTTTGTGCCCACTGACCTGCACCTCCTTGGCCCTTACTGTAAATTGTAAGGATGACTCAGGATTGCGTTCAGATCTCCACCACCTGCTGATGAGTCAGGGAATGGTAAGATGCTCTGACTCTGAGGTACCCTGTCCAGGAGAGTGCCCAAGGCTCTCTTTCCACTCACTGTGCTCTAGGGCCTGGGTGTGACCCTTTGACGAATATCTTAAATTGATCTTCAGAACTTCCCCAGAAGAGAACTGAGTCTTCTAGTCCTCTCCTCCTTCCAGTACCCTCCTCTGGGCAGGGCTGAGGGGCTGTCAGGGGAGACCGTGCTAACACATGGAGAACAGGGCTGTGGGTTTGTCTCAGGCAAATCTCCTGTTTATGCCAAGGAAAACTTCCCTACACCACCCCGTCTCCTCCCTTCTGCTTAGAGTTGAGGCCCTACCTAGGCTCCCGTCCAAACCCAGCAGCTTCTGCAGTGTCTCAGGATCCAAAACTCACATGACATGTCTTCCCAGGCCTGTCACAACCTAATCCCTTAACCATAGATATGAGGACACCACTGGCCTAATTGGCCTTTTCCTCCTTTCTAGATCTTTCCATCAATTCTGAAGGCACGTCCAGCAGTTTTGTAAAGTAGGACCCCAGAAGTGTGTTGAAACTGGGGGGGTAGCATCTCTTCCTCCTCCTTTGGAGAGGAAAAATAATAAGTAAATAAAACCTCTTACTACTTAAGAATTAAAAACAAGCAATGAAATCGTAAAATGAAGTACATGGCCATAGGTGTTGATGGTCAGGGAATGAGGGTGAAATTCCTTTCTGGCTATACCAAGAATAGAGTCAAGAAACAGCCCTCAGAAAGGCTTGTCCTCATCCTCCGGGCAGGGAGTCTAATGTACTTAGACTTTTACCTTGGGACTCTTTTCAGGTGATAGAATACTCTTTGCTCAAACTGGAAAATGCTTATAAGATCCCCAACCTCAGGGTCCGAGGTCGAGTCTGCAAGACCAACTTGCCATCCAATACAGCCTTCCGGGGATTCGGCTTTCCCCAGGGGGCATTTGTAACAGAAACCTGGGTGTCAGCAGTGGCAGCCAAATGCAGCCTGCCACCAGAGAAGGTAAGAGGAACTGACAGTTGTTTCAAAGTCTTTAAATAGTTAAACACTCTGTTTTTCAATCCTCGGCACTGTAATGTTTCTTAATCGCTTCATTTGATGCTCTGCCACCTCTGGAATATTCTATGGCTCGTCTCTGTTAGGGCTCACTTTCTGAAGATGAAATTTGTGAAATTTGGCATTTCCATCCACCAGGTTCGTGAGTTAAACATGTACAAAACGGTTGATAGGACAATTCACAAGCAAGAATTTGACCCAGCGAATCTGATAAAGTGCTGGGAGACGTGTATGGAAAAGTCTTCCTACCACGACAGGAAAAGGGCTGTGGAGGAATTTAACCAGCAGAGCTTTTGGAAGAAGAGAGGAATCGCCATCATCCCCATGAAGTTCTCAGTTGGATTCCCAAGGACATTTTATAATCAGGTGACTTTCAGAAATGCTTAAAACCAAAAAAGTATTTTCCAAGTGCATGTAACAAAAGCTCTCTTGATACTAATTCTTAGAACAGCGGTTCTCAACCTTCCTAATGCTGCCGTCCTTTAATACAGTTGCTTGTGGTGTGGCGACCCCCCAACCATAAAACTATTTTCGTTGCTGCTTCATAACTGTAATTCTGCTACTGTTATGAATGGTAATGTAAATAGCTGATATGCAGACTATCTGATATGCGACCCCTCCACAGGGGTCGCGACCCACAGGTTGCCAAGCATTGTCTTAGAAGCTTATGGCACCTGTTTGGCAGGTTGTTTCTTTGGCTCTCATGGCTACAGTATTCATAGTTGAGCAACTACTGATAAGAGATCTGCAGTTCTGACTACTTCCTTAAACCCAATCCGTGACACACCTGTGGTGCTCTTAGGTAAGCTCAAAGCACTATGGCTGGAAGCCATCTGGAGCCTCGGTGCCTGCCCTGCTCTACCTCAGTGATGCTGAACTCTTGCCAAACTCACTGTCAGCAATGCTGGAGTCTGACTCCCCCGGAGGGTTCCTCATTCCAGGCTAGACCTAAGCCCTTCTCTTCCCATCTGACTCTTCTCCAGCCTAGCGCCGGGCATCCGTGACTAGATGGATGGATGCATAGCTCCATGGGTAGATGAACAGTATGCGGGTGGATACATTGTTACATCAATAAGAAAGTGAAAGGGTGTTCATGAGTATTCCGCCATTCTTTATAATCTTCTTGAAACTGAAGTCGCCTGAGTTTAAGAAAAGTGAGCTGGGGTTTTGTGGTCACCCCTACCTAGGCAGAGAGGACTGACTCACTGGATCGTATATGGAAAACCCAAGACTTCTAGCAGTAACCTGTTGTCCTTGTCTGTAGGTTTCTCATAAAGATACATTTCACCCTGGGGGTGTAGAACTAGGCAGAGGCTAACAATGAGTCTTTTCAAATCAATGCCATCCAGCAAAGGCAGAGACCCCAGAAGGCAGAGTCTGTGGAATTTCAGAACAATGTTTTACGAGAACTGAGATTTATAGGATTGCATGAGAAGAACGCTGAGAGCAGCTGAGGGTTCTGTACTTGATATTCATGGGCTCCTTGACGATGAGATGAGACTAGAGATACGCTCAGGCTCTGGGAGTCTTGCTCCCTTCCCATGGGTGGCCCCGGGGAGAGAGCAACCCTGCATTGTGGTGCCTGCAGCTAGGTCACGTGTTTACATCCACTCCTCTGCTGTCTTCGCATTCTGCCAATAAGTGTTTTGAAACAGAGCACCACTGAGCTGCTTCCCTGCACCCCAGTTCATAATGGAGAGCAGCCATTGACCTCAGGGAAGACAATGACTAGTTAGCTATTCAAATCCGTATTACTAGACACTACCCATGTTGTTAACATGCCCATGATTGCTCAGCTCTAATTGGCCCTGTCTCCCAGATAACTTTAGCTGCTCCTCTCAAAACTAAGAGGTTTACCTACCAGGATTCTACTTGCTCAAAATATTATTTGCTCCACAAATTATGCCCACTTTATGAAATCTGTATTTTAATGAGGGTTTCTAGGAATGGTACTTAAATCTCTACATTTCTCTGGTTTACTAACTCAAATTCCACAGGATAAGGAGACTTAAGTATCATTTACCCATAATGCACACTGGCTGCTTAGTATACCTCCTTACAAAAAAAAAGTTATAGTATATTTTGATAATTGACATTTTTCTCAATGAAAACTTTCTATTGATCTGTTTGTAACTATATAAAAAGTATGTGCTTACTACTATCATAAACAAATTTAAAAGTTACCAAAACTTTCAAAAGGAAAAAAAAATCACTTGGAAGCCCACCATATAGAGAAAACCACTATTAATTTTTGTTAGTATATTTTTCTATACTTCTGTGTGTGTCTTACTTAGTCAAGGTGTCTATTGCTGTGAAGAGACACCATGACCACAGCAACTCTTATAAAGAAAAACATTTAATTAGGGTGCCTTACAGTTTCAGAGGTTTAGTCCATTATTATGGTGGGGCATGGTCACATGCAGGCAGACATGGTGCTGGAGAAGGAGCTGAGAGTTCTACATCTTGATCCCAAGGCTGCAGAAGGAGACTATGTCCCATACTGGGTGTAGCTTAAGCATAGGAGACCTCTAAGCCCGCCCCCACAGTGACACACTTCCTCAAACAAGGCCACACCTACTCCAACAAGGTCACACCTCCTAATAGTGCCACTCCCTGTGAGCTTATTACATTCAAACTGCTACATACTACTCCCTGGCCCCCACAAGCCTGTAACAATCTCACAATGCAAAATGCATTTAGTCCAACTTCCAAAGTCCCCATAGTCTATCACAGTCTGAGCAATGTTTCCAAGTCCAAAGTTCCAAGTCTCTTCTGAGATTCACACCATATCTTAACTATAATCTCCTATAAAATCAAAATCAAAAACAGACCACATACTTCCAACGTATAATGGCATAGGATATATATTACTGTTCCAAAATATAGGGAAGGGAGCATAGTGAAGTAATAATGGACCAAAGTAAAACTGAAAACCAGCTGGGCAAACTCCACACTCTGTATCTCCAGGTCTGATGTCAAAATGCCCTTCAGATAGATCTCCAGCTCCTTTCAGCTTTGTTGAATGCCACACACTTCTTTCTCTTGAGCTGGTTCCACTTCCTGTTAGCAGCTCTCCTCAGCAGGTATCCCATGGCCCTGGCATCTCCAACATCTTGGGATCTCCAAGGCAATCAGGCTTCAACTTCATAGCTTCACACAATGACCTCTCTAGGCCACCATTCAAGGACACCCCTGACACATGCCTGGCCTCAACAGCTTTCCTTTTAGTCAGGGAGGCAGTTTCCATAGTTCCTTTCTTCTTATCTTGATTCTAAAACCAGAACCATGTGGCCAAAGCTGCCAAGTTCTGCTGCTTGCTGGGGCTGGAACATGGACCCCTTGTTCAGTTACATCTTTACCAGCTTCCGGTTTTTGATGGTTTCCTTCACTGCCTAAGTGTGGCTGTCCTGGAACTTGCTCTGTAGACGAGGCTGGCCTCAAACTCAGAAATCCACTGGCCTCTGACTCTGGGGTGCTAGGATTAAAGGTGTGTACCACCACACCTGACTTTCAGCTTTCCTTTAATCCCTTTCTCAAGTTGGAAGCTTATCTGGGTAGGACCTTGCCCTGAGGTCACCACTCCCTTTATTCCACTTCTTAATCTGTGTAATCTCCTTGAACACAGGACTTGGTGCCATTCCACTTCCTAGTGTTCCTTGTCTCCTCAAATTACACATTATGCATTTTTTTCTTTGCCCGGCTTGCTCCTTTTCATTATAAATCTTCATTAGTGTTAACATGAATAACCATATGGTGGAGTCAATACTAGGCTGTTTTGAGATTTCCTCTGTCAGTGGAATTAATCCAAATCTCTTCACTTTAGCCTCAGGCAGACTCTTTGGACAAAGGCAAAAAACAGCCACATTCTTTACCAAAATATCACAAGAGTAATCCCTAGGCCGCATATTAATATTCTTCTGTTTTAAAGCCTCCTGAGCCAGACCCACACAGTTCAAATAACCCTCAGCACCACTGTCTTCCATGCTCTTACTAATATGGCCCATTAAGCATTCCACTGCTTTCCTAATCCAGACTCCCAAATTGCTCCAAACAAAAGCATGGTCTGGCCTATCACACTAATACCCCGGTCCCTGGTACCAACTTCTCTAGTTAGGGTGTCTATTGCTATGAAGAAACACCATGACCACAGCAACAGTTATAAAGGAAAACATTTAATTGTAGTGGCTTACAGTTTGAGGTTTAGTCCATTACTATCATGGTGGGACATGGCAGCATGCAGGTAGATATAGTGCTGGATGGAGAAGGAGCTGAGATTTCTATATCTTTGATCTGCAGGCAGCAAAAGGAGTCTCTGTCCACACTGGGTGTAGCTTGAGCATAGGAGACCTGAAAGTGTCCACCCCCACAGTGACACACTTCCTCCAACAAGGCCACACCCCCTAATGGTGCCACTCCCGATGAGCTTATGGGGGCCAATGACATTCAAACTACCACAATGTGTATCTATGTAAATTGGATATAATAGTGATCACTTTACACATGGTGTGCTCAGTTGTAAACAGTTGAAAAGAGCTTTCCATTTTCAGGGAGGTGGGGGATGCTGTCTCCTCTTCATCTCCCCTTTATCTCCAGCCACAACATAACCAATGTTATTAGTTCTGAACACATGTTTCTACTTGGTTCTTCGTGTCCCTCTCCAGGTGCATACAATTGTAAGGAGACATTCACAGAGAGATGCAAGTGTGCTGTGATGTCACATCTTTGAGTGAGAATGTTCTTCTCACTTTCCGCCTTCTTCCTTACCTGGTGATGATCAACTTGAAACTAACAACATTAAGCTAGGTGGGGGTATTGGGAGCATTGGCAGTAAAAGCTTCTCTGCCTCCCCTGAATGGCCATATCCCCTCTGAAGCCACCTCAGTCACCTGTTAGTCACCTGCTCTGAGCCGATAAAGATAAAACCCCGAGTCTGGTCAACTCGGCACACCTTCTTCAGCACCTCCTGGGTGATTGATGACTTTATCCAGGCCAAGTGCTGCGGCCTGGAGATTTGCTGTTGGAAGGTCTGGGTGTGTGCCTGCGCTAGAACGTGGAATGGCAGTGTGGCCTTGGCAGCCTCGGGCTCTCATTATCGTCCTCATCTGTGAAATGGAAGTGGTATAATATCGGTCATGTCTGTCCTGAGGCAGCTGGCAGTCCTAGGGCAGAGAATATGGCAGGGCAAAACTGCTTCCTGCCCAAGGGCAGTAAGCCCATGGATGAGACACATGCCACATGCACACAGGTAGCACAGATTCACTCCGTCAATGCAACAGCACCCTCTCTCCTCTGGCTCATGAAAACTGGGTAAATCCCACCAAATAATAATGGCTAGGCCAACAGATGTGGAGCAGACCTGAAACACTGTCAGGTCAAAATTAAGTCTTTGGGAAGTTGTTCCAAGTCCCCGGGGCCAGAGGATGGGGTGGGGTTTGGGGGTGGGGTGAGTCCTACAAGAACATACATAAGTGTGCTAAATGGGAGCTGGAGAGATAGCTTAGTGGCCCTGGGTCTGGTTCTCACTACTGTCTATAAGTCAAGGGAGTTACAGAGGACCCAATACACTTTTCTGGCTCCCTTGGACACCAGGCATGTACATGGGACATGTGCATACAAGCAAGACTCACATGCACATAAAATAAAGACAAATAATATTTTCAGAGACTATGCTAAATGTGCTAATAAAAATAACTATATGCTGTGATACTTTTGCACTAATGCAAACCACATTCACTGCTAGAAACTTTTTAAAACAACCTCATTGAGATATAATCTATATGCCATAAAATTCAACCCTTTACCGTGTATAATTCAGCCAGGCACACCTAGGTTTTTAAGCAGGAGGGCTGTAAAATCAAAGCCAGCATAGGCTATATATCAAAATTCTCTCTCAACAACAAAGAGAAAGAAAGTGTATAACCCAGTTGTTCGTAATATTGTCACAGAATAAAGCAGTCGTTACCACAGTCTAAATTTCAAACATTTCATAGTCTCTCCCCTCACACATCATTCTCATTATAGCTGATGGAAATTTACCTGATGAGCCTTTTCAAAATAGTGTTTGTGGGGGCTGGAGAGATGGCTCAGCAGTTAAGAGCACTGGCTGCCTTTCCAGAGGACTCAGGTTCAAGACCCGGCACCCACATGGAGGCTCAGAACCATCTGTAACTATTTCCAGGGGATCCAACACCCTCTTATCTCCACACATGCACAGACATATATGCAAGCAAAACATCCATTCATATAAAATAATAATAAATAATACATTTATAAACTGTGTTTGTTGACATATATATGCCAGGATGTTCACAATCTGAAGATATGTACAAAAAAAGTGTGAACAACAAAAATGTATGCAAAATAGTCCTCATTTGGAAACTTAAAATAAAAAGGTGTAGTCCATATAATTAATGGAATATTCTACAGATATTAAAACAAGTGAAGTGGTTCTAAATATGCGACATAGAACAAAAGTCCAAGATGAAAGGAAAAGTATCATCTCAGGACCCCAAGATTACATTCTCAGCACAAAGGAGATTTATTTGTCCCAGAGGGAAAGAGGACAGGGAATAAGAGACAAAGACAGGGAGAAGAGGAAGGGAACAAGGGACAGGGGGCAGGGGTATTTGTCCCAGAGGACAAAGGACTGCCTCTGGATGGAGAGGAGACAGATGTGGCACTTAGGAAAATGGTAGTTTATAAAGCTACAAGGGGAAACCCCGTGTTAGGACGAGGTGTTCAATTTTAATTGAGCATGTTAATTAGATGAGCCAAAGGGGGCTTTTGATAGCTGGACCTTGGTGGTCAGCCTCAGGAGGAGGAAGTGACCATAAGGGACTAGACCTTGGGGGCTGGCTTTAGGGATGTAATCTAACAGTTTTTAGCAAGGCAGAAGGAATGGGGGAGGGCAAGGCCTGCCAGAGCCATGCTTGCCATGCTCACGAGCTGACCAGAGTCCCTTCACAAGATAGATTATAGTTAATAAAAATAATTATAAATAATCAAAAGCAGAGCAGTTTATACTATTATGCCATTTGTAAAAGTCATACCACCAAATGAGGACACATTCCTAAACCCTCTGAAAGCTGTGACTGGGAGCTGATGATTGGCCCCCTGGAGCAAGAGGAAAGAGGGTGTTCTCTATCTTGTACCTTTTGAAGATGTTTGCTTTGAAACATGGGCATGCTTTTGTGATTCGATCCTGTCAAACCGTTAAAGCCAGGTGTGAAAGGTCATCGCAATCCCCATCCATTTATTACATGAAGTCCTCATTGGCTTCTGGGACCACACGCTCTGCTCAAGCATGAGCGTGTCTGCAGTAATGTGTGCAGGAATTCACACGAAGTGACATTTCAAAAGACACCATTAATCTCACCTCATCGGGTGACAGGGAGCTGAGTCTCCACCAGCCACATTGGAATTCGGCACAGACAATGAGAACAGATTTCCAATTTCATTTCCAGGCTGCCGCTTTGGTCCAGATCTACACGGATGGGTCTGTATTGGTTGCTCATGGTGGTGCTGAACTGGGACAAGGCATTAACACCAAAATGATGCAGGTGAGAGAGGTTGTTTCAGTATTGCCTTAGAGAGAGCTCATAAAACAGCCCTGGACGCTGTGCTGGGCCACATTTGGGCTTTGTGATACAATGGCCAAGATGTCCACAGTGTCCTAGCAGTTCTTTGGGGACCAGCTGGAAGTACGCCAGCTGGGATGCGGAAAGAGTGACAGTGACATCACTAAACCCAGCTTCCTAAGGGGTCAGCGGCTCCAGACCCCTGACGGCAGCAGCTTACATTCCCATGGCTTCTAAGCTTGGGCTCTGGGCAGCCCGCTCTCCCAGGCAACTCCTATGCATACCTAACACACCAAGTTCAGGTTCCCTGATCCCAGAAAACGTGCTCCTTCCTCAGAGACAAGTCCATTTGCTTGTGGTCATTTTGTAAAAGGCTGTGGTGGGGGGCTCCCCTCTAGCCCATGGACTCCTGCTATGAGTAGCCGACCTGACGTCTCAGAGGCAGCGGAAGGATGGAGGACCTGGGTTTTGTCTTTGCAGGAACCTGTCTCCCCAGCAAAGTCTGCCACCTGGCACTGGGGAGATTAGACCAGCTCCTGGCCTGGGACAGGTTTAGAGCAGAGAGAGGCCCTTGCTGATTTAAAGACCTTTGCGGTCTTTATAAGTTTTAATTTGTGCATACTGTTCAAAACATCTTTCTCACTTTTCCGAACTGAATTAAGAGAATCACAAAACTTTCTGAAAGGGTCCAGTCACTGTCCCGGTTCCGGTTTGGACTGGTCCATTCTGTCTCTCCCTCTGGACAGGTGGCCAGCCGTGAGTTGCAGATCCCGATGTCTTACATACACCTGGACGAAATGAACACTGTCACCGTCCCCAACACAATTGCCACCGGAGGCTCCACCGGAGCCGATGTCAATGGGAGAGCTGTGCAGGTGATGAGCTCCCTGACTCCCAGCCTCCCGCTGCTCCCCACGCCCTTTCCCAGAGGACCCAGTGTCTCGTGTCTCGGGACTCTCTTCAGAACGTTCCCATCCCACCCAATGTAAACACAGGGAGTTGTGGTACAGTTTCAGGAGACGCGGACCGCAAGTCCTCAGCCCCACGGGTGGGCAGAACATCACGGTAGTGGGAATTCACCATAGGGGATGTTCTTCACCTCACAGGAGTGACAAGACAGGTGGCCAGGGGTCAGGTATAACTTTCAAAATCACATGTCGGGGGGAGGGGGGGTCACCTCCAGAAGCTTTCCATACCCCCCACAATAACACCACCAACTGGGGCCTGAACATGAACCACTAGGGGTTATTTCGTATTCAAACTATAACATTTGCAAAATGTCTCCTGATGCTTTTTCCCAGAAGTTTCTGGAAGGAAGGAGGCAGAGCGTCAACTCTTGGTGTCTCTCTGTCCTACCCGAAACAGGGCACCAGAGCATTATCTAGCACCATGAATTCTATATTTGCTTAATGTATTTCAAGAACACCCTAAGACATGAGTGTCACAAAGGCAAGCGACAAAGGCCTCTTTGGCTGACGCGTCATTGGGAGTACACGACAGAACATGGCCCAGTGTTCCCAGGCTGCGGTGGGAGGGCATCCCTGGAGGGCACAGGGGCTCAGGGAGACACCTCAAATGAGACTGCAGTGTCTTGTGTCAGAGCAAGCAGGTCGACTCCTCCAACACTTCAAATGTAAATCAACTCCATCCCTCCACCCTCATTTCACCTTCCACACAGGAAAACCAAGTTCCAAGGTGCTAGTGACGCCCCCACCCCCCCCACACACACACACGAGAACAAAGACCACCACAGACTTCCCTCTAGGTAGGACAGAGCAGCCTATTAAGACAACAGCCCTGGTGTCTGAAAGAGGACAAGTGGGACCCCGAAAGGAGACAGACTTTCCGGGTTTGGTCCTTGGAATTTGACACCCATGACTCTGTAGCTACATGACTCCAAGTTCCAGTCCTTCTGGACTAAAGCAACTGAGATAACAGCTAGTGTTATCTCAACCTAATATGAAGCAGCCCGGCTGTCGGTTAGAATATCGGCGTTATCCAAGCCAAGGCACTTTGGAGGTCAAAGGGAGTCCATGATAGCAATACAAGCTGGCAAGCTTGCATGGGACTTGGCCTGGGGAAAAGGGAAGGATATGGTCCACCCGTTACTAATATCTTCAGGTCATAGATGAGGTCCCTAAGGCGTGGAAAGTAAAAGACACTCAGACTCTGGACACATTTGACTGCACAACCACGTCATCTTTCTGTGTGACCTCATGAAGTACCGGATCTGGGAAGCGCATTCATGTTCATTTTCCTGGGTAGTGGTTTGCTGGATATTTGGCAAATCCCAAATGAAATGTTGACACAGAAACAAACTAAAACCTAGTTGGTGCAGCTAAACTGAGAAGAAGGGGTTTGCATTTTGCCTGGTGTCCCTCTGAGCCCCCTCTCATCTTCTGTGGTGGCTCCCCAAACTCCACATCAGCATCAGTACCACAGGGGCGGGCCAGGGCCTGACCCTAGCCCAGATGTGGGGACAAACCCCACGAAACGTCTGAGGGAGGAAGGTAGCCATGGCAGTTGCTGGGGGGGAGGTGGGTCGTGTTCGGAAGGCGTTATCTTTAGTTCTCAGTTGCTCAGCTGTCCTCTCCAACCTGCAGAATGCCTGCCAGATCCTCAGGAAGCGCCTGGAACCCATCATCAGCCAGAACCCTCATGGTCCCTGGGAAGAGTGGGTGAGTTCCCGGGGTGACTGCATCCTGCAGGGAGGGCCTCCCGAGGCCACTGGGTAGAAACACCTGTCCCCTGTTACACTGGGGCCTGCCGGGTCCCTTCTCCCCTGGGCAGCCTGGGGCAGGGAATAAATAGCCCCAGTTGTCCAGGAACACACACCACCCGGCCTGCTTGTTAAAGTGCAGCTTCTTATTCAGCGAGCTCGGATGGAACTCGGGGTCTGCACTTCCGCCGACTCCGTGGCAGCCCCCACGCTGCTGGTCCATGCTTCAAGCAAAAGAGTAAAGGATAGATACAGATCTGAATCACACCTTGGGACAGCTTACTGGATGGACACCTCGGTTCACTTGCAGACGTAGCTCAGAGGTGGCAGGTGCTATTCTTTTTTTTATGTTAAATGACTTTATTTAAGTAGTACAGCCTCACACTAAGCATGTATTTTAATTTTTTTGTTTTATTATTAATTTTTTAAAATTTATTTTACATACCAACCACAGTTTCCCTTTCCTCCTCCTGTTCTCTCCGCTGCCACCTCCTTTCTACCCCACCCTCATCCACTCCTCAGAAAGGGTCAGGCCTCCCCTGGGAGTCAACAAAGGATAGCGTATCAAGTTGAGGCAGGGCCAAGCTCCTCCCCTCTGTAGGTAGATGCTGTTCTTTGTTTTTTTTTGTTTTTTTTGTTTTTTTTGTTTTTTTTTTTTTTTGGTTTTTCGAGACAGGGTTTCTCCGAGTAGCTTTGCGCCTTTCCTGGAGCTCACTTGGTAGCCCAGGCTGGCCTCGAACTCACAGAGATCCGCCTGGCTCTGCCTCCCAAGTGCTGGGATTAAAGGCGTGCGCCACCACCGCCCGGCTGGTAGATGCTGTTCTTAAGGGCAGTTTCGCAGATAGATGATTATTCTCCATGGAGTCCACTTCCCAAGTTTGCGTGTGATGGGGGTCCTTGCAGGAGGAGCTGCTGTATGGGGTCCGGTTTGAAAAGTCCCTTCAGTGCCGATGACAACCGCAGCTGTCTTGCACGTACACATTTCAAATATGCCTGAGGAACACAGGGTGGGCCTTCTCTGAGTGCTAAGTCTGGCTCTTCTTTCAGAATAAACATTTCATGTGAGAACATGGCCCCGCTAAAAAAGCTACCAAGCCCAGAGCGTTCCCATCAGTCAAGGGTCATTGACAACATTGACAAAGGGACACCCTGAGGGAGTTGGTGACAGATGGAACACGTTGAGTGACAAGATCATGTAACCTGTAATTTATCAGCGTTACCTCATTTTTCACTGTGTTCCTTTGAAACTTGAGTGTGTGTGTGTGCGTATGTGTATATGTGTATGTGTGTTTGTGTATATTTATGTTTCTGACCATAGTTGCTCTGTTCTCAGGACAATTCCAATTCTCCCGGGGTGGGACAGGAAGGTGGAAAGCCTTCATCAGATTTTGCTTGGGGACCCTACCTTTAAACTCCCACCAAAATTTACCTTTCATCCTTTTTCCATTGGTCTATCAGTGGACCCACAAAACCAGCAACTTAGTCTCTTCAGAGGAAGTCAGACAAGCCAGTCAGACTTCCCAAGCAAGCGGTGAACACTCACCTGGCAGTATGCTCCATGTTCATTCTGCAGAGGCATATTCCCAAGAGTAAGGGAAAGCGCAATGGCCAGTGGGTATTTGCTTTCCTCCTCTGCCCAGCTGTGTGTCTGTCCCTTGAAAACAGTATTCCTTTTTTGCAGGTCAATGAAGCTTTTACTCAAAGCATTAGTCTCTCTGCCACAGGATACTTTAGGTAAGAGGTGGTCTGTGTCATCCTAAAGCTATTCTCTTTAGAAATGAAAAGAGCTTAGGAAACGTGTGTTCGGTTGTTTATATCTTCAGTGTGATCTCTATTGCTTATTTCATTTTCACCGGAAGGTTTTCATTAGAAGTGCTATGTTATTATAAAAGTAGATAAGTTTGAGATTAGTCCCAGTTTCCTAATTGCAATTTATTTTTATTTTATTTTATTTAGTTTTTGAAGACAGGGTTTCTCTGTGTAGTTTTGGTGCCTGTCCTGGATCTTGCTCTGTAGACCAGGCTGGCCTTGAACTCACAGAGATCCACCTGGTTCTGCCTCCTGAGTGCTGGGATTAAAGGTGCGCGCCACCACCGCCTGGCCCTAAATGCAATTTCTTATTCACACTACATACAAATTATGTTATATACACATATTATATAACATAGGTGTATATTATTATAGATTTCAAGGTTTCTTGATAATGCTCCTATGTGTAGAGTGGACAGCTCAAGACATAGTGACTTTAGCAAGTTTTTTATATAGTCTAGCATGAACTTACTACTTATACTTTTGGTCCTGATAGTTAATATGACCCAGGATTTGGTCATAATACTCTTGGTCTTCAGAAATCTTGCCCTGCAGCCTGTCTTCTGTCATATGGGAATTTATAGAAGCCGTGAGTCAAGCCAGAGCCCAGAATAGTTCTATACAAATAGGATAAGAAGTTGTGCGAAGCAAGTTAACGGTTTCTCAGACAAGGATGCTTGTCCAAATAGGCAATAGATATCTCACCAGAGGCAACAGAAAACTAAGCCTGTTCTTACCCCATGAGCACACGTGGGCACATCTTTTATGATTTAGGGGGGAATAATGGTGTGTTCCGCTGATGTCTAGCTCTGGTGTGTCTGGTGAGACACAGCTCGTAGTAAGGAGATCTTTAAGTGTCAGTCGCTCAGGGAAAGGGTGAACTTTAGAAATCGGAGTGAGGGTGCTCAGTTTTGCTTAGTTTCACAGACAAGACCCTGAAAGATGGGGCACTCCTGAGTGGGGGTTTAAAGGGTGGTAGCCATCCTGAGGTACACCAGAAGCTAGAGAGGCATGGATGTACCAAAATACACTGTGGAAGAACAGCTTGGAACAGCAGATCCCGGATTACTTGGCTGCACTGCTTAAAGCACATTAGAGTGATCTGGCCACCCCCTTCCCCACGGTGACATGGATATAAAGACATGTTCATTGACAAAGTGCTTTACAGTGGGTTGACGGTCTGTGAGCTCTCGCGTGAGTAGTGCCGGCATATGTAGAAAGGTGAATTGCTTATGTGTGGCTGGAGCCAGGGCCAGGCACAGAGCTTCTCAGAGCAATGGCCTGTGTTAGGACATGCAGCCTTACAAACACATCAACTACTGCTGCACCATTCACCTGGAGGCACTTAGCCCTGAAGAGTTTACAATAACAGAGTCTGCAGATTGTTCTAAGTGAACCAGGCATGGTGGTCTGTAATTCTCGCCCTTTCAAGGCTGATCAAGAGTTTTAAGATAGCCTAGGCTACACAGTGAATTTTAGGTCACTTGTACTACTCAGCAACATCCTATCTCAAAAAAAAAAAAAAACCAACAAAATGAACCTGTTAGAACAATGATGCAAGTGTGAGATAATTTTAGAGCAATTGCAATGAAATAGAAACAAAACAAAACACTGCCGAGAGATGCTTCAGACTCAAGATTGAATTGTGAAGTTTCTTCATGGAGTAAGGGTAGAGGGAGGGATGAGAAAGAATTCATGTGTGCATATAGAAACCAATGCACGAAGATTCAAAACCTGCACATGGTCAATGAGTATAGATTTCATAGTGGCTTTAAAAACTGGGAGTTGAGTATAGTTCAGTAGTAGAGTACTTCTCCAGCATGTATAAGGCTCTGGGTATAATCCCTAACAACACACACACACACACACACACACACACACACACACACACACACACACACTCTTATTTAAGGCAGTCACAGAAGAACAAATATCAAATGATAACATTTACGTGAGATTCCCAGAAGAGTCAAATTCTGAGGCTGAAAGCCGAGTGGTAGCTGTTAGGGAGTGTAGAAGTAACTGTCTTATTAAATAAGAAACACAGAGCCAATGCAAAGATGAAAGCCCAAGAGGTCAGAGCTAAGAGCCTTACCCTTCACTCTGCAGCTATCCTCTTCAGCCAAGAGACCTACTTCCTGTGTGTTTGTCTTTATATAGACTTTCTGTTCTGCCTTCTCATTGGTTGTAAACCCAACCACATGAAAGCCTCGTCACTGCCTGTCTGTACAGACCTCCAGGTTTTCTATGGTTGGTACTGAAATTAAAGGCATGTGTCTCCATGCTGGCTGTATCCTTGAACTCACAGAGATCTGCCTGGCTCTGCCTCCCGAGAGCTGGGATTAAAGGCATGCGCCACCACCGCCCAGCTCTGCTATGGCTTGCTATTAGCTCTGACCCCCAGGCAACTTTATTTATTAACATACAAATAAAATCACATTTGAAAGTACAAATAAAATATCACCATAAGGGAGAGAGGAGATGTTGTGTCAGTGTTTTATTGATACAGAGGGTCACTGGGAAGAAGAGAAAGTTCTGGAAGGGATGGTGGCTATCTTTGTTTATAGGGGTTTATCTAATATTATGGACCCACACAATACCCCAAACAGTGATAAATCTCAGAAATAGGAATCTGTGAGGTTTTTTTCAAGCCAGTGTTTGTAAGTTGGCATGGTTAGCAGACTCTGCAAGATAATGAGTCCAAATGCTTTGGTCTCAGGTGAAAACTTGGCTACAGAGAAAATATTTCAAAGCTGGAGAGAAAGGCTTGATCATGGGACCTAGATGTCCACCTTCGTGAGATAAAAAGCAGCATCAATAGTAATTGTCCTTCACTGAAGAGTGCTGACCCGGCCACGTGAAAACAGTTTGAGTGACATGTTCGCCCCAGCTTCTAGCTTTCACAGTTCTTAATGAGATTCTGGACCTTTTGACCCCATGACTGCTCAAGATAATTTGCAAAGCAATGCTAAATCAAAAAGGTATTTGGATCAGGCCTCCTGTAACATCACAGCAGTAACTCTAGGACCAGAGATTGCCACCTGCCTCCGGACCTGAGAGATGCTGTCCTTGAATTCATTTTAGCCTCACCTCCAACAAAAAGCACACTCCATGCCATGGCTCTCCAGCCAACTAGGAATTGTTTTTCAAAAAGAAAATCATATGCACTTTCTTTCTTTTCACAGTCATGATCGCTTAGAATGATGTTGGGTGTTGTGTTTTGGTTTTGGTTTTGGTTTTTTAAAAACAGTGTAGGTCTTAAAGGTTTTACGCTTGCTTAAAGTTAAAAGTTGAGTCTCTTATTGAAACCTCACATGAAGATCATGTCCCTCCCTCCTCATGGTAGGCATGTCCCTTCTCCTCCAGGCCAAGTCCTTCGCAGGATTTTCAGAGGCTCCACATTCTGTGAATAATTTACCCCTGAAGCCACCTGGATTTCTCTGGTTTCCATATTCTTTTTTTTTTTTTTTTTTTTTTTTTGGTTTTTGGAGACAGGGTTTCTCTGTAGCTTTGCACCTGTCCTGGAACTCCCTCTGTAGACCAGGCTGTCCTTAAACTCACAGAGATCCGCCTGCCTCTGCCTTCTAAGTGCTGGGATTAAAAGGGTGCGCCACTGCTGCCCAGCCATCTCCATATTCTTAGAGACAGTCTCACTGACGAGCCCCTGTCCTGACCACGAGCTGTGTCTGTCTTCTCAGGGGCTACCAAGCCGACATGGACTGGGAGAAGGGAGAAGGTGACATTTTCCCCTATTTTGTTTTTGGAGCCGCGTGTTCTGAGGTTGAAATCGATTGTCTGACCGGCGCTCACAAGGTAAGTGGCAAACACGTGCAACCAGTGTAGTCAGTGTGTGTTATGAAGGTGATGTGGCCTGCCTTCATTTGCAGGTCACATGCAAATATTTACTAAACAGAAATTTTGGTGCAAGCAAGTGCTCATAGGGAATGAGAGGGAAGGGACGGGTGCAGGCATGTTTCGATAGAGAGATGAATGGCCCTTGGTGGTGGGAGGAGGAGGAGGAGGTGAGAAAGGAGAGCTGTGGTCATCCTAACTTGGGTGATTGGACCTCTGTCCCATTCAGGTTTTCCCTTTCCGGAGCCAGGACACATAACTTCAGTTATGAATTCTTGGTCTCAGTTGTCGTCTGCCAATAACTGTAGAACAGAACTTTGCTTTTGTAGACCACTAGCATTTATACACATCTTTGAAATCAATGAAGAACCTTCCAGTAACTTGCCTCATTCAGCTCCATTAAAAACTCCATGAGCTAGAAATTATTATTGATCCTCTCACTTACTGATAGGAATATGGGAGCTTTATAAGAGTTAACTGGCCAAGTCCAAGTGACCATTACTATAAGGTATAGCAAGAACACACAATCAGAGATTCTCGCTCAATACTGTTCTCAACACATCACGGTAGTTTCAGGTTTTGCACAAAAGGAACTTAAAAACAAACATCCCCAAACATTAAGCCACTGTCCGTTCATCTGCAATACACCGACATGCATTAAGGACAATTCACCAAAGAGCTGGATGCACGGGTCTCTTAGAACTGGGCCTTGAGGCCTGCTAATTCAGGTCCCTGCAGCATCTCCACACTGAGGATGGGTGACACTCTGTCCCAGGGTATGAAATCCAGCGTGACATGGCCTGCTCTGTGGTGCCATACACCAGCCTAGTGACATTGGGACAGTGACATTCTGTAAGCTTTCATCCTCTGGCCTGTGGAGAGTGCTCTCATAGACACTAGAGACTAAAGCCTAAGACCAGCCACACTGAAAGAGGGAGGAAAACAGGCCAGGGCAGCAAGGAATCAGCTCTGCAATGTGGAGGGGCTGAAATCTACTCTCACCAAAGATGATCTAGGGCTTCCCAAAACTGCAATGGCTACCTGGAACCCAGGAAATGATCAGCCAGGAGCACTGTCCCCTTGGGTTAAGGAAAACCCCGAATTAAACACGGAACCAGATGATGACCACAAACCATAAAGTTTCCTGCATCCTTTTCATCTCATTGGCAATAGAACCAGAAGAATGTGTGTTTGAGGCCAGTGTGCACTACATAGAGTTCCAGGTCCAGCCTAGGCTACAAAGTGAGAATGTGTCTCAAAAAACAAATAGTACAGGGGGTGACTTTTTTAATCCTAAAAGACAACCCTCTGCCACAAATTTTCAACACAAAACAACATGCTTTTAAAATTTCTTCTACAATATTACTATTTTAAAATGGCATGCCATGTATTTTTAAAATATTTAATTCTGATAATTTACTTTTTGTTGGTGGTGTTGTTCCAAGCACAAACAAAATACAAAGAGATTCTTTATTAAACAAGGCAAAGAGATGAGGTGCCTGAATCTGAATTGGGCAGAAACAGCAGCAGTTATGAAAGTGTTGATTTTAAGAGGGGAAAGGAGGAGGTCTGTGTTAGAATGAGCTAGGACATGTTGGTGAGTTCTGATCGTGTATTTTAATTAGGTTAGTCAAAATGATACATTTTGGTTACTGGACCTTGATGTTTTGATGAGTGTTCTCATCTGTGTATATAATTTTATGGTCTGGTTTTCTTTATTTCGTTGGCTGTCATGACCACTTTACACATTATTACTTCATAACCATTATTTCAAGTGGCTGTATAATATTAGAATTGAGCAAGGCAAAATTTCACAACCTCAAATTTGTAGGAAGGCAGGCTCATCTCTGGTACTTGTGAACTTTAAAAATTCTAACAGACTCCATGTCAACAACTCTATGGTCATAGCTTACTCAACAATACCTGGTTCGTATTTATCCCAAGGAGCACCTCTTAATTAACAACATATGGTATTTTTATGACCTTTACCAATAGTAGAACTTCATTGTCGTGGCCTTTTAGAATCACCTTCTATGCCCTAATCAATGAAAACATTTATTGTTGATAAGAGGAGTATATACAGCAATCATGTTTTTGTTCTCCACAGAACATCAGAACTGACATTGTTATGGATGGATCTTTCAGTATAAACCCGGCTGTGGACATAGGCCAGGTAGGCAATACCTTGTTGGTGAAGTAATATCCAAATACTTCACATGCTAACCACATTTTCACCTGCTCTATTTTCTGGGTATCACTAAATAGTTGGTGTATTCACTAAGATTGTTTTCACTGTCTTCTTCTTTTCTTTGTTTCACACATAATAATGTATCCCAAGGAGTGGAAATGTAAGTAAAAGAGTGCACACTTCAAAGACAGGAGTATGGGTTCCACTTGGGTGTGTTGACTTCAAGTTGCTTATGAGAGACCCCAGTGAAACCACCAAGAAGAACACTGGTCTTCAGGCCCTGGGCAGAAGTCATATGTTTGGAAGTGATTGGAGGGACAGTGGTAGTTGAAGCCACATAAGCATCAGCATCATGAGAGGGAGAGAGGAAGAAAAGAGAGGAGAGGGCAGGGGGGGAGCAGGGGGGCTTTAACTCCACAGGGAAGAATCACACGCATGTATTCACT
The DNA here is from genome assembly GCF_049852395.1 of Peromyscus maniculatus bairdii. Classification (NCBI taxonomy): domain Eukaryota; kingdom Metazoa; phylum Chordata; class Mammalia; order Rodentia; family Cricetidae; genus Peromyscus; species Peromyscus maniculatus. Next base: position 56,082,017 of record NC_134864.1, on the reverse strand, counting down.
GTGGTTTTAACGGAACCCCAATATTCAGTACATTACGATATGAACAAAGACAGTCTCTTTCCACACAACATTTGTAGACATTTATAGTCCCTAACACTGATTTTTTTTTTAAAGTTTTATGTGTGTGAGTGTTTTGCCTGCATGCATGTCTGTGGACCACATGTGTGCCTGGTGCCCACGGAGGCCAGAAGAGGCCTTTAGATTCCCTGGAACTGGATTACAGACAGTTGTGAGCGACCATGTGGGTGCTGGGAATGGAACCGAGGTCCTCTGGAAAACACTGTTTTTTTCTTGACTCTCATTTTGGTGGAGCTAAATTCAACTCAAACAGCTATTGAACTAAAAAATAATGATCAGATGATGTTAAGATTTTAGACTTTGGAATGAGGCAAAGGGCGTCGAGGTGGTCTAATACAAGCCCATTGCTAAAAGTATGTGCTGAGAAACTCTTCCCTGAGAAAGAACAGATCCAAGACCTGCTGTCATCCTCAGAACGGGCATTCTAGCAACTAGAAAAAGAGAGGTCTCGCCATTCATTGAATGACTTGGGGGTACAAATCACTTGTTACAGGTCCCACAGGGGCATCAGACATCTGTTTCTAAAATCACTGCTATGCAAATGACTTACCCAACCATTCAAGATAAGCATTAATGTTTCTGCGACAAGTCCTGTTAGTTTTCTGAAACCTACCCAGGGGGTTCAGAGGCTTTTGTTCACACCTGCAGGCAGAACACGTGGAGTTAAGAGACCTAGACTCCAGAGGGAATCAGTCTTTTGAAAGATGACATCTTTTGCTGATGCTTGGAAAGTCAGCACATCATTTAAAAAATGACATTCATCCATTTTTCTGTGTCTCAGATTGAAGGCGCCTTTGTTCAAGGTCTTGGACTTTATACCCTAGAGGAGCTGAAATACTCCCCTGAAGGAGTCCTATACACCCGTGGTCCGAGCCAGTACAAAATACCTTCAGTTACTGATGTCCCCGAAGAATTCCATGTGTCCCTCCTGACACCAACCCAAAATCCAAAAGCCATCTACTCTTCTAAGGTCAGTACATATGGTCAGGCTTCGTTCAGCTTGCCATTTATCCGTACATGTTCCGAACAGTAGCCAAAGAAAGTGGACAGAGGCGTGATGATGTAATCGCTTCTTGGCTTTTTGGCTGAGATCAAGTGTAGGAGTGATGATGGAGCTCGGTGGAGGGGCACTTGATTGGCATGCACAGGCCCCTGTGTTCTGTCCCCAGTACCACAAAAGAAAAAAAAGCTGGCTTGACATCCTCCTCTGTAGCCAGGAGGTGGTGGCACACGCCTTTAATCCCAGCACTCAGGAGGCAGAGGCAGGTGGATCTCTGTGAGTTCGAGGCCAGCCTGGTCTACAGAGCGAGATCCAGGACAGGCTGCAAAGCTACAGAGAAACCCTGTCTCGAAAAATCAAGAGAGAGAGAGAGAGAGAGAGAGAGAGAGAGAGAGAGAGAGAGAGAGAGAGAGAGAGAGAGAATTACCGTGGTTTATAATAAGAAGAAATTTGGTGAAACACTGCTCTGAATTATGCATATACTATTTCTTGTCAGACGAATTCTCAATATAATTTGTCTTATAAGCAACATAGAGTGATGTGTAAACTCCTCATTCAGCCTTAACAAATGTCACAAGCTTAAATTCATTCCAGAGTAAGTTTCAAACTAAATAACTGGTTTTTGTTTGGTTGGTTGGTTAGTTGGTTTTTGTTTGGTTTGGTTTTTCAAGACAGGGTTTCTCTGTGTAGCCTTGGATATCTTGGAACTTGCTCTAGACCAGGCTGGCCTCAAACTCAGAGATTTGCCTACCTCTGCCTCCTGAGTGCTAGGATTAAAGGCATGCACCACCACCTGGCTAAACTAAACAATTTTTAGTTTCATAATTCATAAATTGTGAATGACTTCATAGAAGGCTACTCAAGAATTAGGGGCTTGTATCACCACATGAGATTTTCTCTTTTAACTGGACTTCACTAAAGGAAAATTAAGACAATCACAATGTATTTTGCCAGAATCCATTTTTCATAGCATTGAAATAACCTGCTCTGGGAAAAGCCAATTCTTGTGAACTAGATGGCAGGAACCAGAGACAAACAGCATCCTGTAGAACTCTGTGCACATGTTTACAAGGCTGGGCTGCTGCAGACCCTGTTCAGGGGCCATGAACATGGCCTGTGACCCTTGCACTTTCCTCTTCCCAGGAGAATGTACCTATTTGTACCCAGAGAAGGAGATCAGTGGTGATACACTGCCCTCCTGGACGATGACGGTCTGTAACCCTGTAATAGTCTACCTGGTTGCCAAACCAGAGGGACTGTAACCTCGTGCAGTTTCACAGCCAGGGGGAGCAGGTCACACGATATTTCAAAATCCTCACTACGCTCCACCTGGCAGGTGTTTATTTTCAACCAAGCCGAGTGTAGGTTAGAAGACGCTTCTTGATGTAGAGCACTACCCATCATTGAAGACTCTTCTTGATGCATAGCACTACCCTATGTCTCCTGGCTTCTCCTCCCTCCCCACCCTACACTGTCCCCACTGGGGCCATAGAAGAATAGGAAGACCCTCGTGGAAAGGCTGGGCTTGTCAGGCTGTCCCTTAGCATAGTGTTTGAACCTTAGGGGCATTTGTCCTCTGAGAGTCTGTAGCGTTTATGACTTCATCTGCATGTGTGGAGAGACTGAGCTTCAGCACTTGTCTTGGGTATTCACTTCACAATGAGGGTACGTTCCAAGAAATTTGGGTTCGGTGATTCCATAGGAATATCATAGCATATACTACACAAACTTAAATGGTATGCATCAGTCACTTAACATGGTCCCTCTAGGTACCTGGGAAACACAGTAAACATGGTACAAGAAGCTGCTGCCAATATGACACAGCATTCTGGTTCACAGTCAGCTTTTTAAATATAAGTGTATTCTAAAATAGCAACAAAATAAGGCAAACATGAAACTAAAGCACAGTTGTTTATTACCAAGTATTGTGTACCGTGTGTACTTGTATTGTTGTAGTTTTGTACAACCGGCAGAACAGTGTCCTGTCGAGATCAGCGTCCTCACAAACACCTAGACAACATGTGGTGCCATGGTGTCATGATGTCACTAAACAATAAAATTATTGAGCTCCCTTATGAACATGTGGGACCACTGTTGCATATCCTGTCCATCACTGATCAAAATACATTATCAGTGTAGGACTGTACTCAAGGTGTGTGCACCTAAGTCATGTGGTTGTTTAATGTCAACCAGGAGAAAGGGGGTGCCTCCTAAGGCAGCGAGGGAGTGCTGCATAATAAGGATGGGTAGACACCTGTGACATTGCTCAATCCCAAACGGCAGGACAGGAGAGCTCATCCTGTAACCTGAATAGCAGGAAGAGTCAGGGCTTGCTGACTTAATCTGTTCTGTGTTGCTGTATCAGAATACTTGAGACTGGGTAACTTACAAGGAACGTAGTTCAGTCTCAAAGCTGGCAAAGTCCAAAATTAACGAGTCACCTCTGATGGTGACTTCTTGCTACTTTATGCCATGGTATAAGATACAGAATGATAAGACCAAAAAAAAGGGCCAAACTCACCTTTATAGCATACCACTCCACATTAATACATTCATGAAGGCGGAGCCCTGATGACCTAACAACCTCTTAAATGTCCTACCTTGCAATGTATGGAGAATGAGTTGTCAGCACATGACCTTAGGCAGACATGTTCCAACAACAATAACCAGTAGAAACAGTGTGTAGGAGATGCTGATACTAAACGCAGTAGGGCATGTTATAAAGTTTGGGAATGTGACCCGATTCCTTCCTTATAAGTTACCCGAGTCCCGGTCTCCATATCTAAAATGTGACAATGGACGTGCAGGCTTTGTAGACCTGAAAGCTTAAGGACACTACCCATGCAGAAAGTGTGGCAGTGGTCTGTTCAAAGCCAGCTGAGGACGATGTTAGCTGCTAATGTCACTTAGGTATGTCAGTCACTTGTGTGTGGCTGTGACGGATAATGCCTGGCAGAAAGGACCGAACCAAAGCAAGATTCGTTTTGAATCGTGGCTTCAGAAGATCCACTACATCAGGGCAGGGAGACCAGTTCACGGTAGCCGGGGAGCAGAGAAGTAGGGGTCCTGACTCTCGGTTTCTTTTCTCCTTTGTTCCCTTCTTATTTTCGCTAACACTCTGGCCCACAGGATGGTGCAACCCGCGTTCAGATCAGCTCTCTTTACCCCTGGGTGAATCCAGTCTGGAAAAGTATTCACAAACATATCCAAACATGTGCCTCCCCAGTTTTCTAGGTGATGCTAATGCAGTTAGGTTAACGATGAAGATGAGGCCATCATTCATTCTGTGTCATTGTCTTAACTAATAGGCAAGAGCTCATCCATGCCAGGTAGTCAGTCTTTCATTGAATATTCACAAATATCTGAATATGACAGTTTAGCCTTAACCATGAAACATACAATCCCTATTTTGGGTCAAGGTGGTGGCATTGCTCATCAAGGCTTTCCTGGTGTCCATAATGGACAATCAGTCATGTATTTCTGGCTAATTTAAGCCTCTTGAGGAGTCTTTGATCACCAAGTGTGTCCCCTGTGGATTTGATGGTGGAAAGTCGCCAGCTCAGGATTGTGTGTATAGTCTAATTTCTCCTCATAAATTAAGGAAATGGGTATGGTTCATGTGCTAGGCTCTGGAAGTTTGAGTACTTTCCTAGGGTGCAATTAACTCTAGAGTCTGGTATACTTAGATTGGGGTTATGTAGACTCTGAATTGATTCTAATGTCAATCTCTCTCCCCCAGACCTAGACACTCAGCTTTCTCGGGAGCATCCAGCTCAGATTTGGGGGCCTAAGCCATGTTGTGTAAGCCTGAAAACCTCTACTTGTAGCCACCTAAGCCCATGCAGAGCACTCAGAGTACAGGGCACTCACTCCCCCAGTTTCTGGAAGGCATGAGTAGTCTAACACATGTGGGAAGGCTTGCCAGCACGTAAAGGAGACAGGGACGGCCGTCTGTCATGTGATAATATTTGTTGCAATGATGGACCACCTAGACAAAGGCATACCTGTCAGGCTCTGTGGCTTGGTGGTCCTGTAGCTGCCACCTTTGTGCAGCTGAAGGACAAAATGGCTCAGTGACAGATTTCTCATGACACATCCCCATCGTCACGTGTCACGGCTATACAGAAATGCAGCCACAAGATCCCTTTTGCCTATCTATCTCCATCACTCTGACCCATGGAGGACAAGGGTGATACCGTGAGAACCTGATGGCTCCTCGTGCCAAGGAGACCCATCTATTGAGGAGAGCAGACCTGAAGAGCTAACTGGACCAGTACCTGTGGAACAATAATGTCCTCAAAGCCCTTGGCTCCTACCCTACCTCGCCACCAGCTAGTTTTCAGCATTAGTCACTGCTTGGAGGATTTCTTTGGCATATTATGTGAGTTAAGGCATACTTGATCTGTTAACGCAACGGATTAGCCACAGAGGACAAGGCTGGGAAGAAAGGTATGTGATTCATAGTGGCTTTGGTGGCTTCCCTTGAGTTGGCAATAAGTCACAGCTCTGAACATGGCTTTCAGAGCCCTGCATAGTCATCCTGGCAATCGCTGCCCAGGCTTCTTGTACCATCCTTTCCATGGTGAAGCTGCCTAGCTTTTTCAGCCCCTTGGATGAAGCCAGCTCTTCCCTCTTCCCAATACCTTTGTAATGTTGCCCTGCATCAGCTCTCTAGACAAACAGGACCAATGGGCTCTTTCTGGGTATTGGAGATACACATATATGCTTATGTTAGACATGTGTGTTATGTATATATGCATGTGTGTCTATATGTTTGCACATGAATCTACATATATGTGTCTATATATCTATATACATACAAAGAGAGATTTATTTTAAGGAATTGGCTCACATGGTTGTAGAACTGACAAATTCAAGATCTGTAGGGTGGTGGGCAGCAGGCTGGGAAGTCAGGTGTGGTTTCTGCACTGATGCCCTGGGGCAGAATCACTCCTCCTTAGAGGAAACTTGTTTTGCCCTTAGGAACTCTGCACGTATTATCAAAGCTAGTCATTTCTTTTCTTTTTCTTTCTTTCTTTCTTTCTTTCTTTCTTCCTTTCTTTCTTTCTTTTTTTTTTTTTTTTTTTTTTGAGACAGGGTTTCTCTATGTAGTTTTGGTGCCTGTCCTGGATCTCACTCTGGAGACCAGGCTGGCCTCGAACTCAGAGAGATCCACCTGCCTCTGCTCCCAGAGTGCTAGGATTAAAGGACAGTGCCACCACTGCCCAGCACTGAGAGACTCTCAATGGCAGGCACCATCCACCATGGGACAGAGTCGGCAGGTGTGCCTTGAAAAGGCTTTGACTCATCGTAATCCTCTCTGAACCCTGGGGAAAGCGCTTGAACCCCCGCTGTTGACTTAATTCAGACCAAGAAAGATAAGTCCTTTGCACGGGCCCTTCTAAGAATGTCAGCCACTAACAAGCTGTTCCTCTACCTTCCTCATCCCTTAAAAGCCCAGTTGGCACAGTGGATGGCTTCTTCTGCAACCACATGGTCCCCTTGGGCATGGGCATGCCAGGCCTTAGCCAGGCTATCATCAATTGGCAAGTGTAACCAGCATTGGGATTATTACCACCAGAACGGGGCTCCTTTGAGTCCCAACAAGCTTCCTAAACAAATAGAAACTGGCCCATAGCGGAGTTCAGGCCTGTTCTGGAATGGATCCTAAGGGTGGTTGGAAAGGCCATCATCTTGAGAAATGAATGATCCCCAAGTAGGCTATTGTTTGGAAGAGGCAATCCAAAAAATACATGCTGAGTCCTTTGTGGGTTTGTAGAGCAAGCATTAACTACACCCCAGCATGACTGAGGCATTGGGCACAGCTAAACAAACAGCCCAGATTCTGTCAGAGGGCTTACCCGCCTACCCGCGAGATTGCTACAAGGACGTAAGGGCCAAAAGGGGGTGACCCCTTCAGAAGCACTGAGTCAGCTCAGGCCAGCTCCATGGTGTGTGTGTGTGTGTGTGTGTGTGTGTGTGTGTGTGTGTGTGTGTCCCCATGTCCGTGTGTCCTGCCCTATGGGTTGGCTGCCCAAGGCCAGGTTTCTAAAAGACTTCCTCATTTTTGTCTTCCCCTCCCCAGGGCCTCGGTGAGGCCGGATTGTTTCTGGGCTCTTCTGTGTTCTTCGCTATTGCTGACGCTGTGGCCGCAGCCCGAACGGAGAGAGGCTTGCCCCCACTGTGGGCGATGAACAGCCCGGCCACGGCGGAGCTGATTCGAATGGCCTGCGAGGATCAGTTTACGGACCTGGTACGGGACCCCGTCCTTCTTGTCTGTGAATGTCTGCAACCACTTTCATGATTCTTAGTGCAGGGACAGAGGACATGGGTCAGTTCAAAAGTAATCTCACAAACCCCCACAAGCAGGATGTCTACTTGTGGGAAATGGAAGCTGCTTTGAGAATTTTCGAGTAGGAAGTTATGGGATTCTTATATTTGTAGAAGGGAATGTGGGGTTTAAAGAGTTAAAACTGATTTTTTCCTACTTGGGTCCCGAAAGAACCCGATATAGTTCTTTCCACAGCACAGCAATCTCCAGCCACAATCCACCCCCTCTACCACTTATGCAGGAAGAGGGGGCTACTCCATATCACGTCTTCAGCCAGGCCTTGCCTGCTGCTGTAGCTGTGAGCCACATGTGGCCACAGATCCTAGAAACCAGCTTAGTGTGGACCGCAGTGCACTGTGTGTGTGCTGAATCCATGCCACATTTAAAGATGGCTTGGTGAGGAACTTTTTATTCATATGATGAGAATGGTAATATCTTGGCATACTGGGTTGCAGCTAACTATAACTAAAATTGACTTTATGTAAGTATCCTCCTGTGGTGATATTTTATTTGTATTCTAACAAATAAAACTTATCTGGGAGCCGGACGGTGGTGGCGCACGCCTTTAATCCCAGCACTCGGGAGGCAGAGCCAGGAGGATCTCTGTGAGTTCGAGGCCAGCCTGGGCTACCAAGTGAGTCCCAGGAAAGGTGCAAAGCTACACAGAGAAACCCTGTCTTGAAAAACCAAGAAAAAAAGAAAAAGAAAAAAAAAAACTTATCTGGGGATCAGAGGACAGAGCCAACCACTAGATTAGACATAGAGGCCAGACAGTGGTGGCACACACCTTTAATCCTAGCATTCAGGAGGCAGAGATCCATATAGATCTCTGTGAGTTCAAGGCCACATTGAAAACAGAGCCAGGCATGGTGGCACACACCTTTAATCCCAGCACTTGAGATCCCATGTCTTTGCTTGGGAAAGGCACACATGCCTTTAATCCCAGGAAGTGATGGCAGAAAGCAGAAAGGTATACACGGCATGAGGACCAGGAACTAGAAGCTTTTTAGCAGCAGTTCAACTGAGACCCTCAGGACTCAGAGGCTTTCAGTCTGAGGATTCGTGGAAACAGGGTCGGCTGAGGAGTTGGCGAGGTGAGGTTGGCTGTGGCTTGTTCTGTTTCTCTGATCTTTCAGTTTCCACCCCAATACTTGGCACTGGGGTTTTTTTTTTTATTAATAAGACCATTTAGCAATTCATCTTACATCCTCCGATGACCTAAGGTCCTCCAATCAAACCTCTCCCAAAGGCTTAATACCCCACCCATACACTGGGGACCAAGCTTCCAACACATGAAATTTGGGGGTAACAGTCACATGTAAAGCCATAGCCACCAATTGCACGTTGGTAGATATGAGTACTAGAATTTTTTTTACCTTTTAGAGGTTATGTTTGTTTGTTATGTTTTTGTTTTTTAAGGGTGTATGTCCCTCCACTTAGCCCTGGGAGTACTGGAACTCACTATGTAGACCACGTGGGCCTCAGATTCAGAGATCCTCCTGCCTCTGCCTCTGCCTCCCTAGCACTGTGATTAAAGGTGTGGGCTACCTCACTTGGCCCAGTACTTGGAATTTTAAGAACATGTGTGGCTTCCACTCGTGGTTTTCTAAGGGGCTGTTGTGGCTTCCATACTCAATCCCATGTACATCTTGACATCAGGAGAAGTCAAGACTGAGAGATGTTGGCACGTGTGATTCGGAGGCTGTAGGGAGCCAACGAAGGAGCGCAAACTTTTAATTGCTTTAAAAAAAAAATCTTTCCCAAGGTCCAAAATTCAGGAAGGAGAAGGAAATAGACAGGAAGAGAGGAGCCCTGACACCTTATACACCCCTCAAGCGGTCTTCCTCCGGGACCCCTTCCAGTGACCCCGCCCACGTCTTCCGTGCTATCATTTCATTCGTCCTCTGGGAAAGCCCCGCCCCCACCCCCGCCCCCACCTGTTTACCTGTTCAGCTCAGCCTGGCGGCTGCATTCAATACACCCACTACATGCAGCCAGGCATTGCGTTAGGCTGAGACGGCCACAGTAAACAATGCGCGTTCACGCCCCCAAGAATCCAACGTCTAGCAAAAGACAGGCACAGAAACAGGGATGACTATACAAACCCTCCATCGCTGGGAACTACCCACTCCGGTGGTGCAAAGATGACTTGTGAGCTGCTTACCCATCCTTTGTCCCCAACTGGATGGCAGACTCCCTGAGAGCAGGCAGCATGTTCTGTTTCTCTTGCTCCTTATCATTGAACTTTATAAAATGGCCAACTAAAGTGGTTGGGGTTCCTGGCTTTGAAATCAGATGATTGGGTTCAAATCCCAGCTGAGCCACTCACTACATCTTTAAAAGAAAGAAAACACCTGCGTACTTGTATCCCTCTGAGTAGGAAATGAACTTGGGTTTAAAAGTGGTTATCACTGTACTGGCTCGTACTGAACAAATGTTTTGAGGATCATTATACGGGCAATCTTTTTATGCCCCCAAATAGGCTCTAGTTTCTAGCCTTATGTGTTCTGATTTTCTTAACCTCAACTTCATAACGGAGAACTGATTGAAGGAAGAATTTTAACTGAGTCAAGGTAGCAAGCGGAGGCAGGTGCATGGGTTTGGCCAGGACGCCACGTAAATACTGGCCCATTATCTCAATATGGTGTCTGCTGAAATTTCTCTGTGCCACCATACTTGTACAAACCTGAGTTGATGAAAACAGATTCTAAAATGCATGTGAAAGATGTGTAGTATGGTCTCTACTAAAGGTGTACCAAGCCAATCACAACTGGATTACGGTGTGTGTGTGTGTGTCCAGGTACCTGTATGTGTGTGTGTATACTTAAACTAAGACTCATTCCTCTCCAAAGACTAAAGATAAAAGAGAGATCAGGGCACAGTGAGATGCCTATACACATTTTATTTCATTCTTATGCATGCCTTTAAAATTGTGACCAGACATTGACGCAGATAATCATAACGAAACCTCCACCTCCTGGGACTTAGAACAAGATGACATAAGGTTGAAAGGAAAGTGACGCAGGAAGACGGCACCAGAGCAGACAGGGCCCAGTGCAGTCCTACAGGAGGTAACAAAGAAAACATCAGCTAGCGGGTGACGGTGAGACAGGGGGATGACAGGGAAAGGAGTCCGGGTGGGGGGAAGTTAGAGCAGACGCAGGGCAGAGGAGAAAAGCACCAGGCTGTCTTGGAATACAGAGAGTGTGGGTTTCCTGGAGGGGAGAGTGGGCAGAGGGAAATCCTCAGAGAAAACCAGGACAGGAGCCTGAACTCCCACACACGGTCATAAATGTAAATTCGCTTCTTCCCCTGGGGCAGGCGGGCCTTTGAAGGTAATGTGATCATGGGAATGATACACTCAAGGAAGTAACCCGATAGACGCTATAACGTGAATCAGCTTGAGAGCAAACAGTTGGGAGCTGCCGTGATAGTTAAGAGGCGACAAAGACTTAGCCGGGTAGAGCTAGTGGCATTTGAAGGCGAGGCAGGGTCACACAGTGCCTGCCACTCAATGGAGTGGGGGCAGCTGAGAATCCAGGCGAGTCCAAGGTTGTGTGCTCTGGATGAGTGGAAAGGCCATACTGCCTCTCACAGCAATAGGCAGCCGGGGAATCCTTCAAAGGAGAGTGGCGAATTCGCTTTCAGGCTTGCAGCCCAGTAATCGGTTAGCCAATTTGCTAACACGCGATTACCTCAGGGTTGACTGGAGAGCAGAATTCCAGACAGATTTATGAGTCATCAGCGCACACTAGCAATTAGAACCGTGAAAATAGATAAAAATTCACCTGTGGGTGAAATCGTCACGAGGGGAGAAAGAAAATGGAGAAGAGAAGAAAAGGGGAAGGAGAGGTGAAGAGGAAAGAGAAAGGAGCAAGCCAGGTGGGCTTCGTGGGGGCACCAGGCGGGCAGGCAGACCTGAGGGAGGGGCGGCAAATGGCAGGCTCAGCCTTTGATGTAGAGGTCCCCAGGTCCTGTCACACCTAACCACAACTCTGAGCAGAGCAAACTACTGGCCTGAAAACCACACCGCCATAACCCCTCCCAGATGAAGGTGCCCCAGACTCCAAGAGGCCTTCGCCCCCATGCCCCCCAAATCCAGCAGTGCCCCCTGGTTCTTTCCTTCCCTGACCCCCACTTCACTTCCACAGTCACTGTTACAACAAGAAAGGGAATGGACAAGGAAGGTCTTTGTGGACAAGGAAAGTCACTTGGGAGACCGAGGCAAGATGGCCATGAGTTAGAGGTCAACTTAAACCATACAATGAGGTTCCGGGTCAGCCTGGGCTACATGACAAGCCCTTATCAAAGGAGGAGGAAAAGAAGAGAAAAGAAGGAAGGAGGGAAGAGGGGAAGAGGAGACCAAGGAAAGGATGGTGGGTGGGTGGGTGGGTGCGTGGGCTGGCCTCCAGGGCCTCCTGTTGACCTGGGAGAAAAGACACGCAGGGATCCAAACACCCACCTGACGGCCACCGTGAGCCTGGTGGACTGCTGCTCACTGGGCCCTGGCTGAAGCAACGAGTGGTTTTTGATCCAGGTGCCCCAGTGCCCAAGTTCTGCCTCCAGCCAGGAAATCTGCACTTGTGAGGCTGGTGAACCCTGGCACCCCCGACAGGCGAGGCTCAGGTTTGCCCTGAATGCTCCCACTTGACAATCTGTACACTCGGCTCCCACGAGGGATGTGCTAGTGTTCTGTTTTAACCCCCTCCCTCCAGACAGATTTCTATAACTTGGTTTTTCACCCACCTGTGGCGAAGGGGGTTGGGGGCGGGAGAGGGAGGAACTCTGGGTAAGTCTCATAGGAATCTGTGTTTTGACATAGCACATACGAACAGGTGCATAGTTGACAGGTAAGTCCACTGATGCAAAGATCTGCTTTTCCAACCGCAGCAACGAAACTATGTTGCTATCTTTGAAATAGAGCAGAGTCAAACCCCTGCCAGAGTCTGATGAGGACTGGATCACCAGCAGCCAGCCTCCCAGGACAGTGGATTTGCTACAGCAAAAGGACTGTGCTGCTTTCAGGGTGGGGGTTTACAGGGAAGGAAGGCTGAACCCAGGATCAGGCAAGAAGGTGCATCGGGAGAGGCCCAGGCACTTCTGGCTAGCACAGGTACCTGGATGCATTGCTAGAATTACTAAGACACTGACTGAGCCCTGTAGCAGCAAATCTGTGTGTTTTACAGCCTTGAAAATCAGTGTCCCGATTACATCCCACTCACTTCCCAAAGCAGCAGAACAGGAATTTGCAAAACTAGAACTCCACGCCCCACCTTGAAAGTATCAAGAGCGGGTGGTGTGGAGTAGACATCAAAATTCTGCTGTTGTCACACTTTCTTCAGCAGCACACAGAGAAAATTCTGCTCTCGCCTGTGTGCAACGAGGTCACTATCATCTTTCACTCTCCTCTGTTATCCATCATCTGTCTGTCATCTCCATCCAGCAGCGTCTGTTATCTCCTCACCTCTCACCTGCCTCTCTGTTGACCCACCAACCCCAGGCTCTGTGGAGGTCAATTCTTTGTTTTACTCCTTTGCGTGACATATAAAGGAAACATTTAAAGGAATAAAATGGCTTTTAAACTAATTACGCTACAACAATGTCAGCTTACACTATTGATTTATTGGGAGCCAACAGGAATTGAAGGGAATTGTGGGAAATTCTATTTTTGTAGACTAAAGATGAATTCACATCTCTGGTCAGTTTTGACTTGCCTGAGTTTAATGAAGTCCATTTGCCCATCTGTAAATTATTCGGATAAAAGATTGTTTAAGAAAACACCTGATGACCTAAGTGTAAAGTTTCAAACCCAGGACAAACAACTGAGGTACCCATTTAACAGATCAAAGCAGACCTGACTTCCGGGTTCTCCCAGCATCCCTCAGTCCCTACCTATTACAGGGTATGTTGGCCTACCCAGTCCCTTACCCTGAACTCTCCAGCCCAGAGGCTGGGCTGCTCTTCCCCCTGAGGCTCTTCCTATATAATCCAGACATTTTGGTTACCCACCCCTTTTGTACCTTTGGCCTCCTGGCTGCTGCACCTGGTTCCTCTTTCTCCTCTCTCCCTTTCCTGCCCCATCTCCCCACATGGTCCATCTCAGTCTGGTCATGTCCACTCTGGACTCGCCCGGATGTTCCTGCCTCTGACTATGTCTCCCTTTTACATGCAATAAACTTTTTCTCCGCCATACCTGTGAGCAGTCATAGCCGCCTTCTGTTTTCACCCACTAAGTGGAAGTTCTGTTTCTCTCTGCGGTCATCATCTCTTCTCTTACTGCACCTTTAATACCTCTTCTGTTCCCACTTGACACTAGTTGCTTCTTTTTAAAGGTTACATCTTTTTGAAACCGAAAGAGGTGACTTTTTCATGTCAGATTGCTTTTGTACTAACTGAGTTTTATTTCTGCTTCCTTTAGCAAAAACCCACCAAAACAAAAAGCCCAGCTTTAAACTTGCAAAACTCTTTCTTGGTGGGGTGTGGGGCAGGTCACTGAATTCTATGAGTGAGCCCTTCATTTTGCAGGCCGTTTTGGAAGAGGCTCTTGACATGTTCAGCAATCACCACGCACAAATGTGACGAGTGTGACCTGCTTAGGGAGTGTACTCTCTGCCTCTCAGTTTCTTTTCTGTTTCAGTTTTGATGAACATTTACTTCCACTCACACTGAAGAACTCTTGCTTCTGAGCTGGTTCCAGTTTGCCTAGGTTAATAAGACCTCATATCACCAAGGTCACAGACCCGGATAGAAGATTAACTGTGCAGAACGCGCATCTTTCCGCTATTTGACCATGGGGATGCCCTGTGTCTGTGGTCATATGAGGAGAAAGCACAGCTTTGACCATGGGGATGCTGTGTCTGGGGTTGTATGCAGAGAAAGCACATTTTTGACCATGGGGATACCCTGCGTCTGGGGTTGTATGTGGAGAAAGCGCATCTTTGAGCTTGTGGATGCCCTGCATCTGCGGTTGTGTCTAAAAACATCCCGTCAGTTCTTTCCAGAGGATCCAGTGTTGTGTGCATTTTGTCTCTGCTTTATTATTATTATGTCAAAGAACTAGATTGTTTTAAATCCAAAATTGCTTAATACCTGTTGAGAAAGAGAAAACATGTTCTTATACAAGTTAAGCAAATAATTTTTGATGAATAAATAGGCTAAATGTCTTTTTTGAATAAGAAACTATTTTGCCACCAATTAGTTATGTAAGTTGTTTTAGGTGGGGTTTTTTTCTTTTGTTTTTAAACTGTATTTTTTTTTAAACTTTTCCTTTTTAGGTTCCACATGTGGATTCTAAATGCTGTAAGCCGTGGTCCATCCCAGTTGCCTAATGCCTGGGGTTCAAGCATAAAAGCAGATGTTCCAATGGATTTAAAGCTTCAACAGGTTACTAGTATAAACATCTGTATCTAAAATACATAGAAAATTGGGGGCAATTCTTAAATTTTCATATTTACAAAATAATCTTCGATCACTCACGCACACTATAAGCACTGATGTTTGTGGAGCTCCAGTCAAAGACTATGTTTAATTCGATATAATAAAGAGCACTTTCCACTGTGTGAAGAATTTCTACACTGAGTGTACAGAGAAAATGAATGTCTAGTCTAGGCACATGTTCCTGGGGGGGGGGGCAGAGAAATGAGCTGGATTCTGTGGCTGTTTTCCTACAGTTTCTGAAGTTCCTGACTTAAGATGTGGTGTGCAAACTGACTTATTTATCACTCTGGATTAAATGTGGAGTTTAGGAACTGACAGTCCCTGGTGACTATGAAATGAGTGCTCACGTGGTTATTTTAATGCACAAGTTTGTTGGAAAGTCATTGGTTTTTTTTTTTCCTGAGACTCTCCGTTACCAAAGATTCCCTGAGAATACTACATATGGTGGTGTTGCCTCTAAAATGAGCCACAGGAGGAGAATTTGAGGGCACTGTGGAAGCAGCTTTGGGATGCCAAAGCTGTGGTGGCATCCGGCTTCCCCCAAACAAATCCGTGTTGAGGTGAAAGGCCAAAATACCTGCAGTGTGTCCCTGAGTTAAGTTCGGAGGGCATGAGCACTTCAGATTTTGATATTCAGAGCCTATTTAAAATTGTCCAGTCTGGACTATTCTAGCATGTGAATAACCCACAGCAGCCGACTTCATTTGTACAGTTTTTATTGTTACAAAAGTTTGAGTGTTGGTGACTTTCAGTGGGCTGATTTTATACATGGCATTCTCTTACGGACAACCCAGTAAGTCCTACCTGAGTCCCACTCGCTCCTCCTTTGCATTTTGGGATACCACTCCCAACACACGGGCAGCTTGTGTGAGGGCCAAGTGAACAGACAGAAGGGTGGCAGGCAATTCATACACCCCATGCTCTCAGAACTTCCTGTTAGAAACTCGGTGATCAAAACCACGCGGCCATAACGACAGGACCACATCACTTCCCAGTTAAGGAGCGTTTCACATCTTCCACTCCCTCGTCGTCTCACCACACCCCGGATGTCTGCCTCAGTATTCTCAATCTCGATCTGTACTGTGTATCGATCCATTAATTACAGTTGTGTCCATTTCTTGACGGCCGGCATTGTGCCTTGTATTTCACGAGCATTCACAGCTTAGACAAACCTCACAGAAGTAAATACCACCCAGCTGACGGCCAAGAAGCTAAGAGCTCCCAGGACAAAAGCGTCGACATTTGATGACAGAAGAGCTCTTAGGAAGGACTAGCAAAGTGTGTTCCAGGAAAGGGCATATAAGAGCCCGGGTGTGGTGGTTTGAATGACAAGGCTCCCCATAGGCCCATAGGGAGTGGCCCTGCTAGGAGTGTGTAGAGGGGTTACAGCTCCGATAGAAAGATGTCCTGGTGGTCAGAAACCAAGGAATACCTACAGCTCTTAAGGGAAAGGTATCCTAAGAGAAGTGTTACAGCTCTGTTCCCGTGGAAGACTGTTTCTCCAGCAAAGCGTTACAGTCCTTCCTCTGGCAAAGGTTTCCCTAATGCAAGTGTAACAACTCTGCTCCAGCAGGGGAGGGCTTCCCCAGCCAGGTTGTTACAGTTCTGCTCTTCTCTGCTTTGAGAAATGTTACAGTTCTGCTCCGCTCCCTTTGAGTGTAACAACTCTGCTCCAAGCAAGGGAAAGTTTCTCCAGCCAAAGTGTTACAGTTCTGCTCTGCTAAGGGAAAGTTTCCCAGCTTAAGTGTAGTAGCTCTGCTCCGCGTTAGCAAGAACCGTTGTTACAGCTCTGCTTTCCTCCGGCAAAAGTTGTTACAGCTCTGCTCCGCTCCACTCTGGGAAAAGAAAGTTGTTAGAACAAACCTCATTCAAGAGATTTATTGGGAAGGAGGAATCCAGGAGAGTGGCTACTTCTGCCAGGGTCAAAAAGGCATCTCCAGGGCTGGAGAGATGGCTCAGAGGTTAAGAGCACTGACTGTTCTTCCAGAGGTCCTGAGTTCAATTCCCAGCATCCACATGGTGGCTCATAACCATATGTAATGAGATCTGGCACCCTCTTCTATATACATAATAAACAATTATTAAAAAAAATTTTTTTTTGTTTTTTCGAGACAGGGTTTCTCTGTGTAGCTTTGCACCTTTCCTGGAACTCACTTGGCAGCCCAGGCTGGCCTCGAACTCACAGAGATCCGCCTGCCTCTGCCTCCCGAGTTCTGGGATTAAAGGCGTGCGCCACCACCGCCTGGCTATTTTTAAAAAAATTTTAAAAAAGAAAAGAAAAAGGCATCTCCAAACAACAGGTACAGGGCTCATATAGGCTTTCTTATGGTCCAAGCTTTCCAGAATAAAGATTTTTAGGGTGGAGATTAGTAGGATCTCAAGTCCTGAGCTTGGGACAAGCTCAGAGATTGGTTGAATTTCATGCTCATGGACTGGTTGATTTTCATGCTCTGGGATTGGTTGGATTTCAAGTCCTGAGTTGGTTAGGGGAGGGTGTGTTTCCTTGGCTCTGGTCTCAGGGCCAGGGTGTTCTTTCACTGGCCCTTTGTATCCTACAGAGTGGCCATGTTGGAGGAGCTGTGTCTCTGAAGGTGGGCTTTGAGGTCTCAGATGCTCAAGCCAGGCCCAGTACCGCTCTCTCTACCCACTACCTTCAGATCTGGCTATAGAACTCTCAGCTCCTTCTCCAGCACCATGTTTGCCTGCATACTGCCTTGCTTCCCACCATGTTGACAATGGACTAAACCTCTGACACTAAGCCAGCCTCAATTAAATGTTTTCCTTTATAAGAGCTGCTATGGTCATGGTGTCTCTTCATAGCAATAAAACCCTAAGACTCCAGGAAAAGAGTACACCAGGCCAAAACTATACAATGGAAAAAAGAAAGTATCTTCAACAAATGGTGCTGGCATAACTGGATGTCAATATGTAAAAGATTACAAATAGATCCATTTCTGTCACCATGCACAAAACTCAAGTCCAAGTGGATCAAAGACCTAAACATAAATCCAGTTACACTAAACTTAATAGAAAAGAAAATAGGAAGCACTCTTGAATGCATTGGCACTGGAGACCATTTCCTAAATAAAACACCAACAGCACAGACCCTGAGCACAACAATTAATAAATGGGACCTCTGAAAACTGCGAAGCTTTTGCAGGGCAAAAGACACAGTCAATAAGACAAAAAGACAGCCAACAGAATGGGAAAAGATCTTCACCAACCCCACATCTGACAGAGGATTGATCTCCACAATATATAAAGAACTCAAGAAACTAGACATCAAAGTACTGAACAGTCCAATTAAAAAATGGGCTAAAGAGCTAAACAGAAAATTCACAAAACAAGAACTACAAATGGCTGAAAGACATTTAAAGAAATGCTCAACATCCTTAATCATCAGAGAAATGCAAATCAAAACGACTCTGAGATACCACCTTACACCTGTCAGAATGGCTACGATAAAAAACACCAATGACAACCAATGTTGGAGAGGATGTGGAGCAAAGGGAACACTCCTCCACTGTTGGTGGGAATGTAAACTTGTACAACCACTGTGGAAATCAGTATGGTGGTTTCTCAGAAAATTAGGAATCGAACTACCTCAAGACCCAGCCATCCCACTCTTGGGCATATACCCAAGGAATGCTGATTCATACCATAAAGATACATGCTCAGCTATGTTCATAGCAGCACTATTTGTAATAGCCAGAACCTGGAAACAACCTAGATGCCCATCAACGGAAGAATGGATGAAAAAAAATGTGGTACATATACACAATGGAGTACTACTCAGCAGAGAAAAACAATGAAAGCATGAAATTTGCAAGCAAATGGATGGAACTAGAAAAAATCATCCTGAGTGAGGTAACCCAAACCCAGAAAGACAGTCATGGTATGTGCTCACTCATAGGTGGATTCTAGATATAAAATAAAGAACAATCAGACCACAACCCATAGAACCATAGAGGCTATATATATAGCATGGAGGTCCCTAGGACGACTGTGGCTTATAATAAATTTCAGTTTTACTCAATTATTGAAAAAAAATAGCCAAATGAATGGAAACACATGAACTATGAACCAAAGGTTGAGGGGCCCCCAGCTGGATCAGGCCCTCTGAATAGGTGAGACAGTTGATTGGCTTGATCAGTTTGGGAGGCAACTAGGCAGTGGGACCAAGTCCTGTGCTCATTGCATGAGTTGGCTGTTTGAAACCTGGAGCTTATGCATGGACACTTGGCTTAGTCTGGGAGGAAGGGACTGGACCTGCCTAGACTGAGTCTACCAGGTTGATCGCAGTCCTCAGGGGAGGACTTGTCCTGGAGGAGGTGGGAATGGGGGGTAGGCTGGGGGTAAGGGGAGGAGGTGGGAGGGGGGAGAATAGGGGAACCCATGGCTTATATGTAGAACTGAATGGTATTGTAAAATTATATATATATATATATATATATATATATATATATATATATATATATAGAGAGAGAGAGAGAGAGAGAGAGAGAGAACACCAGGAAATATTCAAGCATTATCTAAGCATTAGCCCTTCACTTACATGTCTTACACACTGTCTTACATGTACTTATATACATATATATATATATATGCCTTCACTTACACATCTTACATATAGTCCTGCATATACAAGCCTTCATTATTTTTAAAGATTTATTTTACTTTTAACTGTGTGTGTGTGTGTGTGTGTGTGTGTGTGTGTGTGTGGTGGGGAATGTGTGCACATGAGTCAGGTAGCCATGGAGGCCTGAGATATCAAATCCCACTGGAGCTAGAATTACAAATCAATATGGGCTCCCCAAAGCAGATGCTTGGAAGGGAAATGGGTTCTCTGCAAATGTCTTCATGATTTGTAATGGCCATCTTACTTTTCATGTTATTTATATAGGACACTGAATAATTCTTCCCATTACAGTGTGTTTGTCCATTGCTGATTTGGTAATACCTAAGTACAATACTCTGGGGATAAAGTTGGACATCATAGCTCTTAATCCTACTTTCTTTGAACTTTCTCACATCTTAATCAGAATTATTAGGTATTTGTATACTCAGATGTGCAAAGAAAATATTGGCCTTGTTAATGTTTTAGCATCATTATTTTCTGAATAGTTGTTTGCTTCTGTCTTAGGAACATATATATTTGTGATTTTTCTCTCAATTTTTTTTCTGCCTTTTGTTGTGAATATTTGGTTTTCTTTTTGAAATCATTAGGTTTAATAAAAATATTTAAACCTGCTACGTTTCAGGGGCTGGAGAGATGGTTCAGCAGTGAAGAACACTGGCTGGTCTTGCAGAGGACCCAGGTTCGGTTCCCAGCACCCACATGGTGGCTCACAGCCACCTGTAACTCCAGTTCCAGTGTCTCTAATGCCCTCGTCTGGTCTCTGGGGGCACAATACACACATGATACAAATATATGCATGCAGATAAAACACTCGTACACACAAAATAAAAATAAATTATGCCGGGCGGTGGTGGCGCACGCCTTTAATCCCAGCACTCGGGAGGCAGAGCCAGGCGGATCGCTGTGAGTTCGAGGCCAGCCTGGGCTACCAAGTGAGCTCCAGGAAAGGCGCAAAGCTACACAGAGAAACCCTGTCTCGAAAAACCAAAAAAAAAAAAAAAAAATTAATTGGTTAATTAACTTCAAAGAGAACTATTTACTTCACCCAGAATGTAATAGAGTCTTACTGATTTCTGAAACAGGATTTTTGTTGTCTTGTCTTTTGTTTGTTTGGTTCAGTTTTTGACACAGGATCTTACTGTGTAGCCCAAACTAGCCTTGAATTAAAAATCTTTCTTCCTGGGCTGGAGAGATGGCTCAGCAGTTAAGGGTGCTGACTGTTCTTCCAGAGGTCCTGAGTTCAATTACCAGCAACCACATGGTGGCTCACAACCATCTGTAATAAGATCTGGTGCCCCCTTCTGGCAGACAGAACACTGCATACATAATAAATAAATATTAAAAAAAAAAAAAAAAAAACTTTCTTCCTTAGCTCCCTGATTGCTAGAATCACAGGCATGCACCATCAAGCATAACTGTCATTTCTCTCTAAACTTTATTTTCTGTTTTCATGCCTTCTTTGAGCCCAAATAGATAGAAATTTTGTTCTAAAAAAAAAAATCTGTGGTTGTATGTCTTGTTTGTTGGTTTTACGCTCATTTCTAGTGCGGTTGCATCGTACTCACAAAGAATTGTTTAAAAGGAAAAAATGACACAGAGAAACCCTGTCTCAAAAAACCAAAAGAAAAAAAAAGAAGTAAAGAATGAACCAGGGTGTGGGGTGGAAACCGAAGTCTAAGATACAAGAAAGAAAGAATAAAGGCAAATAATGACAGCGAGACCTGAACGAAGAGAATCGAAGGGACCCGGTGGCTGTACGGAGTGGAGGACCACGTCAGACTGTGGACCTGGCGGCAGGCTGGTGGACACCACACAAGATGAAAGGCAGTACTGGAAGGGAAGAGCACAGAGCAGCAGAAAGGCACAGGAGCCTGGAGCCAGCTGCCCCTTGGCTATGATGACGAAGATGCCTTAGTCTGTCTGTTCTGCCGGTTTAAGTGCTGGACTTAAGCCCGACTCATCTTTTTCCGTACCACTCCTTGACTCTTCAGATCTTGCATATGTTTAATGACCTCTCTTTCTTCTATTAAACTGGAGGAACCAGTTTCAACTCAGGAAAAGCACCAGGGACCCCAACTGAGCAATCTAATTCACTCACATTGAGTTCCTGTGATGACCTTTTTGTCGTTGAGAACCATGAAGAGTCACCAGGTGTTTCTAAACATCTTAACTACAGCCCACACGTGTGTGCAAGCTCCTGCCTTCCTGAGCAGGAGCCATC
Source organism: Peromyscus maniculatus bairdii (assembly GCF_049852395.1). Taxonomy (NCBI): domain Eukaryota; kingdom Metazoa; phylum Chordata; class Mammalia; order Rodentia; family Cricetidae; genus Peromyscus; species Peromyscus maniculatus. Next base: position 56,060,311 of record NC_134864.1, on the reverse strand, counting down.
TGTTCCCTCTTGGGAAAGACTGAGAGGCCATGGTAGCAACCATTCCTAGCCGGGAGAAAATGCAGTGTATGCAGTGTACTCACCACCTCCCTACAGTATCACACTGACCAGGGAAGGGTAGGAGAAGATGAGCCTGATCCACTTGCCACGTATTTCCTGCAATGGAGATGTCCGTAAACAAAGCTGCCCGGAAAGTTTACGGCACTCATGAAGCCCAAGGAGGCCCTGGTACACAATGATTTCCAGCCAAGGCTCTCAGCCAGTTTGCTAGGGTTTGATGACACCTCTATTGCCAGAGTGTTCCTTTAGTCAAGTTACTATTCACTTCTTTATGCCTCAGTTTACCTGATCTGTAGATGATGAAGACAATGTTAGTACCTACCTTAGATGTTCTGAGAATTAAATGAACTAATGCCTGGACAGTGCTTGGTGCCCAAGCACATGGTGAAAATGAACTCTTCCTGCTGTCATGGGCATCCTCGCGGCTGCGCAGTCATGGAGTGCACAGACCTGCACAGAGTACAGACGCGGGACGCTTGCGTTGACTCAGCCAGTTTTCACACAGCTAACTAAAGCAGGCATCCAGACATGTGAAAAGCAAATTAGAAACCAAGACTTCAGGACAACCAATGGGTAGGAATCTCACGTGTCAAGACTCTTTGGTCAGAGAGAATGTAAGCAAAAGCTGAGACCTGAAATAGCGTAGGAGGCCTGAAGAAAATGAACTCACAGCAGAGACTCGAGTCAACATGGAACTATCCAGAAGAGACTCCAGGAAAGAAGAAGGAAACTGAGAGCTAACACCCTAAAATCTTTACCACAAATATCTCACGTTAGTGTGGATTCAGTCATTCATTTCTAAAGATACCAGTTTATAGAATCATAAGTGAGATATTTAGAGAGTCATAAGTGAGGTGTTGTTTTGGCCACTGGAGATGTGTGATGAATCATGTAGATGAAGACCCAGTCCCTAAAGTAGTTATCATCTGAAGGACAGATTGACATTGTCTAAATTGTTCCACAAATGTCACAGCAAGCTTGTCAACTGCTAAGAAGGAAACATGGAAAGGGCCAATGAAGAGGATGGCAGGGGAACTTTCAGATCTGGAGGTCAGAGAGAGAAGTCTTTGAGAAGGTAACGAGTAATGCCATGCCCTGCAGAATGGGAAGGGTCTGGCTAGATAAAGAACCGTGGTCGATGGTGTCAGGGACCGGCGTGCTCAGGGTCCATTGACAGGAGATGCAGATGTGGTAAAGGCACTGAGAAGCCTGTGTAAGGATCGTAGTTAGGATGGAGAGCCAGCCTACCCAGGGACAAAGCCAGAACCCCGAAACAAATCACAGACGGAATTTCGGCAACTAAGTGTGTTGGGGCTAAGTGTGAAGGACTAGCAAGGAATACAGATGTCCATCAAGGAACCTTTTAACCCAGTCATTACAGTCGCAAAGATCCCTTTGCCTTATCGGGTCCTGAAAGGCTCCTTCCCAGGGTGTTATATATATGTGCAATGGCACCCACGCCAGAGGTCAGGCAGCAGAACATTCATTTAAATCCATCTTATTTGAATCTCACTTGGGTAGAAGGAGTCATGAGTCGCACGCATCCAGCCATAGGAACATGTTTGTGGGAAGAACGAACAGGGTTAAACCTCAGGAAACAAGAACCTGGAGACGTGTTCCCGAAACTGTAAACAATTAGTGGTGCGGGGGGGGGGGGGGGGGGGGAGCGCCCTTGAAGCCAGGACAATTAGGAAATAAAAGAACTGGACCGATGACAAATTAGTGTAGCAATTTCATTTCAAGTAAAGCTGAGGATTTGGGCTTAAGCCTCTGGATAAGCATTGCCTCAAAGATTTCACCACGGAACTGAGCCTGTCCCAGTTACCGATGGCTCTGTGGTGGACAAAACAGCAGGACTCGGCCTATTTAGCAGACAATAATGGCAGAAGATGAGGGTCAACACTTTTGATTTTGTAAATCCCTAGCTCTCCTCCTGCCCCGACAAATAAAAAAAAAAAAAAACCTAAAAATTCTGTCTCGTGGCTTCACTGGTAACAAGGCAAATGTAATCCAAGAACGTCTATGTCATAATTTTGTGCTGACTTTAAAAGATCAGAAAAGATTTTCATGGACCCTAAAAGTCATGTCAGACCCTCAAAAAGCGTGTCAGCCCTGTAGAAGGCTGCCAGGAACAGAAGGTGGGGATCTGGGGAGAAGAGAGGGGTCTCAACTGCCTGTGAAATCCTCTCATGAAAACTTGGCAGGCGGCCTCTAACAAGCACTCTGGAGCCCCTAAATCAGATTAATGAATCTATGGATTCTTGCTCATTCCAATCTGATTATGGGGCCCAGAGAATAGTCTGGAACCCCAGAATAATGTCTCCATGTTTCCCAATCTCTGCATCTCTTGAAGAACGCTCACTGAAATCGAATGCATTGTTCATGGCAACACCCCTAACACCACCTGCCAAATTCTCAGCACGGGGAGGATAACCCCCACCAGGACAAAGAAACAAGGTTCAACCCCACCCACAAGAGAGAAATCCTGCACATTCAAGACAGGATTGCAGGTTTCGCATCCTAGGAGTAAGCAGGGCGCCACTGTTGTTACAAGCTTGAACAAAGAGGCCCGGGGCTCGGGAAGGGTGCTGTCCTGTTCAGCCTTCCAGAAAAGCTAGTGTTCTATACGTAGGCATTTCTGGTCATCAGAGGAGCACTGCCATCCTGTCTGCTTGAAACAAGCTTTGAAATTGCCTGTCTTTGAAATTGTTAACGCATCTCAGCGGGGTTGTGCGATGTGCCACACACACACACACACACACACACACACACACACACTCAAATTGTGCACCATCGGCACCAACCCAGCCAATGACTAGGAGTCTCCAAGCTCAGGCCCTCACCCTGACATTTAAAAAGCTTCAATAGTTTCTGTTTCACGCACCATGGAAACCTCATGAGTAGATGATCCAAGCACTCCGGAGAAAGTGAGAATCATTCTGTCTCACTGAGCAGTTAAGGAAGCAGGCTGTGTGAAATTATAAGGAATTTCGGAGGTCATAGGCGTGGACTTACAATACGCATAACTCATTGAGTGCCTCTGATTCTTTATCAAGTAAGGATGCTATTCCCTTTTCAAGGGTTAATAAAGATTAAATGAAGTAGTATAGGGAGACATCTGGCCTGGTATATGCTTGAATACTGAATAGAGGTTAGTTTCTGTGCAGGTATAAGTACACACACACACACACACACACACACACACACACACACACACACACACATATATATATATATATATATATATATATATATATATATACTTATGTATGTATATATGGATTCCATCTCAGGCCCTATTCTGCAGGGCCCCAGTTCCACACAACTGGAAAGAAAACCAGCAGAACCGAAATTCCACGGCAGGCTCGGGATAATGGCAGTGGCGAGGGCGTCTGTCTGAGGCACTCTCTCTGGGACTCCTGTCCAGTGTCACTGCCAAAGGCAGCAAAGGCTAGTTTGGCCTGAGCCTGCCTTTTGTAACCCCCTGCTCTGGAGGTGGGAGGGGCAACATGCTCCCCTGACCTCACAGGGTAGCAAGGAAGTTTTGGGAAGAGCACATCGCCTAGCAATCCACAGTGTTCTCCT